>NC_053027.1:383729462-384096763 GCF_003073215.2 Triticum urartu | reverse complement strand
GGAAAGTAAACTAACTAAAAGTTATAATTAATTTTTTTGGTTTTTCTTAAGGTTTATTAAGGAACAGAAGAAGAAAGCTAAAAAGGAAATAAACTATCATGGATGATACAGTGAAAAAGTATGAGCACCGACAACTAGCATGAGTGTGTGAACATGAATGTAATGTCGGTGAGAAATACGTACTCCCCCAAGCTTAGGCTTTTGGCCTAAGTTGGTACATGCCCATGGATCAAAGTGTCCCTCTCCGATGTGAGGAGTGTCCTCTGGGTGCCACTGGTTGGCAATCTCCTCCAGATTGCACTGATAAACTGACTGTCGATAAGGGTCCTGGGGTGGTTCCGGCTCAGGCTCTGGAGCTGGTGTCACACTCCAGTATGCATAAACGTCCTCCGGTAAAACAAGGTACTTGCCTGAAAGTATGTTAAACAAAGAGGGAGCAGGCAAGGTAATAGTATCAAAATTATTCTTACCAAAAATCAGTCTATAGTTAAGCAACTTCTTCTTATTTTTAACAATAAAATCATGTGCTACCATGCTGTTATAATCTAGAAAAATATTAGGCAGCAACTTTTCCTCTTTCTCATAATGTCTGATGGGTATGTTAAAGTGTGCAGGTAGGCGCGAGGCAAAGATGCCTCCAAGGACGGGGCCCTTAGTACGGTTCAGGTTTAACCACTTAGCAACAATAGCGCCTAAACTGAAGGTAGTATCTTGAAACAAGGCATGGCGCAAAATAACAATATCATGAGCACTAAGGTTCCCACAGTTCCCGCGGCCAATTAAGCATCTACTAGCAAATATTGAAAAGTAACGTAGAACAGGAAAATGTATGCTAGTGATTCTTGCATTGGAAACTTTCCTCGTTTCCCCTACAGCAATCATATCAATAAATCCCTCCACATCATCATGATATGGTTCCTCTATGCTGCCCTCAAAAGGTATCAAATAAACACGAGAGAAATCATGAAGTGACATCTCCTTATGCTCATCATATAAATAAAATTCTACCGAAGGTGGTGAGCTCCTAGCATGGAAATGAAAGTTTTGCACAAAGATATTGGTGAGTAAGAGATACCGTTCGCGTTGGTTGTGGAGGAAGGCGGTGAGGCCTGCATTCTCAGCCAAATAATAAAAATCTTCATGAATCCCGGCTTCTCTCAAGAAATCATCACAAGGCCATTCGCACGGCTGAACCTCCGCAGTACAAGGGAGATTATACTTGGGCTTCTTGTTCTCTTCACTTTGTTTATCATTCGAGCTTCGGCTCGATGAGCCCCTCAAAAATCTCTTCATCTTTTTCTGAAAATCTTTGAAAGTTTTAGCAACTCAATATAAAAGTGAACCAAACTCAACAAAATTGATAGCAACAACTCCCACAAGTGCCTAGAGGCCATATCATGCATTAAAACTACTTTTGACCACATAAATTTGATATACAAGCTCAAGAACAGGGTCACCTAAGCAGCAAAAATTTGCAATAAATAAAGCACTAGAACAAAAACTAATTGGACCATTGGAGGAGTCACATACCGAAGAACAATCCCCCAAAGCAGTTTTGTGAATGGAGTTTTGAGCTAGGAGATCGAAAATGGCAGCAAGATGAGCTAGAACTTGTGCTTGAGCTGGTTGGTGACTTTTTAGGAGGAAGAAGGAGTGTGTGGTGGATGGAATAAGTGGAGGGGGGCCACCAGCGGCCCACGAGGCAGGGGGCACGCCCAGGGGATAGGGCGCGCCCTGGACCCTCGTGGCTAGGTGCTGGCTCCCCCTGATGTGTTCTCAGTGCCAGATATTCTCAAATATTCTAGAAAAAACATATTTAAATTTCAGGGCATTTGGAGAATTTTTATTTTCGGGGTATTTTTTATTGCATGGATAATTCAGAAAACAGACAGAAATTACTATTTTTGCTTTAGTTAATATAAATAACAGAAAGTAAAAAGAGGGTACAAAGAGTTGTGTTTTCTAACTTCATCCATCTCATGCTCATCAAAAGGAATACACTAACAAGGTTGATCAAGTCTTGTTAACAAACTCATTCCGAATAACATGGAACCGGAGAAATTTCGAATAACACTATGTTACCTCAACGGGGATATGCATGTCCCCAACAATAAGAATATCATATTTATTCTTGACAGTAGGAAGAGGGAATTCAAGTGATTGTTGAAAATTTTCCAATAGAATTGATACTGTGGACTTGAGGTTGTTTCCTCGAAAAGTGTACCATATGCTCATTACCATTAGCATGAAAAGTGACATTGCCTTTGGTGCAATCGATAACAACCCCTGCAGTATTCAAAAAGGGTCTTCCAAGAATAATAGACATACTATCATCCTCGGGAATATCAAGAATAAAAAAGTCCGTTAAAATAGTAACGTTTGCAACCACAACAGTCACATCCTCACAAATACCGATAGGTATAGCAGTTGATTTGTCAGCCATTTGCAAAGATATTTCATTAGGTGTCAACTTATTCAAATCAAGTCTACGATATCAAGAGAGAGGCATAACACTAACACCGGTTCCAAGATCACATAAAGCAGTTTTAACATAATTTATTTTAATGGAGCATGGTATAGTTGGTACTCCTAGATCTCCAAGTTTCTTTGGTATTCCACCCTTAAAAGTATAATTAGCAAGCATGGTGGAAATCTCAGCTTCCGGTATCTTTCTTTTATTAGTAACAATTTCCTTCATATATTTAGCATAAGGATTCATTTTAAGCATATCGGTCAAACGCATACGCAAAAAGATAGGTCTAATCATTTCAGCAAACCGCTCGAAATCCTCATCATCCTTTTTTTTTGATGGTTTAGGAGGAAAAGGCATGGGTTTCTGAACCCATGGTTCTCTTTCCTTACCGTGCTTCCTAGCAACAAAGTATCTCTTATCATAATGTTGATTCTTTGATTGTGGGTTATCAAGATCAACAACAGGTTCAATTTCTACATCATTATTATTGCTAGGTTGAGCATCAACATGAACATCATCATTAACATTATCACTAGGTTCATGTTCATTACCAGATTGTGTTTCAGCATCAGAGATAGAAATATCATTAGGATTCTCAGGTGTGTCTACAATAGGTTCACTAGAAGCATGCAATGCCCTATCATTTTTCTTTTTCTTCCTCTTAGAAGGACTAGGTCCATCAACGTTATTTATCTAAGAATCCTGCTCAATTCTCTTAGGGTGGCCCTCAGGATACAAAGGTTCCTGAGTCACTTTAACTCCTCTAGTTGCAACTCTAACAACAAAGTCATTATTCTTACTATTCAATTCATTGAGCAAATCATTCTGAGCTTTAAGTACTTGTTCTACTTGAGTGGTAACCATAGAAGCATGTATACTAATGAGTTTAAGTTCACCTTTAACTCTAGACATATAATGACCCAAGTGTTCGATCATATAAGCATTATGTTTCAATTGTCTACCAAAAAGCATTAAAATCTTCTTTCTTAACCATAAAGTTATCAAATTCATCCAAACATTGGCTAGCAAATTTAGCAGGAGGGATTTCAGCTTTATCATATATATAGAGAGAGTATACCTTTACTACCTGTGTGAGGTTATCAAGACCGTGTTTTTCTTCAATAGGTGATGAATTAAGACCATGTATTTCTTCAATAGGAGGTAAATTATTAAAATCTTCAGTTTTTATACCTTTTCCATTCATAGATTTCTCTTCCTCTTGCATATCTTCAGGACTGAGAAATAGAATACCCCTTTTCTTCGGAGTTGGCTTAGGAGTTGGTTCAAGAAGTGTCCAATTATTTTCATTAGTCAACATATTATTCAATAGCAATTTAGCTTGATCAACAGTTCTTTCCCTGAAAACACAACCAGCACAACTATCCAGGTAATCTCTAGAAGCATCGGTTAGTCCATTATAAAAGATATCAAGTATTTCAATTTTCTTGAGAGGATGATCAGGAAAAGCATTAAGTAATCGGAGAAGCCTCCCCCAAGCTTGTGGGAGACTCTCTTCTTCAATTTGCACAAAATTATATATTTCCCTTAAAGCAACTTGTTTCTTATGAGCGGGGAAATATTTAGCAGAGAAGTAATAAATCATATCTTGGGGACTACGCACACAACCAGGATCAAGAGAATTAAACCATGTTTTAGCATCACCCTTTAATGAGAACGGATATAATTTAAGGACATAATAGTAGTGAGTTTTCTCATCATTAGTAAATAGGGTAGCTATATCATTTAACTTAGTAAGATGTGCCACAACAGTTTCAGATTCATAGCCATAAAAAGGATCAGATTCAACCAAAGTTATTATCTCAGGATCAACAGAGAAATCATAATCCTTATCAGTAATAAAGATAGGTGAAGTAGCATAAGGAGGATCATATTTCATTCTAGAATTCAGAGATTTTTCTCTCAGCTTAGCTAATAGTTTCTTAAGATCACTTCTATCATTGCAGGCAAGAAAGTCTCTAGTAGTTTCTTCATCCATGATACGTCTCCAACGTATCTATAATTTTTGATTGTTCCATGCTATTATATTATCAACTTTGGATGTTTTATATGCATTTATATGCTATTTTATATGATTTTTGGGACTAACCTATTAACCTAGAGCCCAGTGCCAGTTTCTGTTTTTTCCTTGTTTTAGAGTATCGCAGAAAAGGAAAATCAAACAAAGTCCAATTGACCTGAAACTTCACAGAACTTCTTTTTGGACCAGAAGAAGCCCACGGAGTATCAGAGTTGGACCAGGACAGTCCCGGGCAGCCCACGAGGGTGGGGGAGCGCCCACCCCCCTGGGCGCACCCCCCTGCCTCGTGGACAGCCCGGAGGTCCACCGACGTACTTCTTCCTCCCATATATACCCATATACCCTAAAAATTTCGGGGAGCAGAATAGATCGGGAGTTCCGCTACCAGAAGCCACCGTATCCACCGAAAAACAATCTAGACCCGTTCCGACACCCTGCCGGAGGGGGAATCCCTCTCCGGTGGCCATCTTCATCATCCCGGTGCTCTCCTTGACAAGGAGGGAGTAGTTCTCCCTCGGGGCTGAGGGTATGTACCAGTAGCTATGTGTTTGATCTCTCTCTCTCATGTTCTTGAGGTGATACGATCTTGATGTATCGCGAGCTTTGCTATTATAGTTGGATCTTACGATGTTTCTCCCCATCTACTCTCTTGTAATGGATTGAGTTTTCCCTTTGAAGTTATCTTATCGGATTGAGTCTTCAAGGATTTGAGAAAACTTGATGTATGTCTTGCATGGGATACCCGTGGTGACAATGGGTGAGGGAGTCCAGGATTAGGGGGTATCCGGACAGCCGGATTATATCCTTTGGCCGGACCGTTGGACTATGAAGATAAAAGATTGAAGACTTTGTCTCGTGTCCGGATGGGACTCTACTTGGCGTGGAAGGCAAGCTAGGCAATACGGATATGTGTATCTCCTCCTTTGTAACCGACCTTGTGTAACCCTAGCCCCCTCCGGTGTCTATATAAACCGGAGGGTTTTAGTCCGTAGGACAATATACAATCATACCATAGGCTAGCTTCTAGGGTTTAGCCTCTCCGATCTCGTGGTAGATCAACTCTTGTAATACCCATATCATCAAGAATAAATCAATTAGGACGTAGGGGTTTACCTCCATCAAGAGGGCCCGAACCTGGGTAAAACATGATGTCCCCTGCCGCCTGTTACCATCCGCCTTAGACGCATAGTTTGGGACCCCATACCCAAGATCTGCCGGTTTTGACACCGACAATGGGGTATTCTATTGATCCACTTGATGTATGTTTTGGTGATCAACTTGCGTGTTTTGCCCATGAACCTATGCATAGGGATTGGCACACGTTTTCGTCTTGACTCTCCGGTAGAAACTTTGGGGCACTCTTTTAAGTTCTTTGTGTTGGTTGAATAGATGAATCTGAGATTGTGTGATGCATATCGTATAATCATAACCATGGATACTTGAGGTGACATTGGAGTATCTAGGTGACATTAGGGTTTTGGTTGATTTGTGTCTTAAGTTGTAATTCTAGTACGAACTCTATGATAGATTGAATGGAAAGAATAGCTTCATGTTATTTTACTACGGACTCTTGAATAGATCGATCAGAAAGGATAACTTGGAGGTGGTTTCGTACCCTACCATATTCTCTTCGTTTGTTCTCCGCTATTAGTGACTTTGGAGTGACTCTTTGTTGCATGTTGAGGGATAGTTATGTGATCCAATTATGTTATTATTGTTGAGGGAACTTGCACTAGTGAAATATGAACCATAGGCCTTGTTTCAACGCATTGCAATACCGTTTGTGCTCACTTTTATCATTAGTTACCTTGCTGTTTTTATATTTTCAGATTACAAAAACCTTTATCTACCATCCATATACCACTTGTATCACCATCTCTTTGCCGAACTAGTGCACCTATACAATTTACCATTGTATTGGGTGTGTTGGGGACACAAGAGACTCTTTGTTATTTGGTTGCGGGGTTGCTTGAGAGAGACCATCTTCATCCTACGCCTCCTACGGATTGATAAACCTTAGGTCATCCACTTGAGGGAAATTTGCTACTGTCCTACAAACCTCTGCACTTTGAGGCCCAACAACATCTACAAGAAGAAGGTTGTGTAGTAGACATCAAGCTCTTTTCTGGCACCGTTGCCGGGGAGGTTAGCGCTTGAAGGTATATCTTTAGATCTTGCAATCGAATCTTTTTGTTTCTTGTTTTAGCACTAGTTTAGTTTATAAAAGAAAACTACAAAAAAATGGAATTAAGGATGCCTCATATGCTTCATCTTTTTAATGTCTTTCGTGAGAATAAGGATTCCGATAATTGTGCGCAAGTGCTAGAAGAAGAACACATTGGAATGTTTGGCACTAAATATTTGAATGATGAGTATGATTGCAATGTTGTTAGTATTAATTCCTTCAATATCCATGATGCTAATGATATGCAAAGCCACAAGCTTGGGGAAGCTATGTTTGATGAAGATGGTATTTTTTCCCCGAGTTTTGATGAGCAAATTTATTATGATAAAAGCATGCCTCCTATTTATGATGATTATATTGATGAAAGTGGATTTGGAGAGGTCATGACTTTATTTTGTGATGAATCCATTATTTCGGAAGAGGTTCCAATTGATTATGAGAACAAAGTTGCTACCTATGATGATTATTGTGATGACTTGTATGCTATTAAGAATAATGATAACCATGAAACTTGTCATCATGATTTTAATTTTCAATTGGATTATGCCTCACATGATAGTTATTTTGTTGAGTTTGCTCCCACTACTATGAATGAGAAGAATTTTGCCTATGTGGTGAGTGGTAAAGTTTCTATGCTTGTAGATCATGAAAAGGATGTTTTATGTGATGGTTATATTGTTGAATTCATTCATGATGCTACTGAAAATTATTATGAGGGAGGAATATATGCTTGTAGGAATTGCAATAATATCAAGTTTCCTCCCTATGTGCTTAAAGTTTTGAAGTTATGCTTGTTATGCCTTCCTAAGCTAGTTGATTATTGTTCCGATAAATTGTTTAATCACAAAATCCCTATGCATAGGAAGAGGGTTAGACTTAAATGTGCTAGTCACATTCTTCATGATGCTCTCTTTATATTTCAATTATTATCCTTTATGTGAGCATCATTGAAATCATCATGCCTAGCTAGGGGCGTTAAACGATAGCGCTTGTTGGGAGGCAACCCAATTTTTATTTTTGTTATTTTCTTTTTTCTCCTATTTAGTAATAAATAATTTATCTAGCCTCTATTATGATTGAGTTTTTATGTTTCAATTAGTGTTTGTGCCAAGTAGAACCATTGGGAAGACTTGGGGAAAGACTTGTTGATCTTGCTGTAAAAAACAGAAACTTTAGCGCTCACGAGAATTGCTGCCATTTTTTATTGGAGAGTGTTATTTAGTTAATTATCTTTGAATATGATTAATAGATAATTTCCTCACGTTCAGAAATTTATCTTATAATTTTTGGGGTTCCAGAAGTTTGCGTTTGATCCAGATTACTACAGACTGTTCTGTTTTTGATAGATTCTGTTTTTCGTGTGTTGTTTGCCTATTTTAATGAATCTATGGCTAGTAAAAGAGTTTATAAACCATAGAGAAGTTGGAATAAAGTAGGTTTAACACCAATATAAATAAAGAATGAGTTCATTATAGTACTTTGAAGTGGTGTTTTGTTTTCTTTCGCTAATGGAGCTCATGAGATTCTCTTTTTAAGTTTTGTGTTGTGAAGTTTTCAAGCTTTGGGTAAAGATTTGATGGATTATGGAAAAAGGAGTGGCAAGGCCTAAGCTTGGGGATGCCAATGGCACCCCAAGATCATCTAAGGACACCAAAAAGCCTAAGCTTGGGGATGCCCCGGATGGCATCCCCTCTTTCGTCTTCGTTCATCGGTAACTTTACCTGGAGCTATATTTTTATTCACCACATGATATGTGTTTTGCTTGGAGCATCAATTTATTTTGTGACGATTTGCTTGCTGTTATTTAGAACAATGTTTTGCATCTTTTATTTCAATAGAAGTGGCATTGATAGCCTTTACTATGCCTATTTTACAAGTCCACATGTTGCTGTTTGAAAATAGAAAGTTTACCGCTGTTGAAAAAATTCCCTAGAAAAGTCAGAATATGATAAAACGTTGAAACCTTTTGCATAATAAGCTCTGATAAATTTACTACAGTGGGAATTTTGTTTTGTAATTTTTGGAGGTAGGGAAGTATGGATCTTGCTGCACTCTTTACAGAATGTCCTGTTTAGGCAGATTGCTGTTTTGTTTGCATTGTTTGCATATGTTTTCTTCTTTAATGATTCTATTTGAGGATAGGACTATTAAATATGCAGAGGCATTTAGTATGCAATGTTGAATAATAATTTTAGTGATTTGCTACAGTAAAGTAAGATAAGGTTTTTTCATTGGTTTATACTAACTTATCTCACGAGTCCTTGTTGAGTTTTGTGTGGATTAAGCTTTTGAGATTTAGGGAGACCGTGATATGAGAGGAATTAAGGAGACACAAAAGCTCAAGCTTGGGGATACCCAAGGCATACCAAGAAAATATTTCAAGAATTCTCGAGCGTCTAAGCTTGGGGATGCCCCGGTTGGCATCCCACCTTTCTTCTTCAACAACTATCGGTTAGTTTTGGTTGATCCTAAGTTTTTGCTTCTTCACATGATGTTTGCCATTCTAAGAATGTCATTTTACTTAGTTTTGCTTGCTGTTTGAAGAAAATACCAAGATCTGAAATTACTAAATGTTAGAGAGTCTTCACATAGTTGCATAATTATTTGACTACTCATTGATCTTCACTTATATCTTTCGGAGTAGTTTGTCATTTGCTCTAGTGCTTCACTTTTATCCTTTTAGAGCATGGCGGTCGTTTTATTTTATAGAAATAGATGAACTCTCATGCTTCACTTATATCATTTTGAGAGTCTTTAGAACAGCATGGTAGTTTGCTTTGGTTATGAAACTAGTCCTAATATGATGGTAGTTCCTTACCTCCCCTCGTAGTTGAGGGAAAAATCTTGGTTCTTTGATATTTCAAGTTCTTCATAGTGATAGGCATATACAGATTCCAAGTGACTCAAAGAATAGAGCTATGTTCCCCGGCAACAGCGCCAGAAAATGGTCTTGATAACCCACAAGTATAGGGGATCGCAACAGTTTTCGAGGGTAGAGTATTCAACCCAAATTTATTGATTCGACACAAGGGGAGCCAAAGAATATTCTCAAGTATTAGCAGCTGAGTTGTCAATTCAAACACACCTGGAAACTTAATATCTGCAGCAAGGTATTTAGTAGCAAAGTAATATGATAGTAGTGGTAACGATAGCAAAAGTAGTATTTTTGGGTTTTGTAGTGATTGTAACAGTAGCAACGGGAAAGTAAATAAGCGAAGAACAATATATGGAAAGCTCATAGGCATTGGATCGGTGATGGAGAATTATGCCGGATGCGATTATTCATGGAACAGTTATAACATAGGGTGACACAGAACTAGCTCCAATTCATCAATGTAATGTAGGCATGTATTCCGAATATAGTCATACGTGCTTATGGAAAAGAACTTGCATGACATCTTTTGTCCTACCCTCCCGTGGCAGCGGGGTCCTATTGGAAACTAAGGGATATTAAGGCCTCCTTTTAATAGAGTACCGGACCAAAGCATTAACACATAGTGAATACATGAACTCCTCAAACTACGGTCATCACTGGGAGTGGTCCCGATTATTATCACTTCGGGGTTGCCGGATCATAACACATAGTAGGTGACTATAGACTTGCAAGATAGGATCAAGAACCCACATATATTCATGAAAACATAATAGGTTCAGATCTGAAATCATGGCACTCGGGCCCTAGTGACAAGCATTAAGCATAGCAATGTCATAGCAACATCAATCTCAGAACATAGTGGATACTAGGGATCAAACCCTAACAAAACTAACTCGATTACATGATAAATCTCATCCAACCCATCACCGTCCAGCAAGCCTATGATGGAATTACTCATGCACGGCGATGAGCATCATGGAGGAAGGTTGATGATGACAATGGCAACGGATTCCCCTCTCCGGAGCCCCGAACGGACTCTAGATCAGCCCTCCCGAGAGAGTTTAGGGGTTGGCGGCGGTTCCGTATCATAAAACGCGATGAATCCTTCTCTTAGATTTTTTTCCTCCCCGAACATGAATATATGGAGCTGGAGTTGAGGTCGGTGGAGCGTCAGGGGGCCCACGAGGTTGGGGGTAGGCATGCCCCCACCCTCGTGGACATGGTGTGGGCCCCCTGACGTGGATTCTTCTTCTAGTATTTTTTATAAATTCCAAAAATAATCTCCGTTGATTTTCAGGTCATTCCGAGAACTTTTATTTCTACACAAAAATAACACCATGGCAATTCTGCTGAAAACAGCGTTAATCTGGGTTAGTTCCATTCAAATCATGCAAGTTAGAGTCCAAAACAAGGGCAAAAGTGTTTGGAAAAGTAGATACGGCAGAGACGTATTAGTGTCGAGGGAGAGTTTCGTCATCACGACGGCGTGATGACGGTGATGATGAAGCTACTGGAACAGGGCTTCACCTAAGCACTGCAACAATATGACCGAGGTAGATTATGGTGGAGGGGGGGCACCGCACATGGCTAAGAAAATTGTCAACTTGTGTCTATGGGGTGCCCCCCTCCCTCGTATATAAAGGAGTGGAGGAGGGGGAGGGCTGGCCCTCTATGGCGCGCCCAAGGGAATCCTACTCCCATCGGGAGTAGGATCCCCCCTTCCCTAGTTGGATTAGGAGAGGAAGGAAGGGGGAGAGAGGGGGAAAGGAAAGGGGGGTCGCCCCCCCCCCCCACAATTCGGATTGGGCTTCAGGGGGGCGCCCTCTCCTAGGCTCCCTTCTCCTCTCTCCCACTATCGCCCAATAAGGCCCATATACATCCTAGGGGGGTTCCGGTAGCCTCCCGGTACTCCGGTATATTCCCGAACTCACCCGGAACCATTCCGATGTCCAAACATAGGATTCCAATATATTGATCTTTATGTCTGAACCATTTCGAGACTCCTCGTCATGCCCGTGATCACATCCGGGACTCCAAAAAACCTTTGGTACATCAAAACACATAAACTCATAATACCGATCGTCACCGAACGTTAAGCGTGCGGACCCTACGGGTTCGAGAACTATGTTGACATGACCGAGACTCATCTCCGGTAAATAAAAAATAGCGGAACCTGGATGCTCATATTGGTTACTACATATTCTACGAAGATCTTTATTAGTCAAACCGCATAACAACATACGTTGTTCCCTTTGTCATCGGTATGTTACTTGCCCGAGATTCGATTGTCGGTATCTCAATACCTAGTTCAATCTCATTACCGGCAAGTATCTTTACTCGTTCGGTAATGCAACATCCCGTAACTAACTCATTAGTCACATTGATTGCAAGGCTTATAGTGATGTGAATTACCGAGAGGGCCCAGAGATACCTCTCCGATACACGGAGTGACAACCCTAATCTCGATCTATGCCAACTCAACAAACACCATTGGAGACACCTATAGAGCATCTTTATAGTTACCCAGTTATGTTGTGACGTTTGATAGCACACTAACTGTCGTGGAAGTGTCATGACAGATGTCCTCATAGAAGGACTTAGTGGTGGAGCCATTGCGACGAGGTTAGCTTAAAAGGGTTAAAACGGGACAAACGACATGAGGAGTTTATATTGGTTCGTCCCCTTGTGGTGAAGGTAAAGGCCTACTCCAGTTTGAGGTGGTATTGCTAGGGTTTGGATTACAAGGGAGCAAACATGCTTTGCCTGGCTTTCGACTTGTTGTTTCTTGCCCTAAGCCGCCGCCGGGTCGTCCCCTTATATACATGGGTTGATGCCCTGCGGCCTATAGAGTCCCGGCCGGCTCATACAAATGTGTTTGGCTCGGTGACTTATCTTACATGCCTTACAACACAAGTTTACATATACATGGCGGTTCATACTTACGGGCCTTAAGCCGCCTCCGGATTTGGGCCTTTTAACAAGCCTATCTATGAACCGCCATCTTTAGCATACTCTTGGGCTTCATTTAGATGAACCGCCATAACGGATGACCCAACCCCTCCTGGAAGGGTCATATCTGATAGTCATATCCCGAACATTAGGCCCCAGGTTGATTTGAACTCGTTCATGTCAATCTTCAACACTTAGAAAAAATCCTTCTTCATCTTACTGTGAAACATTGTAACCGCCATAACGTCATTTCCAGAAATTGCGATAACCCACCGTGACATCACCTGCAATTAATACATGGCCCAAATCTTAATTAAATCGTTTTCTTTACTGATCCTCCAAAAATCGAGGCACCCACGTCGTCACATATCCGTTTTCATGTCTCCTCGATTCCCGCGCATGCCATTTATCCTTCCAGCCTTATAAATAGAGCCATGAGCTCACTTCTCATTCTCCCCCTTTGCCTTTTCTCCTTCTTCTTCCTCCTCGCGACGTCCCAGTGCACCCGAGCTCCGCTGCCGTCAACCTTCATCTCCTTCATTGACTTCGGCCGCTGCATCACCCTGAACGGACTAGAGCACCGCGGCGCCTCTCCGCTGTCTTGTCAGCACCAGTAAGTCTTCCCCTTCCTCGCCATAGATCTGTCATTAGGGTTTCAGTGTTCATCGGTGTTCGTCGCTGCCCTTCTTTTTTCTTGCTTAGATTCATGGCTTAGATCCGAAAAACCACATAAACCTTACGCGGTAACAGTTTTTAGCACTTATTTTTGATATCAGACCATATCTTTCTTACAATAGATCTCATTTGAACGCCCCTGCTCTTCTGCTGCCGCCATCTTAGGTTTAGATTTTATTCCATTTTTCTGAATAGCTTCAGATCCAATCTTATATCCTTAATCTGCGAAACATGTTTGTCTCGATACATAGTAAAATTTTGCTCTTGTCAGATCCTGAATACCAGTACGTGTCATGGCGGCTTACATGTCCGGCTTATAATTACTCATATATCATTAGTCCTCACTTAAGCTGCCATTCTTGATATATATGCTATAACTGTTCACCTGTGATTTCACCAATCTGATTTGAACTAGCGAAAATTTCCCTATCTTTAGGTTTTCTCTCTTCACAATGCCACCAAAGACATTCTATGCATGCAACTGGGTTCCCTCCATTATCATTGAGGGCACACTTAAAGACTTTGTCAAAATCGGATATTTGCCAGAAAAGAATGTCATGCACTACCGTGCCCCCGAACCGGGCGAAGAAAGACCTCAACTGAAGGAGGGGGAAGTCATTGTATTCACTGATCATATGAACCGAGGCTTCTCACCACCCGACTCTAAGTTTTTCTAAGATTTCCTACACTTCTTCTAGCTCCATGCTCAAGACATTGGTCCCAACTTCGTGTCGAATATCTGCAACTTTCAAGTCTTCTGCAAAGTATACCTTCAAGAGGAGCCCAGCGTTGAACTTTTCAGAGAATTCTTTTATTTGAACGGCCAGAATGAGTTCATGAACGACCCAACTTGGAACTTGGCGGAATTTCGATTCTACGCAGAAGAGATGCCATCTTCCCTTATGCCTGCCTCCCTAGTCACCCCAAAGATTGGAATCAGACTTGGTTTTACTGTAAGGATACTTCTTCGACTGATGAGAATCCATTGCCGGGTTATTGCATTGAACGTCTTGACCCGAAGCATGATCTTTCAGGAAAGCTCTCAGCCACCGAACATAGAAAACTTGCGCCTACCATAGCGAAAGTTAAAGCTCTGCTGGGAAACGGATTAACCGCCATTGACTTATTTTGATGCTGGGTCGCCTGGTGGATCATACCCTTGAGCCGTCGACCTGGCTTAATGTGTAAATACACAGGCGGCATAAAGGATCCATTACGTAACAACCCTTTGCTTCTGTCTGATGACGCCATTACTGAAATGACAAGAACTCTTCTGAATGAAGATTCTGAGGACTGCAGCAAAGTGGGTCTAAACCCTTTCTACAAACTTAACCCGCCGCCAGATGTGAGTCTCTAACTTGCTTTGCTTTCAACTCATCATTTGAATATCTTATTACCTTCAACTTTTTTTAACTTTCACGGGCTAAATCGGATTTTTGGAAGGTAAAATATGACCACGAAGCTGCTAAAAAGGCCAGGGCTGCCAAGAAAGCCGCCAAGAAAAAACTCTAGAAAAGCAAGAAGAAGCCAAATGCTTCCAGTATGTTTGAGCTGGACGATAGTTCTAAGTTGGAGGTAGCCCTTGACTCCCTTGGCTCATTTTTCAATCGTCTTATTGACACTGACTATTATCAGGATGATATGGGGGCCATCCAAGCCACTGAAGAAGAGGTAATGATTGTTTCCTCCGACTCAGAGCCTTTGCCAAGATAGAAATTTCGACGGGTAATCCGGAAAGTAAGATTTTCACACCCCTTAGCTCATTTGGATCCTCACTTTCTTTTGAAGCAACAGCAACATGAGAGCCGGCGCCAGACTCGGAATAGCGGAGGTGATGAATTGTCCTCTGGCTTACCGAACACTCTCGCTCCTCGAAAACGGTGAAACAAGGTTCTTTTTAACTTGCTCCTTTAACCCGCTGGTGGGTCTTATTGCCTATCACTTAACTCTGCTGAGGACTATTGACCAGGAACTTGCCGTTCTTCCTCTAGCAACTCATCGCAAACTGAGTTGCCGGCTTTTAAAACTGTCCCTGGGTAATGGCAATTAATTTTACTCTATAGCTCTTTACACTCTTACATTTATACTGACCTATCATAACCCATGCAGTGGTCAAGCAAAGCCTAATAAGAAGGTGAAGGTAACTAAGCCAACTAAGGCACCTGAAGTTGCTGAGCCGGAGCAGCAAGTCCATGTACCTGAAACTTCTGACAAACGGCTAGAAGAACCTGCTACTGACACACTTCCTGAGATTCTCGACTTCTCCCATGATCATACAGATGCCAATCCTATGTTCACTGAATCATCCGATCCACTTAAGCCGCATGAAGAACATGGTGAAGATGTTATTATTACTGGCACCAGCTTCAGAGAACCGGGACGTCCAACCGTCCTGGCCAAGCACTCCGCTAAAGATGAGTTCATTGAGAGGCGAAAAATGAAATTTAACATTGCTGACTACTCTCAACTGACCGTCAATGAAGTATTATCTGGTTATCTTAACCAAGTGCATTCCAGTCGCGACCTTGAGATTGATATGGTGAAACAGATACACCATAAATATGAGGTATGACTTCTGGTTTTTAAATAAGTTATGTGCATCCTGCCAGCCCCCAAGTCTACTGGCTATGATAAGATTGAATAGGCTGTAGACTTAGAATAATTCATAAGCTTCTGTCATAGACTCCATCCAAGTCCGGTTTAAAACTAAACCGGATGTTGAAGCAGTTTAATTTTGCATCCGTAGTCCCCAAGGGCCGGTTTAATTAGCATGAATAAGCCGGTCCTATTTATCATTGTGTAAGAAAGTAGAGCTTAACTGCATAGCCCCCACGAGTCAGCTGAGACTGTTTACAGCACATCCAGCTCATCATTAATAAGTTTCAAGCAATATGCATTAGCCCCCAAGTGCCAAGTAGTGTTGCTTGCGAAGTGCTTGGCACTTTATTCATAAGAGTCGTTTCCTAGAAAAATTGCTTTGACAGACATTAGCCCCCAAGTGCCAAGTGTTGTTGCTTGCAAGGGACTTGGGACTTATATTGTTGTAATCCGTCATGAATGTATTTGACAAGTTCTGCGCTTCATGCAGGCTGCTACTGTTGAACTGGAATCTCAATTAAATAATGCAAGGACCCAGTTGGCGACTCAGGAAACCGAGACTCAAAAAGCTGAGTCAAAGCTCCAGTTTAGCGTGGCTGAGTCAGAAAAACTGAAGACCAATTTTGAGGCAGAGAAAAAGACTTGGCCTGAAGAAAAGACTGCCTTAATACAGCAAGCTGAAAAAGCAGAGGCGGCTCTTGAAGAGTTAACCACTGAGCTCACCGGCTTAAAGCACAATGTATCTTAGATGGTTTGTACTATCTTTGGTGAGTCGCCTTGTTATTCATCCAAAGTGAATACTTGTCGTAGTAATATACACCACCATTTAACCGATCTGTGATTTACTCAGGTCCCAGGAGCAGCAACCTTAACCAGCACATGCTTCTGAAGCTCAAGGTGGTCTATACTCTTGCCGAGCAGTTGTATACCGGAGCTCAGCGTCCATTAGCTACCATTTCTCCAACAAACCAAGGACCCAATCTGTTAAGTGATGTGCTGAAGAAATTGTCAATCCTGCCCACCAGAATTCAAGAGATAAAGCGGTCTTGTGCGAGAGCTGGTGATGTGACATCTCTAAGCCGTGCTAAGGCATGGGTACCAAAGTTAGACCCGGCCAACGTAGCTAGTGGATATCCAAGTCTGAAGGAAGATGGGACTTCTTTTGATCAACAAGACTTCGCCGCTTGTGTTAAAGAAATCCGTCCTCATGCAACAGTCATTGCTGAAGAAGCCAATCTCTCCAAATATTAGCTGGCTTACGACGCAGAGAACCAGAAGATGCATACTCCTGCGCATAAAGTGATGGATTTGATTCCTCCAATTCGTAAGCACACCTTCGCCCCTGAAATTGACCCGTCCAATCTTATTGATGATGAAGCTGAATTCTACACCTTGCGTGGCTTTGATTGGTCAAAACCAAACTTCCAGACAGCTGAGGAGGACGAAGAACCGGCAAGGGATGACCCAGAGCCAGGCCAAGAAGAATGAACCACCGGGCAGTTGATACCTTTGATCTTTGAAAAACACTTGATCTCATTCGTCTCATGAAACCATGTAATAGGGTAGCAAAAACTTGAATCTGTTGGGCCATCATGCACGTTTCAGCCTTTTGCTTAATACTGCTGATCTACCGGTTTAAAAACCCTTATGAGTATGAAGCCTTTGACTTATGCAAATCTAAATGATTATTATCTTGCACGCAAAGAAAATACAAGCGCCCTGGCGGCTTACGTCGGGCGGGTCATGATACCCAATTAAAGCCACTAAGGACAAAAAGTCCATAACCAGGGCCGATCTGACAATTGTGACATAAGATGTCATACCTGTAGTATATGCTTAGACTGCCGGCTTATCATCTTCATGCAGTTAGAGGTGTTAGAGCTATAACTCTAAACATGATACTCTGGCGACTTAGAGTCTGCCCTCTTGACGGGTTGTAGAAACCCAAAGTATGCTTCAAATATGAGCCGTAAACAGGGAAGTTGGGCCCAACTTGCAAAAACCAGAAGGAAATGAAAAACCATATAAAGAACAGAAATAAGAAATCAAAAGAAATTCGAGGCTTTTGTAGGCTGCCAAGCCAGTGTCTTCTTCAATGAAACTAGTCCGAGCCACTGGATTGTTCGTGCATTCCGTGTGCCTGATTCACAGTGCCCAATCGACATTTGAACCTAGATAAAGTCGTATCTTCTTTATAGACATATGAGGAGTATGCGGGGTCAGAGTAACATCATACATCACGGGCCGATTTATCCAAGTTTCATGGAAGGCGGCTTATGAAGGCTGGATCTATCCTGACTATCTGTAAACCGTACTCTCGCATGACAAGCCGCCGTTTGAACCTTAACAAGCTCAGATCTTTGTTGAATACGCCGTAAAGACTGATCGTTAAGAGTTCGGCAGGTTAATCGGGATGACCTGATGGAGTTGAAGCAGCTGGTTACATGTAGGATGACCCGGACAGGTTATGTTCTCTTTGGTCGAATATGCCTATGTTTGAACAAACTTGGTCAAGAGGGTAGTAACGCTATGTTATCTTTGGTCCAATATGCCTATGTATGAACACGAAGCCCCCAAGTGACATTCTTATAAATCGTGCTCGTCAGGGACCTATGTTTGAGTTGTGTTGTGCATCCAACTCTCTTTGGTCCCTGAAATTTGGGCGTCGGACCTCTTAAATGAATATGATGATAAAGACCCAGCTTCGAGGAAGAAAAATGATAGAGGCCCTGAATTGTCAGGCATGTTGGCTTATTATACTGCTTATATTATATACAGCAGGTAACTATGTACATTATGAGAGTCGGTGGCTCAAGTATAGTAGGGCCGAAGATGAGCAATGTTCCACGGCTGACGGGTCTCCTCCTCTGATGTGCGTGAGTCCTTGTTGTCTCGAACGTCGATAAGGTAGTATGGCCCATTATGTAAATTCTTGCTGACCACGAAAGGTCCTTCCCAAGGCGGTGATAACTTGTGCATATCTGTCTGATCTTGGATGAGCCGGAGCACTAAATCGCAAACTTGAAAGGTTTTGGTTTTGACCTGGTGGCTGTGATAATGACGTAAGTCTTGCTGATAAATCGCCGAATGAGCCGCCGCGAGATCACACTCCTCATCCAATAAGTCAAGTGCATCTTGACGCGCCTTTTAATTGTCAGCCTCAACATAAGCCGCCACCCGGGGTGAATCATGACAGATGTCACTAGGGAGAACCGCCTCTGCCCCATAAACCATGACAAAAGGTGTATAACCCGTAGACCTGTTGGGGGTCGTTTTGATGCTCCGAACAACCCGTCGTTCTCTACAAAGGAACCATAAGCAGGGGCTTGATACCTCGCAGAATCTCCTGATTTGCTCGTTCTGCCTGACCATTGGATTGAGGGTGATCCATGGAGGAAACGTCAAGCCAGATATACTCCCGTTGACAAAACTCTTCCATAGCGCCTTTAGAGAGATTAGTACCATTATCTGTTATAATGCTGTGTGGAAAGCCAGAACGAAAGATCACCTTCTTCATGAATTGAACCATCGTTGTTGCATCACATTTACTAACCGGCTCTGCTTCAACCCACTCAGTAAACTTATCAACTGCCACCAAGAGGTGGGTCTTCTTATCCTTGGACCTATTAAAGGCCCCAACCATATCAAGACGCCAAGTTGCAAACGGCCAAGTAATTGGAATCATCCTCAATTCTTGAGCCGGCACATGAGCTCGTCATGAAATTTTTTGACAACCATCACATCTGCTTACCAAATCCTCAGCATTAGCATGAGCCATCAACCAATAGAACCCATGACGAAAAGCCTTGGCTGCAAGAGATTTAGATCCAGCATGATGACCACAATCTCCTTCATGGATCTCTCGTAAAATCTCACAGCCTTCTTCAGGAGAGATGCAGCGTTGAAACGCCCCTGTGACACTGCGATGGTGCAACTCCCCATTGATAATTGACATTGATTTAGACCGTCGGGTTATCTGTCTGGCCAAGACCTCATCCTCCGACAACTCACCCCGGGTCATGTAAGCCAAGTACGGGACCATCCAATCAGGAATAGCATGAAGAGCCGCCACCAATTGTGCCTCCTCGTCAGGGACAGTAAGATCCTCCTCTATAGGTAATTTTGACAGACGGGTGAAGCAAAATATCCAGAAACGTGTTAGGTGGCACCGACTTACGCTGAGACCCTAGTCGGCTTAAGGTATCAGTCGCCTCATTCTTCCTGCGATCAATATGCTCAACTTGATACCCCTTGAAATGACACGCAATAGCATCAACATCTCGGCGATAAGCCGCCATGAGCTGATCCTTAGAATTCCAAGTACTAGAAACTTGCTGAGCTACCAGATCTGAATCGCCAAAACACCTCACCCAGCTCAGATTCATCTCTTTAGCCATCCAAAGACCATGGAGCAAGGCCTCATACTCAGCTACATTGTTAGTACAAGGGAACATTAGCCGGAGAACATAAGACAATTTATCACCTCGTGGGGAAGTCAAGACAGCTCCAGCCCTCGAGCCCTCTAACTGTCTGGACCCATCCAAATGAATAGTCCAATATGTGTTATCCGGCTTTTCCTCAGGTGCCTGCAACTATGTCCAGTCATTGATGAAATCCACAAGTGCTTGGGATTTGATGGTTGTACGAGGCACATATTTTAAACCATGAGGTCCAAGCTCAATGTCCCATTTAGCAACCCGGCATGTGGCTTCCCTGTTTTGAATGATGTCTCCTAAAGGAGCAGAGCTAACCACGGTAATTGGATGACCCTGAAAATATTGTTTGAGGTTCCGGCTTGCCATGAAAACCCCATACACAAGCTTCTGCCAGTGTGTATATCTCTGCTTGGATTCAATAAGCACCTCACTCATGTAGTAAACCGGTCATTGAACCGGGTACTCTTTGCCTGCCTCTTTTCTTTCCACCACAATAGCTACACTAACGGCCCAGCTGTTAGCAACCACATACAACAATAGAGGCTCCTTATCAATAGGGACAGCAAGCACGGGCAGCTCAGCCAACTATTTTTTCAGATCCTCAAATGTTTGATTAGCAGCATCACTCCAAACAAAGTGATCTATCTTCTTCATCATTTGATAAAAAGGAATAGCCTTCTCACCTAACCGGCTCGGAGCTGCAATACGACACGCCAGACGTTGTACATCATTGACACATGCCGTTTTAGCCAATGAAGTGATGGATTTGATCTTCTCCGAGTTAGCTTCAATGCCTCTGTTCGAAACCAAAAATCCCAAGAGCTTGCTTGGTGGTACACCAAAGACACATTTAGCTGGGTTAAGCATCATCTTGTAGACCCGGAGATTATTAAACGTCTCCTTCAAATCATTAATCAGGGTCTCCTTCTTTCTGGATTTTACCACAATGTCATCCACATAGTCATGAACATTACGCATGATCTGTTTATGAAGGAAATTCTATACACACTGCTGATAAGTCGCCTGGGCACTCTTGAGCCCAAAAGGCATAGAGACATAGCAGAAGGCTCCAAACGGAGTAATGAAAGTTGTTTTCTCCTGGTCTTTAACTGCCATCTTGATCTGATGATAACCCAAATAAGAATCCAAAAAACTCAAATGCTCACAACCCACCATAGCATCAATGATTTGATCAATACAAGGGAGAGCAAACGGATCAGCCGGACAAGCCTTGTTTAAGTCCATGTAATCCACACACATCCGCCAAGTGCCATTCTTCTTAAGTACCAGCACCGGGTTAGCCAACCACTCAGGATGGAAAACTTCAACGATAAACCCGGCCGCTAAGAGCCAGGCCACCTACACACCAATGGCCTTTCGCCTCTCCTCGTTAAATCGGCGAAGAAATTGCTTGATCGGCTTAAACTTCGGATCAATATTAAGAGTGTGCTCAGCAAGTTCCCCGGTACACCTGACATGTCTGAAGGCTTCCATGCAAAGATTTCCCGGTTCTCACGGATGAACTCGATGAGCACGCTTTCCTATTTCGGCTCCAGGTTAGCACTGATGTTGAACTGTTTAGATGAGTCGCCAGGGACGAAGTCAACCAATTTAGTATCATCTGTCGATTTAAACATTAACGAAGGATCATGCTCTGTGGTTGGCTTTTCCAAGGACGTCATATCTGCCGGGTCAACATTATCCTTGTAACAGCTCCTTTGTTGCACAAACTGATTTAGCATAAACCGCATCACCTTCCTCGCACTCCAAGGCCACCTTGCGACTCCCATGCACTGTGATGGTGCCCTTATGACCCGGCATTTTAAGCTGCAAGTAAACATAACAAGTCCTTGCCATGAACTTAGCATAAGCCGGCTGCCCAAACAGAGCATGATAAGGGCTCTTGATCTTGACCACTTCGAAGGTTAAAGTCTCAGACCTGGAATCATACTCATCTCCAAAAGCAACCTCTAAAGATATCTTACCCACCGGGTAGGCCGACTTACCCGGTACCACACAATGGAAAATAGTGTTTGACGGTTTAAGATTTTTATCAGCCAGTCCCATGCGACGGAAGGTCTCATAATAAAGTATGTTAATTGAAAGCACAAGTGCTTCATGGGTGATTTTGGTAATTAATGTCAACATATCTCTTGTTGGACTAATGTTTTCATCTAGTATGTTTCAGATAAGTTCAACAATGGAGTGACATTGACAAGAGGATGTGGAACGCCTTCAAGATGATGAGGACAAAGTATTGGCTCAAGCTCAAAGCTCAGGACAAAGGAGCCAATCCTTTGTCCTCATCATCTTGAAGGGGTTCCACATCCTCTTGTCCATGCCACTCCATTGTTGAACTTGTCTGAAACATACTAGATGAAAACATTAGTCCAACAAGAGATATGTTGACCTTCACAAAAATAGAAAATGTAGAGTCCTAAGCTTTGAGCTTGAGCCAATACTTTGTCCTCATCATCTTGAAGGCGTTCCACATCCTCTTGTCAATGTCACTCCATTGTTGAACTTATCTGAAACATACTAGATGAAAACATTAGTCAAACAAGAGATATGTTGACATTAATTGCCAAAATCACCTAGGGAGCACTTGTGCTTTCAATCTCCCCCTTTTTGGTAATTGATGACAACATACATCAAAGCTTTAGATAAAGATATGAAGAATAACAAGTAAAGCTTTGGAAGGACATGTAACATGCATAGGCTCCCCCTACATGTATGCAATCATGTAAATATGGAATATAGGAGCATGTGAATGCATAAGCATGACAGAGTAAGCCATGAGTTACAAGTATCTTGGCTATATGCATTAGAGTAAATGGTGTGAGTATGGGAAATGTACCTACATGCTCATGAGTCCTTCTTGCAAACAGTATGTACATCAGCATTGGTATCAGAGCTTTGGTCTCCATTGCTTTGGTTTAATCACCATTGGAGGAAGATGGATGAGTCTACGTTGGGGAGTCTTAGGCGTAGAGTACTTATTCTTGATGGAGAGTACTTTCATGAGTGGAATATTGAGATGCTTGATATTTTCAATGAATATCATTTGAACAAGTACATTACTAGCCCTTGTGCACCTCATGTCGATCCTTTGCATCCTACTCTTGATGAGTCTATTGACATGATCCGTAATATTATAATTGTCAATTTAATCACTAGAGGTTTGCTTAGAAACTTGCTTACTAGCTTGCCTACTCTTGATTGTGCCTACACCATATGGAGATTCCTTGGGGAACGATTTCCAAAATATTCCTTGAAAAACATCGATGAGATTCTTCATAAGTCTATTGCCTTGAGTAAGATGAATTCCAATGATCCCAAATTTGGTGATTGTCTATTTGAGCTTTCTAATCTTACGAGTGCCAAAGGAGATGTTGGAATTATTAGCAATATCATTTCCGAAGTCATTAGAATTCATAGAGATGAACATTGTTACGGTCATACTTCTAATGAATCACTCTCTCTAGGAATTGATCCACCACATGATGATGTTGAACATGGATACTATGATGAGGATGATGATAGTGACTATGATCTTGATGATGCAATGAGACACTTTGGTCTTATGGCTAATCTTCGTGGCTACATGGCTGGAGGGAATGGGTCCTTGATAGTGGATGTACTAATCATATGACCGGAGACAAGGATATGTTTCGTGAGCTTGCTAAAAACGACGACCCTCGAAAGTATGTCACTTTTGGTGATAACTCAAAGGGTAAGGTGGTTGGCCTTGGTAAGGTGGCCATCTCACATGATAGCTCTATACAAAATGTTATGCTCGTTGAATCTCTTAGCAACAATTTACTTTTCGTATCTAGACTTGCTGACTTTGGTTTCAATGTCCTATTTACTGAAGTAGATTGCCAAGTGTTTCATAGAGATAATCATAAAATGGTCTTTAACGGTACACGTAGAGGTGATCTATATATTGTTGATTTCACTAGAAAGGCTCAACCTAGAACTTGCTTTATTGCTAAACCTTTGAAAGGTTGGTTGTGGCATAGAAGGTTAGGTCATGTGGGCATGTGAAATCTTGATAAGCTTATTAAAGGTGATCATATCCTTGGAGTAAAAGATGTTATATTTGACAAGGATAGACTTTGTAGTGCTTGTCAAGCAGGAAAACAAGTTGGAGGAAGTCACCCCGTGAAGAACATTATGACCATGAGAAGACCGCTCGAGCTACTTCATATGGATCTCTTTGGTCCCAATGCCTACAAGAGTCTCGATGGTAACTCATTTTTCTAGTTATAGTTGATGATTTTTCAAGATTTACGTGGGTGTTCTTTCTTGATGATAAATCGCAGGTCCAAAATATCTTCAAGAACTTCGATAGAAAGGCCCAAAATCAATTTTAAGTGAAGATCAAGAAGGTTCGCAGCGACAACGGAATGGAGTTCAAGAACTCAAATGTGGATACCTTTCTTGATGAAGAAGGGATTTCACATGAGTTCTCGGCTATGTACACACCTCAACAAAATGGAGTTGTTGAGAGGAAGAACGGAACTCTTATTGAGACGGCGAGAACGATGCTTGATGAGTACAAGACTCCAAAACACTTTTGGGCAGAAGCAGTTGAGACAGCTTGTCATGCAACAAATCGCTTGTATCTTCACAAGCTGCTCGGCAAGACAGCATACGAGCTTCTCACCGGTAACAAACCCCAAGTTGGATACTTTTGAGTATTCGGCTCAAAGTGCTACATTATTGATAAGCATCGTCGTTCTAAATTTGCTCCTAAATCTCATGAAGGTTTCCTACTTGGTTATGTCTCAAAGTCTCACACTTACCGTGTCTACAACAATTTCACCCGAAAGGTTGAAGAGACGATAGATGTGAAGTTTGATGAATCTAATGGCTCGTAAGTAGAGCAATTGCCAATTGATGTAGGAGATAAAGATCCTTCGGAAGCCATCCAAGACTTGTCTATTGGCAAGATTCGTCCAACAGAGGTGAAGGAGAGTACCTCGTCCGTCCAAGTGGAAGCTTCTACCTCACGACAAGGTGAACCAAGAGTTGATACGGAAGCATCCACAAGTGGGACGCACCAAGATGAAGAAAATGAGGAAGTACACCAAGATGAACCTCATCAACCTCCTTCTCCACCACTACAAGGAAATGACAACATCAACAATGAAGAAGGACAAGATGATGAAGAAGATGTTCCACCCCGACCCAAGAAAAAGCACTCACGAGTTCAAGCAAGAGTCTCAAGAGATCATCCCGTCGAACAAATCTTCAGTGATATTCAAATCAGGAGAATCACTCACTCTAAAACTCATTTGGCTAACTTTTGTGAACATTATTCATTCATCTCTAGCATTGAACCTATGAAGGTTGAAGAAGCATTGGAAGATCCGAATTGGATAAATGCCATGCATGAAGAGCTACACAACTTCAAGAGAAATCAAGTGTGGACATTGGTCTAGAAGCTCGACAACAACCACAACATCATTGGTACCAAATGGGTGTTTCGCAACAAGCAAGACAAAGATGGTCAAGTCGTTCGCAACAAAGCACGTCTCGTTGCCCAAGGCTACACTCAAGTCGAAGGTATGGACTACGGTGAGACATATGCCCCTATTGCTAGACTTGAGTCCATCCGCATCTTACTTTCCTATGCTAATCACCATGATATCACCTTGTACCAAATGGACATTAAAAGTGCTTTTCTAAATGGTGAAATTGAGGAGGAAGTTAATGTTAAACAACCTCCCGGCTTTGTCAATACTAAGAAACCCGATCATATTTACAAACTTCACAAAGCTCTTTATGGTCTTAAACAAGCTCCTAGAGCGTGGTATAAATGCTTGACCAAGTTTCTTATTGAAAAAGGCTTTGAGATTGGAAAAATAGATTCTACTCTTTTTACTAAAAGGGTTAATGGTGAATTATTTGTGTGCCAAATTTATGTTGATGATATAATATTTGGTTCGACTAACCCTCATTTCGGTGAAAAGTTTGGGAAGCTAATGTCGAAGAAGTTTGAGATGTCTATGATGAGTGAACTCAAGTTCTTTCTTGGTTTGCAAATCAAGCAAACTAAGGAAGGCATCTTTGTTTCTCAAACAAACTACACCAAGGACTTATTCAAGAAGTTCAATATGCAAGAAAGCAAAGGTATGAAAACACCCATGTCTACTAGTGGACATCTTGATTTGACCATGGATGGCAAATCGGTTGACCAAAAGGTTTATCGCTCTATGATTGGTTCATTATTATATCCATGTGCCTCCCGTCCCGATATTATGCCAAGTGTGTGCATGTGTGCACGATATCAAGTGGCCCCCAAAGAATGCCATCTTAAGGCTGTGAAAAGGATAGTGAGATACTTAATACATACACCGAATTTTGGCATTTGATATCCTAAGAGGTCCTCGTTTGATCTTGTTGGCTATTCCGATTCGGACTATGCCGGAGACAAGGTTGATAGAAAGTCCACTTCGGGTACTTGTCAATTTCTTGGTAGATCTCTTGTGTCTTGGTCCTCCAAGAAACAAAACTAGGTATCCTTATCAACCGCCAAAGCGGAATACATTGTCACTAGTTCATGTTGTGATCAATTACTTTGGATGACCCAAACTCTTAAACATTATGGGATCAATGTGAAACATGTTCCATTGCTTTGTGACAATGAGAGTGCTATTAAGATTGCTCACAATCCCATGCAACATTCTCGAACATGCATATTGAAGTATGAACATGCTCACATTGATCTTAAGCATGTTCGTACCGACAAACAATTGGCGGATATATTCACGAAACCGCTTGATGAGAAAGTCTTTTGCCGTTTGAGAGGTGAATTGAACATCATCGATGCTTCAAACTTGGAGTAGGAACTCCATTTGGATACTTGCAAGGCATGAGCCTATGACTAATCTTTGACTCTTATCTTATGATGATGAACATATGTCTTGGGTATATTTGCACCCATGCATGCTATCTCACCCTTGTAGGTACTTGGATGAATCTAAATCTATGAGATTGCAACTCAGTCACATCTTGAGCAACCTCTACATCACCAAGTCATTATACAATGGTGGTTGAAGACAAGGAAGCATGAAATCCTTCAACATATCCTTTGACAAATTCTATATATCAAATTTCATGATTGTCATTTTTGATACACAAGTGCTCTTCCTTGTAAAACTAACCCATGTAGGTAGATGAACTCACTTCCAAGTGGTGCTCCCAACTCTTGATGAGCTACATCAACCTTGAGCAACCCACACAAGTTCAACTACATGACTATGATCAACACCACCACCCAAGGTATGTCATTCCATCTTAGAGAAGCTTTACCCCAAGATATGGGTCAAAGCAGCTCAACAAGATGTGAATACATCAAATGCTTGAACGAAAAATGGTAACCCCATTTTGAGCTTAAACGATGAGTATGACCTATGATCAAGTGTTCTCACTTGACTCCTCAGTCAATATACTCTAACATAGGTGACTTTGTCACCGCCCATTTCTAGATGAAGTTCTCTAGTGTTTCTCTGAGTTTTTGCATTTGTCCTTTGCATATTTGTTCCCCTTATTCTATCAAAAAAACTTCATCTATATTTTCCTTTATCTGTTTTGCTCTGCAATTTCTGCATCCAATTCATTATAAATCCTTGAGAGATCTTATTTGCCTAGTGAGCTGAGGTGACAAGTGTTCTCTCTGTGTTGAACTCGGTCATACCGATCTGTTGGTTTCGGTCAAACCGAACCAATTCGGTACCACCAAAGACTACAACTCGGTATCACCAATTTCACTACAGAGAAGACAATTTGCCATATCTTCATGTAGTTTTATTCCAGCTCCACTCAATGATTCTCCTCTACCAGCATCACATTCTATATGCTACTTTGCTTTGTGACTCAAGGACCAAACCTTTTGAATCACACTCCAGAAGTTCCCTTCTTGGAAATTGGTGTCAAAGGGGGAGAGAGATCACATCAAAGCTTGTCAAAGGGAGAGATAGGTAATCACATCAAAGGCCCTAGATACTTGGTGTTCAAGAGGAGAGAAGTCACATGTCTTTAAGAGGGGAAAGACATGTCTATGTCATGTTTATGCTTATGATCTGTTTTACTCTGATTTTGCTTCCCTATGTTCTCTAATTATCCAATACAAGATTCAGGGGGAGAAAGACTGCTAGGGAAAGAAATCATTGAATTCAATGCATATCTTTACCTTTTGGGGACATGTCTATATCCAATAGAGTATCCAGTACTCAGTTTCTACATGTCATCCCAATCTTGGTACTCTTGTGGTTTGATGTTCTTTCTCTGCTCAGTAGATGTTTCCGTGTTAACCTTGTTTACTCAGGTTCATCTCTTTCAAAGCCAGCTCAAGACCACAAGGTAAGTATAAGCATCACACTCATGTGCACGAGGATTTCTTGCCGATGTACATACTTTTGGCAAGGACTCATGAGCATGTAGGTACATTTCCCATACTCACACCATTTGCTCTAATGCATATAGCCAAGATACATGTAACTCATGGCTTACTCTGTCATGCTTATGCATTCACATGCTCCTATATTCCATATTTACATGATTGCATACATGTAGGGGGAGCCTATGCATGTTACATGTCCTTCCAAAGCTTTACTTGTTATTCTTCATATCTTTATCTAAAGCTTTGATGTATGTTGTCATCAATTACCAAAAAGGGGGAGATTGAAAGCACAAGTGCTCCCTGGGTGATTTTGGTAATTAATGTCAACATATCTCTTGTTGGACTAATGTTTTCATCTAGTATGTTTCATATAAGTTCAACAATGGAGTGGCATGGACAAGAGGATGTGGGACCCCTTCAAGATGATGAGGACAAAGGATTGGCTCAAGCTCAAAGCTCGGGACTTTACAGTTTCTATTTTTGTGATCCAAAATCACATTGAGTTCATAGGAAAGCCAATACTATTAAAAGGGGATGAGGTGTTGCTTAATGACTTGCTTGCTCAAAGTGCTTAGTGATATGGTCCAAAGCCGTCAACCACTTTCTTACATCCACATTTGTCCCAAACCTAAAGTCAAACTCGGCCCTATCGAAACTTTCCATCCGGCGCCACCGAGTTCTGTTGGCATAGCCACTGCCAAACCCTAGCCAATTCGGTCTCACCGATGGGATCTCGATCTCACTGAGATGGGCTTGCAAACTCTGTGTTACCTACTGCAATAATTTTGGTCCCATCAAAATATGCAATCGGTCTCACCGAGTTTGCTTGGCCAACTCCCTGTTTCACTTATTACCTGTAAGTGCATCTAGTGCCACCCCTAGTTGGTTTTGGAGTATTGATGACAAACCTAGTTGAGGGACTAATGTGTTTGTGAGAATTGCAGGATAACACAGGTAGAAGTCCCTCATTGATTCGGTTTTACTACCAGAGATGACCCCTAAAAATGTATGAAGACATTGAAGCCAAAGGTGGTATATGAAGATATTCACATTGAAGACTATGACAAAAGAAGACACGTTATGAAGCCTATGGAGCTCGAAGACTTAGATCTTTCGTAGTTCTTTTTCTTTTGTGTTGAGTCATAGGAACCACCGTACTGTTAAGTGGGGTCCAAGAGAACCAGTCAGAATGACTGAAGTGATGCCTAAACCAAAAACCTATGTCTTCGAGTGAAGACAATGAGAGCGAATCTTGTCCAGAGCCGGACAAGTCAGCTTTGCTTGTATCCCAAGTAAAGTTGCCATGAGAGTTTGAAATCTGACCGTTGAGACATGTGTCAGTTCCTTAGTGACCCAGGGTCATTTCGGACAAATCAGGTCGGGTTGCCAAGTGGCTATAAATAGCCCACCCCCTACAACCATAAACGGTTGGCTGCTCAGATTTCAGTGCACGGCTTTTGTCGTTTGAGAGCAACCCACCTCGAAGCCTTTGAGAGAAAATTCCTAGCGAGGAGAAAAGCCCTAACCACCCAGAGCCAGAGAACATTGGGCATCACTTAAGTCTTCTTGTCTGTGTGATCTGAAGACTTATTACACTTGAGGACTGTGAATCCTCCAGACGGTTAGGCGTCGCGTTCAGAGCATCCAAGAGACATTGTGGATTGCCAGTGAACTAAGTCTGTGAAGGTTTGGGAGTCTACCTTGAATACTTACCAGAGTGATTGGGCGAGGACTATGTGACCTTAGCTCAAGGAGAATACGGTGAGGACTTGGTGTCCTGAGCTGCGTGTTCAGGACTGGGTGTCCGGGACTGTGTGTCCTAAGGTTTAAATACCTAGCCGCTCCAACCAGACGTACAGTTGTCACAGCAACTAGAACTGGTCCAACACATCATTGTCTTCAACGAGTCACCGGTTTCATCTTCACTTCCTTTTTCTTACTGTTACTCATTGTGAAGCCATTGCATGCTTGCTCTATCTTTTGTCTTCACAACGTGAATGTATGATCTGTTTGGCTTCATAACTTCATAACTTCTTCCTACCTGATCCTTATTACACTGCAGCTCTTTGTCATTGTGCTTTCACTCTATTGAATAGTTGACCATGGCTTGCCTAGTGTAATCTAACTTCCGCTGCATAGTAATAGGCAAAATCTTCGTTGTTTGTCTTCATAACTCCCACGTTTTGAATACTTTCATAAAAATCGCCTATTCACCCCCCCCCTCTAGTCGATATAACGCACTTTCAATTGGTATTAGAGCAGGGTGCTCCCTTGTTCTGTGTGATTCGGTTTAACCACCTGGAGTTTTAGCTATGTCGACTGTAGGGATAATCAAAGTCTCCGCTCCGTGCCCCGTCTTCGATGGAACTGAATATCCCTACTGGAAGAATAAGATGCGCATGCATCTTGAAGCCATTGACGTCGACCTATGGTATGTCGTCGAGAATGGCGTTCCCAAGGCTAGAGAAGGTGTCACTGCTGCTGATGTCAAGAAGTTCACTCAACTGGACTCTACTGCCAAAAATATCATCTATGGTCATCTGACAAAAGGACAGTATGGCCGTGTGAGTGCCTTGAAGACATCCAAGCTGGTCTGGGACTGGCTCTCCAAGGTCAATGAAGGCATCTCAACCCAGAGAGATCAGAGGATCAGTGTTCTTCGCAACCTCTTCAACCGCTTCAAGCGAACTGACAATGAGAATGTCCAGCACACATTTGACTGGCTCACTAACATCACAAATGAGCTTCAAGCCCTCGGCGCCACTGAGATCACCAAACATGAAATCGTCAAGACGCTGCTGAGATCACTTGATAGTTCGTTTGACATCCTAGCCCTGATGATTCAAGAACGTCCTGATTTCAAGACACTCGATCCGTATGACATACTTGAGAGGCTCAACACACATGAGTTTCAGCTTTCTGAGAAAACAGATATCTACAGTCCAAACTATGGGCGAACTCGTGCCTTGAAGGCAAAAGTTGTTTCCTCATCTGAAGAAGAATCTGACAGCAGTTCTGATGATCCTAAAGACATTGGAAGGGAACTTGCAATGCTAGTGAAGAAGTTCCAAAAATTCACCAAGAAGAAAGGCTTCAGAAAATCTTCACGATCAAGCTCAAGGAATGATGAAGTTTCTGCTCATGACTACAAGAAGAAAACATGTCACAAGTGCAAGAAAACTGGACACTTCATCTCTGAGTGTCCATAGTGGGACAATGAGAACTGAAGGAAGAAGAAGAGCAAGGAATATGATTGTGACGACAAGAAGAAGAAGAAATACTCAAAGTCTTCTTCCAAGTCTTCCTCAAAGTCTTCATCACACAAGAAGAGCTCATCTGGCAAGGCACGTGCGTTTGTTGGCAAGGAAATGGATTCAGAGGAGGAGTCCGCTTCTGAGGAGGCAGAGGTGGAGTCTGAGGAGGAGTCTGATTCTGGCATTGCGAGTCTGGCTACAGCATACGTCGCCAAGTCCATCTTCAACACTGAAGACAATGACTTCATCACCGACACCGATGCAAATGACAAGAACGACTCCACTCCTACCTACGGCTTCATGGCACGCGGTGCCAAGGTAAACACACGCACTACTCGCTATCAAACATCTAGTGACGATGACTCTGACTGTGATTCAAAACCCAGCTACAAAACACTTGCTAAAATTGCAACTGAACAACAGAAAGCTATGGAACATATTCAAAAACTGTTAGACAGAAGCGATGATCTATTGGGTGCTGAAATGACTCGATCTGAATCCTTAATTGAAGACATAAAAAATCTTCACATTAAGTATCAGGAACTTGAAGATCGTCTTGATAATCTCTCAACAACTCATGAAAAGCTTTCCTATGATTATCTTCAAAGGAAGCAAGAACTTTAGAAATTGAGAGCGGCTCATGAAGATCTTCAAAAGGAAAACGAGTCACTTCGCGCCGAACAGATCAGTTCCGCTCGGGAAGGATTTGAACCACCATGTCTTAAATGCATTGAGCATGATAATGCTACTTCTGTTGCTGAATGTTCCACTGCTATTGCTGTTGCAATATCTTCAACTGTTGATGTGGTAACTAACCCCTCTGCTGAGGATACCACTGCTATTGCTGATGAGAATGCTAGGTTGAAGACATTGCTTGAAACAGGGATGTACAAAAGTCTTAAAGGACATCAGACATTATGTGATGTCCTCAGGAAGCAGATTCTGAACCAAAACCCTAGGAAAGAAGGTGTTGGGTTCGTATGGAAAATAAATGCAGATGGCTCTTACTGGAAACCTGAGCAGTATCCCAAAACCACATGGGTTGCTGCAAAGGAATTTTCAGCAGATCCATCCAATTTATCTGGCTTCACTTGTGCTAACCCCATTATCATTGATGAATCCTTTGATGCAAACTATAAACTGTTTAAGAATCAGAACGGTGAAGTGTTTGCCAGGTACATTGGTACTAACTGCAGGAATGGACCACCTATGAAGAAGATCTGGGTTCTGAAAAAGTGTCTGGAAAATCTTCCTGTGAATGTCTTCATGACACCTCACTTGAAGAACACAAACCTCACACCAAAGGCTTCATACGGTCCAAAGGCTTCATACAAACAGAGGAGTCACCTGAGTCACACTAATGCAAATGTTTTGCAGGGAAACCATACTCAGGCATATGAATATGAGAGCGGTTCATCAAACCATCATGTTCATATGACCAAAAATTATTCTGCTTATTCTTATGAGTACTATTGTCCACCTGCAAGACTGTTTGCTAAGGCTTCAAAGCCAAAATTCTCAGATGCTGCACTTAGACTTATTGCTTCTAAGCCACCCTTGAAGATGTGGGTGGTTAAGAAAGCTTAACTCTCTTTTGCAGGGAAAGGTCTCCAGCAGAAAAACAAAATCTTCTGACGCTATTGCTGGGGACCTTGAAAATCTTGTAGGGCGCAAGATAAAATGCCCGAATGGCATCATTATGTACTTCGTTCCTGAATCACATGCTACTCTCCCTATTAGTCCTAATCTGGATCTAAGTTTTCATAACCCACTGGTTCGTCAAATGTTTTTGCTTCACAATTCTCTTCGTGAAGCCTATCCCCCAAACTGCACTGTAGGGTACGACACCAGCGTCTTCAAAATCTTCAGAATGGATTATTGACAGTGGGTGTACAAATCACATGACTGGCAAAAGAAGCCTTCTTATGGACTCAACCTTACGTCCATCCGACAAGAGCCACATCACATTTGCTGAAACTGGTAAAAGTAAGGTATTGGGTCTAGGTAGAGTTGCAATCTCAAAGGATCAACACATGGATAAAGTCATGCTTGTTGAATCCCTTGGCTTCAACTTAATGTCTGTCTCAATGCTTTGCGATTTGAACATGATCGTAATGTTTGGAAAATATCGTTGCCTAGTACTAATGGAATCTGACAAGTCTCTAGTGTTTGAAGGGTATCGAAAAGATGATCTGTACGTGGTAGATTTCTCAGCAGGGCCACAACTTGCAGTATGTCTTCTTGCAAAAGCTTCAGAATGCTGGCTTTGGCATCGGAGGCTTGGGCATGCTGGCATGAGGAACCTCCACACCCTTGCGAAGAAGAAGCATGTCATAGGCATCGAGGGCGTCAAGTTCAAGAAAGATCACTTATGCGGTGCCTGTGAAGCAGGGAAGATGACAAGGGCAAAACATCCTTCGAAGACAATCATGACTATTACTCAACCCTTCGAACTGCTCCACATGGATCTTTTCGGTCCCACTCACTACTCAACTTTTACTACTACTGCTTGCCTCTATGGCTTCGTCATTATTGATGATTACTCTAGATATACTTGGGTGCACATAATCCTTTGCAAGACTGAAGTGCAGGATGTCTTCAGACGCTTCGCCAATCTAGTTATGAACAATTTTGGCACCAAGATAAAGCACATCAGAAGTGACAATGGCACTGAATTCAAGAACACTGGCCTTGATACATATCTTGATACCTTGGGCATCACACATGAATTCTCAGCTCCCTACACGCCACAGCAGAATGGCGTCGTCGAACGCAAGAACAGAACACTCATTGAGATGGCCAGAACGATGCTAGATGAATACAAGACTCCAAGAAAATTCTAGACTTAAGCCATTGACACTGCATGCCACACAATCAATCGTGTTTATCTTCACAAGCTTCTGAACAAGACATCTTATGAACTCCTAACTGGCAAGAAGCCAAATATCAGTTACTTCAGAGTATTCGGCGCAAGGTGCTGGATCAAGGACCCACATCACACTTCAAAATTTGCACCAAAAGCACATGAGGGTTTTATGCTTGGATATGGAAAGGATTCGCACTCCTACAGAGTCTTCAATCTCTTTCGTTACAAAGTGGTTGAAACAGTGGATGTGCGGTTCGATTAGACAAATGGTTCACAAAGAGAGCAACTTCCAAATGTGCTAGATGAAGTTCCAGCTAGTGAATCAATCAAGCTTATGGGAACTGGAGAGATTATACCTTCTGAAGCTAATCCTGAAGAACTTATCATCTCAGCACCTGATCAACATGAAGACAATGCTCAGCCTGAAGACATTCCTCCCAACAACAACACAGATCAGCAAGAGCAAAGTCATCGCCCTGTACATCCTCGTGTTGCCAATGAAGTGCAGATTGACAGAATAATTGACAGCATCAATGCACCTGGTCCACTCACTCGTTCAAGGGCAACTCAGCTAGCAAATTTCTATGGGCACTTCGCATTCGTCTCAATATCAGAACCCAAGAAAGTTGAAGAAGCCTTCATGGAACCTGAATGGATTCAAGCTATGCAAGAAGAGCTTCAACAGTTTGAGCTGAATAATGTATGGGAACTGGTTAAGCGTCCTGATCCACGGAAGCACAACATAATCGGCACCAAATGGATATACCACAACAAGCAAGATGAGCATGGTCAAGTTGTCAAAAACAAAGCTCGTCTCGTTGCTCAAGGATATACTCAAGTGGAGGGCATTGACTTCGATGAAACATTTGCTCCTGTGGCTAGGCTTGAAGCCATACGCATACTGCTGGCCTATGCAAATCATCATGACATACTTCTATATCAAATGGATGTGAAAAGTGCCTTTCTCGATGGCAAGATTGAAGAAGAAGTGTATGTTGCACAACCACCTGGCTTTGAAAATCAAAAACATCCTGACATGGTATACAAGCTCAACAAGGCACTGTATGGCCTCAAACAAGCCCCTAGGGCCTGGTATGACACACTCAAATATTTCCTGAAGAGCAAAGGCTTCATACCTAGTTCCCTAGATCCCACTCTTTTCACGAAGACATATGATGGTGAACTGTTTGTGTGCCAAATATATGTGGATGACATTATCTTCGGCTGCACCAATCAGAAGTACAGTGAAGAGTTTGGATATATGATGCAAGAGCAATATCAGATGTCCATGATGGGGGAGCTGAAGTTCTTCCTTGGTCTTCAAATATGACAACAACGCAATGGCATCTTCATATCTCAAGAGAAGTATCTCAAAGATTGCCTGAAGAAGTTCGGTATGCAAGACTGCAAAGGCTTCACAACACCAATGCCAGCCAAACATCATCTAGGTCCTGACGACAATGGTAAAGAGTTCGATCAAAAGGTATACCGCTCCATGATTGGTTCTTTGCTTTATTTATGTGCATCTAGGCCAGATATTATGCTTAGTGTTTGCATGTGTGCTCGATTTCAAGTGGCACCAAAGGAGTCGCATCACTTAGCTGTGAAGCGAATTCTTCGATATTTGGCTCACACCCCAACTCTAGGATTATGGTATCCAAAGGGCTCAGAGTTTGATTTGGTTGGATTTTCGGATGCTGATTATGCTGGTGACAAAGTTGGTCGCAAGTCTACATCAGGCACATGTCACTTTCTGGGACGATCACTTGTATGTTGGTCTTCAAAGAAGCAGAACCGTGTATCTCTCTCCACTACTGAATCTGAATACATTGCTGCTGGATCTTGCTGCGCTCAGCTTCTGTGGATGAAGCAAACACTCAAGGATTATGGCATTCATCTGAAGCAAGTACCACTTTACTGCGACAATGAAAGCGCTATCAAGATTGCCAACAACCCAGTTTAGCACTCGAAGACAAAGCACATTGAAATTCGTCATCACTTTCTCAGAGATCATGTTGTGAAGGAAGACATTGATATCATACATGTCAACACTGAAGAACAATTGGCAGATATCTTCACCAAGCCCTTGGATGAGAAGAGATTTTGCAAGTTACGGTGTGAGCTAAATATCCTGGAATCCTCAAATGTCCTGCGATCAGGCACACATCCTAACACTTATGCATATGATGACTTAGATGTGCAACGCACAAAGTAAAGTATATCTTCAATCAATGAAGACATACATACTAAGTGTGAATACATTAATGTGGAATTTGACTTCAGAGCGCCACGATAATTGTGCGCCGTGTCTGGGTCTAATACTTCCTATACGGTGGGTAACGCCACCACCAAACGTTCTATTTTGAAGTGTTTCACTCATGGCGTTACCTTGCAATATCTTCACATTTGGTTTGGCTTCGAACTCAACATGTCTTCATGATTATCTTCACTACGTTGATTATATAGATGTATACATACTAGTGTTCTGTCCTCTACAGCATTCACTTATAGCTATGTCTTCTTGGTTGAATCTTTTGAACTAAGTGAATGTGATCGGACCCTAATCTCTCTATGCTTTCTATCTCAAATTCTATCTCTCCAAGTCATATGCATTCTATTGAAACTTTCGAATGTCTTCACTACGTCCTTGTCAGCAGAAGATATAGAGACAACCAGAAAGTCCGTTTTCAATGCTCATTCCTCCACATAAAATCCGGAGAAGTAGGAACGACCGCCCGATAATCCAGGCGTGCGTGGGACGTGGAACAAACCCCAAACTTCCGCAAACAGGCCACGCGTTCCTCAGATGCGAATCGCCAGGGGCACCTGTGTAATAGCACAGTGCCGCCCCTGTGCCTATAAATTCACACTTACCGCGGTCATTATCTCCTTCTTCCACCCTCGCACGAACCCTAGCGCCATCGCTAGCTCTCGACGATGCCGGCGACGAAGCGCTTCGCTGCCGCAACCTCTCCGACGCCATCCTCACGCCGACCGCGGACATCATTCTCTCCGCCGTCGCCGTAGGTGTCTTCCGTCGCCAAGTTAGGGCATGGAGGACTGAACTGCTCGGCATCATCTCCCACTTCCGTCTAGCAGTTCCAAGTGTGGTAAATAAAACTTCTTTTTACAGCCCCTTTTGATCTCATGGTTCTGTCACTTTCTACCATAAGAAGTTTATCTTCACACAAGTTAGATCTCTCAATCTGCATCTCATAACATGCCTAGTATATTCACTTGTGCTTCATGAAGTAGTTAGATTCCTCACTTGTACTGATCTGTGGGTTCGTACAAATCTGGAACCAACTTCTTATCTATGAGTGAATGTCTTCGCACGATGAGGTCAATGTCTTCTAAACTGATTAATCTTCAAAACCTTCTGAGAATACATATGACCTCTTCCCCTTCCCTCGCACCTTAATGCTGTCACAGGTACATGTCCGTGGGAGAATCCTTCGGTTCTCATAGTCTGCATTCATTTGCAGAATTCCTACAGCATCACATAAATTCTCCTGAAACCAGTTCCTGTTGGTCCAGCAAAAGAAAGCCTTTGAAGCCTTTGAAAGTTTTGAAGCCTTTCAAGTTAAAGTTTATGGCTTCAGAAGCAGCAGCAAGGAAGGGGGGCAGACAGCGACGTGAAGGAACTTCCAAAGATCTGCCTGAAGACCTGGCAGAAATGTATAAAACAGATCCTGAAGAGAATTATGGGCAGCGCAAGACCCGAATCCAATGGATTCGACGCTATTGGGCTGAACAATGGTTCAAATACCGCTTCACAACCCAAGAGTATGCTGAGAAAAGTGCCATCAAAAGACCGTGGGGAGACATCTTATAAAAAAACCTTGTACCCAGGTCCAGAGATGAAGCTATTGCCCAAAGCTTCTATCCATGCATGGTTCGTGGGCCACAGCCTGATGATGCACATCCGTCGTCACTACTCTGGTGTCGTGATGACAATCTATTCAAGCGCAACTCCCAGTTTGCCCAACAATCAGCGAAGCAGAACAACAAGAAGTTGGGGTTAGACTTCAACCCTGGCCCCTCAGCACCAAGGGCAGATGGCACACGCTACGCAGAACCCAATATCATCGGTCTGTATGCCAATCTTGAGGGCCTCATCACCCGCATCTTAGTCCAAGGGACTGCCGTGAATGTCCCTCCAGCTGACTCTGAGTCTGATGAAGCTCCTGCTGTACCGAAGCTAAAGCAGTTGAAGAAGCCAAAAGCTTCAAAGCCGGCCCCTTCTTCAAAAATCTCAAGGGCAAAGCCATTGGCAACTGCACCTCCTGAAGACAGTGTGCAGTCTGAAGACGTATCCCGCGTCTCCAAGCCCCAGAAGGCCAAGGTGCCTCAGCCACACACCGGCAAAGAGCTCACAGCTGCTGCCATTTTGCGCAGCGAAGCCATTGATCTGTCAAGTGATGAAGATCTTGGAGATGACGCTCTAGAGCAGCTCATCAAGAGCAAAGAAGAAGCTGAAATCTTCAACAATTTGCCTCTCTTTGATGTCGCCATCATCCACAACTTCATCGACGAATGGTTTGCCACACCAAACATAAGCTTCGAAGATCTGCAGCTGCCCGTTGGCCTCAGCGTCGCCTTCCAAGGCGCAATTGCTTCAGAACTTGCCATTGCCCAGCGCATTGTTGAACTGAAGCAGAAAATTGATCATGAAAAGGCTCAGTTCAAGAAGAATGTGGCCAAGCTCAGCGTGCAAGAAGTGAAGAGCTTCAAGACCATGTTGCATGAGCTAAAGGAAAATTTTCTGAAGAAGCGTGCAGAAGCTCAGGGCTCACGTGAGCGGATGAAGTCTCTGGCTGAAAGATGTGTACAAGCCTACAATGAGGCTGAGAAGCGCAAGGCACTTGGGCGTCCTGGCATCGACCCCAAGATGGCCGCGAAGAAGAAGAAGCCTGCTATGGCTGAACCAGAGGCACCTAGGCAAGAAGCAGTTCCAATTGTCTTCCCAACTGCAACGACTGGCTCGAAGCCAAAGAGCCGGTCAACAGCCTCAAAGCTCAAGAAGACAAGAACTGCTGAGGCTGAAGCCAGGAAGAGGAAAAGCTCTGAAGCCTCTCCTACTGCCCCCAGCAAGAAGAAGCGAAAGATCAAGAAATCTCAGGCTGCTCCCACAGAGCCCTTGATAGTTGAACCTATTTCTATGGTTCACCCCAACGCAGAACGACAAATGACAGTTCATGAGCCTGCTTCCACAGAGGCTCCTGAAGCTGAAGACATACCACAGCCGAACCCATTGCTCCTGAAGACATTGGTCATCAGGACAATGTACAAGATGATGTAGCCCTTCCTCAAAATGAACACAATGAACTCATCAGCATTGGTCGTCCTCTGACGCCAATTTCACAAGATGCGTCATGGGCGGATCGCCCTCAAGAGGAAGAAGACAATGAGGCCCAGCCCACTCCAACCCCACAGGCGTCGTCTGCATTCCGCAGGCTTCGCAAAGGTCCAAGGCCTCAAGTCTATGCTGAAGACATTCCGGCTGCATCAGCCGCAGAAGAAGCACCACAAGAGCCCACTCCTATGCTCCACCAAGAAGCAGTTCTCCAGGAGAACGTGCTTGTAACTGACCCTCCAACTAGTCAAGCGGAGGCTAAAAATGTTGAGGCTGCCACAACAAACACTGAAGCCAATGTGGAGCCCTCCCCACCAAAAGCTTTAGCAGACAGCGAAGCTACTGATCCAGACACTTCTGTTCCTGAGTCTACTGCAGGTCCTCAATTTGATTACCATGTTGAGCACAGGCCTCATGTCCAGAAGCCAATACCAAGGCTGCCAAGGTTCCCAGGTCCTGCATCAGCACCTGGCTCCTTTGACATTAATAGCTTCAAGGCAGACAATACATTCTTCAACAGCTCCAAGAACCCCTATTCAAGAGAAAGGATTTCATCAGATAGGTTCTGGAGCTATCCTCAGCGCAGCTACTATTCATGCATCCTATACAACCAAGGTCGCATCTTCCCGCACAAGCGCCTTGATGTTGAAGTCATTGCTGGTCTGCCCTGCTTAGAGGAAGCGCTGGATTGCTTCAAGAAAGTGGGTCTGCTGCAGTTTATAACTGATGAAGAGCACTGGAATGAAGAGCTTCTGCTGCAATTCTATGCCACCCTACACATCAAAGGATACAACAGAGATCCGAAGACTTGGGCCCTGGAGTGGATGACCGGCAATGTCCATCACGAAGCCAATGCATTCGATATCATTGAGCTCACCGGGCTGCCCACTCCTGGCGAACTCTTCGAGGAAGGCTGTCCACTACACACTGAAGCTCTTGAGAGCATATTCCAGAGGCCTGAACCAAATATGAGTCAGATGCTCTCCAAGATGAAGCCCTTGCCCCACGATGCTCCTTATCCAACAGAGTTCTTCATTGAAGACTTTGAGTACCTGCCCAGAACCATCTATCACATTATCCGGCGAACTCTCTGGCCTATTAAAGGGCACTCTAGAAATGCCAAGATCGAGGGTGCAATGAAGACTCTGATAGTCTGTATTCTTCATGGAAAATGCTTCAACGCACAGGATTTCTTCATACGCCAACTAGCTGCATCAGGCTCAGATCTGTTTGGTTTGAAGTACTATGCTCCTTGGGTAATGAGACTGATCAAGCTTCACTCTGCGATCTCATATCAGCCCTCAGCCCGCAACCATCGGATCTTCTTGCCAGATGTGGATACCTCTGCTGAAGCTATATATCCTGAGCCTGCCAAGCAACCGTTGAGTCTTCAGAATGCAGAACACCAGATCTTCACTCAGAACGATGAAGGTGTTGAAGCCATCTCCAGGGTGTATCCTTTGGCTGGCACTACACGTGCGCCACACCCTGCTTCAACTGAAGCCACTGATAGTGCAACTGCTTCAAGACCCAAGAAGCGCGCTCGTGTTCTCAATGACCGAGAGATTCTTGTGGCCCTTCATCAAAAACAAGATAGGCATCACGACTGGCTAAAGCGTCAGATGAAAAGCCTCTTGGTGGATGTTAATCGTCTTCGAAATCTTGCCACCAAGAATGCTTTCGTCACTCATGAAACCTGTCATCGTACATGGAAAGGGCTATCAATGATGTGTACTGAAGCTGAACTTGAAGAGGATGGCTTCACTGAGCGATTCAAGTTTGACACCACACCTCCTAGAAGGGCTGTGATGTGAAACACACCCTCACTTGAAGACTCTGAGTTTTCTTCATCTGCTGCCACAGTCACTGCCAGAATCATTGATGAAGAAGACGATGCTACATCACCGCCACCTGCTTCAGCACCTCCAAGATCTTCTGCACCGCCAAACACCTCCAACGACCCCGCTGCTCCTGGGAACGAGTAGACACTCTATGTCTTCAAACCTTTTTGGTCCTTGCTGACAAAAGGGGGAGAAGCATATGGGTTGATAGTCTTCAAGCGGGTCCATATGGGCGGGTGCTTTATGTTTTGCTATATTTTGCTTCGTGCTTACAACTCTCGTTTTTGCTTCATTTGGTTCTTTGAGTTGTAACACTAAGACTCGATGGTCGTCTGCTACTTGTTTGCCACCTGTTTTGCGAAGATAAATTCTGCATGTGCGACGATAAATTCCGCACTTATCCCATTCTGCAGACGTCCATTTTCCATTATGCATGTCATTATCTTCATATACTTTCACATGCATAGTGGATTGTCATCATAAGCTGAATTGGATCTCCACAAGTACAACCTGCCATGTGCAGTTGCATTCCAAAAGCAAATTAACTTATATGCACATCTTCAGGGGGAGCCCTTGAAACTTATGAAGACAATTCCTTATCCTTTACAATTTCACAGACTATATTCCCCGTTGAAAACTTCAACTAGTTTGTCATCAATCACCAAAAAGGGGGAGATTATAAGTGCATCTAGTGCCACCCCTGGTTGGTTTTGGAGTATTGACGACAAACCTAGTTGAGGGACTAATGTGTTTGTGAGAATTGTAGGATAACACAGGTAGAAGTCCCTCATTGATTCGGTTTTACGACCAAAGATGACCCCTAAAAATGTATGAAGACATTGAAGCCAAAGGTGGTATATGAAGATATTCACATTGAAGACTATGACAAAAGAAGACACGTTATGAAGCCTATGGAGCTCGAAGACTTAGATCTTTCGTAATTCTTTTTCTTTTGTGTTGAGTCATAGGAACCACCGTACTGTTAAGTGGGGTCCAGGAGAACCAGTCAGAATGACTGAAGTGATGCCTAAACCAAAAACCTATGTCTTCGAGTGAAGACAATGAGAGCGAATCTTGTCTAGAGCCGGACAAGTCAGCTTTGCTTGTAGCCCAAGTAAAGTTGCCATGAGAGTTTGAAATCTGACCGTTGAGACACGTGTCAGTTCCTTAGTGACCCAGGGTCATTTCGGACAAATCAGGTCAGGTTGCCAAGTGGCTATAAATAGCCCACCCCCTACAACCATAAACGGTTGGCTGGCTCAGATTTCAGTGCACGGCTTTTGTCGTTTGAGAGCAACCCACCTCGAAGCCTTTGAGAGAAAATTCCTAGCGAGGAGAAAAGCCCTAACCACCCAGAGCCAGAGAACATTGGGCATCACTTAAGTCTTCTTGTCTGTGTGATCTGAAGACTTATTACACTTGAGGACTGTGAATCCTCCAGACGGTTAGGCGTCGCGTTCAGAGCATCCAAGAGACATTGTGGATTGCCAGTGAACGAAGTCTGTGAAGGTTTGGGAGTCTACCTTGAAGACTTACCAGAGTGATTGGGCGAGGACTATGTGACCTTAGCTCAAGGAGAATACGGTGAGGACTTGGTGTCCTGAGCTGCGTGTTCAGGACTGGGTGTCCGGGACTGTGTGTCCTAAGGTTTAAATACCTAGCCGCTCCAACCAGACGTACAGTTGTCACAGCAACTGGAACTGGTCCAACACATCATTGTCTTCAACGAGTCACCGGTTTCATCTTCACTTCCTTTTTCTTACTGTTACTCATTGTGAAGCCATTGCATGCTTGCTCTATCTTTTGTCTTCACAACGTGAATGTATGATCTGTTTGGCTTCATAACTTCTTCCTACCTGATCCTTATTACACTGCAGCTGTTTGTCATTGTGCTTTCACTCTATTGAATACTTGACCATGGCTTGCCTAGTGTAATCTAACTTCCGCTGCATAGTAATAGGCAAAATCTTCGTTGTTTGTCTTCATAACTCCCACGTTTTGAAGACTTTCATAAAAATCGCCTATTCACCCCCCCTCTAGTCGATATAACGCACTTCCATTACCCAAATTGGTCCCACCGAGTTTGTATAATTGGTCAAACCGAGATGAGGCTTTACCCTAACCCTAGCACATCGGTCCTACCGAGTTGATCATATCGGTCCCACCGAAATGCCTAACGGTCACATTATGAACTAAATCGGTCTGGCCGAGTTTTCTGATTCGGTCCCACCGCGTTTGGTAAATTGTGTGCAATGGTTAGATTTTGTGTGGAGGCTATGTATACCCCTCCAACCACTCTTCATTCGTGGAGAGAGCCATCAGAACATGCCTACACTTCCATCATACATTTTCTGAGAGAGAACCACCTACACTAGTGTTGAGGTCAAGATATTCCATTCCAACCACATGAATCCTGATCTCTAGCCTTCCCCAAGTTGCTTTCCACTCAAATCATCTTTCCACCAAATCCAATCCTATGAGAGAGAGTTGAGTGTTGGGGAGACTATCATTTGAAGCACGAGAGCAAGGAGTTCATCATCAACACACCATCTATTACCTTTTGGAGAGTGGTGTCTCCTAGATTGGTTAGGTGTCACTTGGGAGCCTTCGTCAAGATTGTGGAGTTGAACCAAGGAGTTTGTACGGGCAAGAAGATCGCCTACTTCGTGAAGATCTACCCTAGCAAGGCAAGTCCTTCGTGGGTGATGGCCATGTTGGGATAGACAAGGTTGCTTCTTCGTGGACCCTTCGTGATAGAGGCGAGGGTCCCGATTTTCGATGAGATGATAACTATTGATTTGGTGGAGACGACTTTGACACGATCCGACTACCAAACGTGCACGACGTTGCGCCTTAGCAATCGCTAAACCAATCTCCTGAAGGTTACTGACGATGCTGGAGCCGGTCCCTGACACGAGGTCTATTCCTGAAGCAATCGAAGAACGAGCAGAATATGATAAAGCAATTCTGAATATTGCAAATATATATAATGAAGTATGATATGGTGGGGACCGTAAGCGGCCTTGGTCTGGTCGTTTGGACACAAACGAAGTACACGAAGTTGCAATGGCTAACTTTTAACTAAACAAATCCCAAGGAAAAGCTACTAGATGGATCTACTATATAGGAGCAAGGGGTGTGGCCAAGGAGGTGAGGACGTCCCAAGGCAAGCTAAAACTAACCCTAGGTTCGTAAGGCTCATGGGCCCAAGTGGAGGTGATGCAACACCTTGGGCTTGTAGTTTGAACTCGGATTCTGCTGCAACGTCCAGATTGTTTCGTCCGTACCTCAATGCTCCGGATGAATTTGAAGGTGAATCCAATTGGGTTGGAAAGAGCACGAAATCTAGCTTCCAACAAAAAAAGAATCACCCAATTCGGAGTCCGTATGAAAAAGTTGTTGGCGTTTTGATTCAGGTATGTCTGTGCAAGTCCGAATCTGAATCCAGAACGTGAGAGACTTGGACTCTATCCTTCCTCTTGGCCCAAAAGTGACGTGAGAGGACTTTTGAACACAATCTAAACTTCTCCTTTTCCCTTATCTTCATATGTGGATTGTAACAAATTCCCATAACACCTGCAATTAGACAAAACACAAAAAGTGTGTGAAGTATTTTTGTTTCTGGATAACATAAAATAGACTATTGAATAGTTTGCATTAGAATCACCTGACAAATATGCATGTATGCAATATTTTTGGTCGTATCAAAGGTAGTCATGTCCTCATCATCCTCCTCTTTTTGAAAACAAATCCGTCCTCGGTGTTGCTTAATCTGAAATGTGGCTAACAAAAGAGACAAGGTTTACATGTTGTATATGTATATGTCATCCATTTTAACTTCCCTTGATTTTTGCACATATGTCACATGTATACATGAGTAAATTTCATTGTTCATAAAATCTAAAGCCAAAAAATTATCACAAGAAGTAGAAGGCATGAAAATATTGCAACTCGGTTTGCACATATAAGTGAAGCTCTTATTCATTTCAAAAGATTGGCAATGTTCATCATTAAACCATCCCTAACTTTTGATGAATAAACCTTACTTGCATCAAATTTACATTGCTACAACATGCTTAAATAAGCAAACATGCAATAAGTCATTGGACACAGAAATCATCATCAAGATTAGAGGTCATATCAAAATGATTAAACATTGGTTCTTTTGCATCAACGGTTAATTCAATGGGTGTACTCAAAATTGTTGATATTTCAGTTGTTTGATCACATGACGCATTCATGACAGTAACAAGAATTCTCTAAAATAGGTGGTGTGCTCAAATTCACAGGTAACTCAACACATGATGCATTCAAGTTAACTAGGCATGCTTCATTCTCATGTGAAGTTATATCATCAAATACATTTATTGTTTGTTGTGATCTCACTTATATCTTGCTGTCCAGAAGCTACTTAGTATCCTTCATTGATGCTGGTTGTTGCTACGACGTGACCTCATTAGTGTTCTAGCTCGCGTCTCTAGTTCGGTCTATCCTAGGACCAGCACAGTACGTCGTTGAGCGTTTTATTCAAACATGCATCTCAGAATTGATTATTGCTAATCTTTTGCTACCATATATAGCAACCCAGCTCCACATATTTCTACAACCGTGTATACGCACGTTCCCTGGCAATCGCTTTACAACAATCTTCGGAGTTATTTTGACACCGCTGGTTGCCTGTTCACCACCTGCCGCATGGTAAGAACTTGTAAGATGTTGAATATTTTGCTTTTACTGTGAGCACTTTACAACACATCCTAGTAGTTCATAGGACCATTAATTCTCGATTTTGGGTTCTGTTTCTACTAATCATGACAGGTTCCAGAGGATAGAGTTTTTGGACGACGGACACATCTTCAACCATTCACGAAGAGTTGGGACAACACACACAAGCATATGGTCAGGTTATCTCTTTACCAATCATTTGAGGGTAGAATTTAATCCTGCTATTTATCTAGCTTTGGGAGCTTGAAGTAGAAAAAGTTTTTAGTCACATGATTTTTCTGAACTTGAGAGAGTACGAGCTACATTAGGGCATACTGGTTTTTGCTTCTGTTGGTGGAGTGTATTGTTAAGAAAAACATTGATAACCAACCACAACTTGAAAAGTTTGAAAGCTGTAATGAACAACAATTTTTTCCTCCTTACTATCGTCCATGAAATTGCGTCGCATTGGAGCATTAAACAAGCAGTAACACTGTTCATGCTTACTAACCAAAGAGTTCAATCTTATATGCATCATTGTGACATAGAAGAATTTGAAGGATGATAACAATGAATAAGATTTTTTGGTGGTTGAACCATGATTCAGGCAAGAATTTCAGTATATTCTCGTTGCATTACTGTATGTATGTCCGTGCTTGTACTTTGAGAGACAGATACAGGAGATGCATTGGGTGACTACAACAACTACTATTCCAGTTCATGCTCACAATCGCCGGTTGGTTACTCCACTATTGCACCTACTAAGAGCAGCCCCACCCTCGGATTGTGAGCGCATATCATCTTAAGAGTATGGTACATTGTCACGTCCGTACTACATCAGCTACATCTCTGCGAGGTAACAGTAAAGGTATATTGATGATATAACTTCACATGAGAATGAAGCATGCCTAGTTAACTTGAATGCATCATGTGTTGAGTTACCTGTTGATTTGAGCACACCACCTATTTTAGAGACTCTTGTTACTGTCATGAATGCGTCATGTGATCAAACAACTGAAATATCAACAATTTTGAGTACACCCATTGAATTAACTGTTGATGCAAAAGAACCAATGTTTAATCATTTTGATATGACATCTAATCTTGATGATGATTCTGTGTCCAATGACTTATTGCATGTTTGCTTATTTAAGCATGTTGTAGCATGTAAATTTGATGCAAGTAAGGTTTATTCATCAAAGTTAGGATGGTTTAATGATGAACATTGCCAATCTTTTGAAGTGAATAAGAGCTTCACTTATATGTGCAAACTGAGTTGCAATATTTTCATGCCTTCTACTTCTTGTGATAATTTTTTGGCTTTAGATTTTATGAACAATGAAAGTTACTCATGTATACATGTGACATATGTGCAAAAATCAAGGGAAGTTAAAATGGATGACATATACATATACAACATGTACACCTTGTCTCTTTTGTTAGCCACATTTCAGATTAAGCAATGCCGAGGACGGATTTGTTTTCAAAAAGGGAAGGATGATGAGGACATGACTACCTTTGATACGACCAAAAATATTGCATACATGCATATTTGTCAGGTGATTTCTAATGCAAACTATTCAATAATCTATTTATGTTATCCAGAACAAAAATACTTCACACACTTTTGTGTTTTGTCTAATTGCAGGTGTATGGGACATTTGTACAATCCACATATGAAGACAAGGGAAAAGGAGAAGTTTAGGTTGTGTTCAAAAAGTCCTCTCACGTCACTTTTGGGCCAAGAGAAGATAGAGTCCAAGTCTCTCACGTTCTGGATTCAGATTCGGACTGCACAGACATACCTGACTCAAAACGCCAACAACTTTTTCATACGGACTCCGAATTGGGTGATTCTTTTTTTGTTGGAAGCTAGATTTCGTGCTCTTTCCAACCCAATTGGATTCACCTTCAAATTCATCCGGAGCATTGAGTTACGGACGAAACAATCTGACGTTGCAGCAGAATCCGAGTCAAACTACAAGCCCAAAGGTGTTGCATCACCTCCACTTGGGCCCATGAGCCTTGTACGACCTAGGGTTAGTTTTAGGCTGCCTTGGGACATCCTCCCACCTCCTTGGCCACCACCCCTTGCTCCTATATAAGTAGATCCATCTAGTAGCTTTTTCCTTGGGATTTGTTTAGTTAAAAGTTAGCCATTGCAACTTCATGTACTTCGTTTGTGTCCAACGACCAGACCAAGACCGCTTACGGATCACCACCATTATCAATACCTCATATATATTAGCAATATTCAGATTGCTTTATCATATTCTTGCTCGTTCTTCGATTGTTTGCAGGAATAGACCTTCGTGGTCAGGCTGACCGTGCTTCCGGCATCGTCAGTAACCTCAGGAGATTGGTTTAGCGATTGCTAAGGCGCGACGTCTCGCACGTTTGTAGTCGGATCGTCAAAGTCATCTCCACCAAATCGATAGTTATCATCTCATCGAAAGATCGGGACACCCTCGCCTCTATCAAGTGGTTCTCTTTTTTTTCCTCACACTTTTTTTTTCTTTCTCTCCTTTTTTTCTCTGACTTTTTTTTTCTCTTTTTTTTCTCTCGTTTTTTTTCTCTCTTTTTTTCTCCCTCTTTCCAAAACTAACTAGATAAGATGCAGATTGGATCAAGTGAAGATGTGAACGATCTCAACTATTATTATGACAATGAATGGTGGGTAGCACGTGGTGGAAATTGATGGATGGGTGGTGGACAGCGGAAGAGATAATGATGCAGCGGTGGCGTGACTAATGTGAACAGAACTCGAAACTCTAAACGAACTAGACACTAAGACCAGCAACTCGACACGACGATGCAACTGATAATTCAACTATGCAAGCAATGAAAAGAAAATTGCAAAGGCTCAGACTAGCTTGGACCAAGGATGAATAGATCTAACTCTTTTTTGTGGCTTTTTCTTGGACAATAGGTAAGAAAATAAATCTAATCTAGGAAAACTGGAAATTCTCACCAAGCAACCTGAAAACTGATACCACTTGATAGAGGCGAGGGTCCCGATGTTTCGATGAGATGATAACTATTGATTTGGTGGAGACGACTTTGACGATCCGACTACAAACGTGCACGACGTTGCGCCTTAGCAATCGCTAAACCAATCTCCTGAGGTTACTGACGATGTTGGAAGCACGGTCAGCCTGACCACGAAGGTCTATTCCTGCAAGCAATCGAAGAACGAGCAAGAATATGATAAAGAAATCTGAATATTGCAAATATATATGAAGTATTGATAATGGTGGGGATCCGTAAGCGGTCTTGGTCTGGTCGTTGGACACAAACGAAGTACACGAAGTTGCAATGGCTAACTTTTAACTAAACAAATCCCAAGGAAAAAGCTACTAGATGGATCTACTTATATAGGAGCAAGGGGTGGCGGCCAAGGAGGTGGGAGGACGTCCCAAGGCAGCCTAAAACTAACCCTAGGTCGTACAAGGCTCATGGGCCCAAGTGGAGGTGATGCAACACCTTTGGGCTTGTAATTTGACTCGGATTCTGCTGCAACGTCAGATTGTTTCGTCCGTAACTCAACGCTCCAGATGAATTTGAAGGTGAATCCAATTGGGTTGGAAAGAGCACGAAATCTAGTTTCCAACAAAAAAAGAATCACCCAATTCGGAGTCCGTATGAAAAATTTGTTGGCGTTTTGAGTCAGGTATGTCTGTGCAGTCCGAATCTGAATCCAGAACGTGAGAGACTTGGACTCTATCTTCTCTTGGCCCAAAAGTGACGTGAGAGGACTTTTTGAACACAACCTAAACTTCTCCTTTTCCCTTATCTTCATATGTGGATTGTACAAATTTCCCATACACCTGCAATTAGACAAAACACAAAAAGTGTGTGAAGTATTTTTGTTCTGGATAACATAAATAGACTATTGAATAGTTTGCATTAGAAATCACCTGACAAATATGCATGTATGCAATATTTTTGGTCGTATCCAAGGTAGTCATGTCCTCATCACTTCGTGGGTGGAGCCCTCCGTGGACTTGCGCAACTGTTACCCTTCGTGGGATGAAGTCTCCATTAACGTGGATGTATGATAGCACCGCCTATCGGAACCACGCCAAAATCTCCGTGTCTCAAATTGCGTTTGCACACTAAAATCCCATCCCTTTACATTCTTGCAAAGTTGCATGCTTTACTTTCCACTGCTCATATACTCTTGTCATGCTTGCTTGATATGTATTATGAATGGTTAAACATGTGCTAAAACTCCACCTCAACTTGAAGAAATTAAAAATTGCCACTTTTTTTGCTAAGAGTCTATTCACCCCCCCTCTAGATACCTCTTCTCGATCCCTTTCATTAATGTTGCTACCTCCATGCATGAGTAATTTAGTAAATTTATTGCCCCCAACCTGAGGCGCTACCACCAGAGCCAGGTGACCTGGATTATCAACCCGGGGCGGATGATCCTCACGACTCCACACAATAGGCTACTCCAACCACCATAAATAGCGAGGCACCGCTGGCTCAACATCATTCACAGCTCTCTTGTGAAGCTTCTGACCCCGTTTACACAAACTGGTGGTGAAAACATGGTACTTCCCACTATTCAACTGCTTTGGATTGCTCTGATGACCAGACTGTTGCTGCTATTGATTCCCCTAATTATTTTGCTGATTGTAACCACCTTGATTGCCTTAGCTATGAAACCTGGAATTTGAGCCGCCGCTACCATGACCCGGACCATGAGAGCCGGATCCTGATCCACCGTTCGAGCCACGATTGTGCTGGATTGACTCCCTAAAGCTTCTCATTATGCTGCAATCCTTCCATGAATGAGTAGCCGGTTTTTGATCCGTTCCGTGTTTTGGACATGGATGATTTAATACTGCGTCCAGGTCAAATCTTGTCCCTTGAGCCGGTGGTCCCTTACGACGCTGGTTATAATTGCGTGCACTGGTATTAGCCACAAAATCATCAGTGTTGCGCCCTGATTGGTAGGGTTATACTGCTGTCCCTTCATGTCGTTACTCTTCTTTCCCTTTCCCGATCTTTAATTCATCCTCAGAGTCGGGGTCCTTGGTACCATCAGAGTCGGCATACTTTACAAGACCCGCCATTAGCTCCCCCATGTCGTTGCAATGATGCTTGAGCCGCCCAAGCTTTTTCTTGAGTGGAATGAACCGGCAATTTTTCTCCAACACCAGAACCGTTGAACCGATGTTGATATTATCTGAAGAATATATGATGGTCGAGACCCGACACACCCAGCTGGTTGTTGGCTCGCCCTCGACCTGAACACAAGAAACCAAATCCACGATCGACATAGGCTGCTTACATGTGTCTTTGAAATTCTGGATAAACCAGGACTTTAGCTCTGCCCATGACCCGATGGAGTTAGGCGTCAGCCCCTTCAACCAGGTACGAGCCATCCCTTCCATCATCACGGTGAAGTACTTAGCGTATGCAGCCTCACTGACATCCAGCATCTCCATAGCCATCTCATAACTCTCCACCCACGCCTCAGGGAGTTGATCGGCTGTGTAATTAGGCACCTTACGAGGGCCTTTGAAGTCCTTGGGCAGACGTTAGTTTCATAGAGCCGCCGTTAGACACGGCACACCGAAAGCCTTGGAAGTTACACATGCCTGAATTGAAGCTGTCGGATAAACCGGCGCGTGCTGATGAGCCGCCAGCTGAGCCGCCAGCTCGGCCTCCCGACGTGCTCTGCCCTGGTCCACCAAATCCTGTGCATTGGCACCATCACGCGCTGAGTCATGCCCGTGAGGTCGGTTACGGTGCTGCTCCGTACTCGAGACTGCCGGTGAGTCAATGTGCCTACTGTAGCTCCGGCTTGGATGAGGGGTTGAATGGATCCGGTCATGGCTATAAGAGTAAGCCTATTGCTGGACTAAAGCTGTTTGAAGGAGCTCCCTAGCCCTTCGGGTTTCAACTGCCGCCAGAGTCTCACCCTCAACTGGTAAAGCTGCCAATCGCGTTGCCGCAGCAATCATGTTGTCCAAAGGGGTGGAATAGTGACCCGGCGGTGTTACCACGTGTTGAGGCGGGGTGTTGTTCATATACGGAGAACTTGTCACGCGCAGCTGACCCGGCACCCCACTGCCTGGCGCTTCAGTCATCCGATTTACCACCGGCGGGTTACTGGCCCCAGCTCCAGGGGTGTTGAAGAGGTCCCTTGACTCATAAACTAAGGGCAGACGACTCCGGTATTTTCTCCTCAAAACTTCATTCGACGCGTTCTGATCCACCGTGAACCGGTATGAATCTGCTTGAATCCGCTGTGCTTGGGCACTTAAACGGACCGCTCTGCAGCCATCCTGGCGTTTAACGCTGCTAATTCCGCCTTAGCCTGGGCTATGTCATCACGCAACTTAGCTATCTCTGCCTTGTGCTGATCATGGTTGTTTGGGGTCACCTCAACCTCCATCAAAGTTGCCAGGGCATCCAACAGATTTGTTAAGACTTGAGCCAGTGGGCGTGCTGAACCGCCAGCCCCGGCTGCCATTACCGCTGCTGCACTGGAAGTCATAGCCGCGGCGGCTATCGAATCAAAAGTCGGCTGGGTGCCAGCCATGAAGATCGCCACCCTGTTTGGCGAGTCACGGGGATCCTGAATACTATCGTCATCAGAATAGCCCCCAAGCCGCTCGTCTTGTAGCTGATACATTGAGTTGGTATCGCCTGTGGACGACTCATCATCAGAGCAGATGGTCGTCTCACCGCCGGAGACAGAGCCTTCCAACTCAGTCCCATGGGTAAACCCAACAAAGACATGCCTTATGGCGGGTTGAGCCCGGGCAGGTCGTGCACACTAAGCCATCTCGATGATGTCAGTGCAGATGTCCGGCTCAGGGCCTGGCTCGCCGATCTTGCCGATGAAGACATGGATTCCGCCGAAGGGGACCTGGTACTCGTACTCAATTGAGCCGGCCTTGGGGCCCTAGCCTGCATCGTCGATGTAGAGCTTGCCGCAATGACTCTTGGTCATCCGGCCCACAGTGTATCCCTTTGAAGCTGCCCTTTAAGAACTCAAAAACCACCGTGTGTGGGCCCCATGGTGGGTGCCAACTGTCGTGGAAGTGTCACGGCAGATGTCCTCGTAGAAGGACTTAGTTGTGGAGCCATTGCGACGAGGTTAGCTTAAAGGGGTTAAAACGGGAGAAAGGACACGGGGAGTTTATACTAGTTCGGCCCCTTGCGGTGAAGGTAAAGGCCTACTCCAGTTTGAGGTGGTATTGCTAGGGTTTCGATTACCAGGGAGCAAACACGCTTTTCCTGGCTTTCGACTTGTTGTTTCTTGCCCTAAGCCGCCGCCAGGTCATCCCCTTATATACATGGGTTGACGCCCTGCAGCCTACAGAGTCCCGGCCGGCTCATACAAACGTGTCCGGCTTGGTGACTTATCTTACATGCCTTACGACACAAGTTTACATATACATGGTGGTTATACTTACGGGCCTTAAGCCGCCTCCGGATTTGGGCCTTTTAACAAGCCTATCTATGAATCGCCATCTTTAGCATACTCTTGGGTTTCATTTAGATGAACCGCCATAACGGATGACCTGGCCCCTCCTGGGCGGGTCATATCTGATAGTCATATCCCCAACACTAACTGTTCCTCCAGTATTCAGGAGTTGCATAATCTCATAGTCATAGGAACATGTATAAGTTATGGAGAAAGCAATAGTAGTAAACTAAACGATCATCGTGCTAAGCTAACGGATCGGTCAAGTCAATCACATCATTCTCTAATGATGTGATCCCGTTCATCAAATGACAACTCTTTGTCCATGGCTATGAAACTTAACTATCTTTGATTAACGAGCTAGTCAAGTAGAGGCATACTAGTGACACTCTGTTTGTCTATGTATTCACACATGTACTAAGTTTTCGGTTAGTACAATTCTAGCATGAATAATAAACATTTATCATGATATAAGTAAATATAAATAACAACTTTATTATTGCCTCTAGGGCATATTTCCTTCAATATGTGTAATAGCCGTAATAGCCTAGTGTTAGTTGCTTGCTTATTTATTTCATTATTGTCTTGTTTCGTTGTTTGCTTGTAGTTACTACAGTTCTTTTTCCGTGTTTTTCTAGTGGCCACAATAACCTATTTTTTGTAACTAGACCACAATAAGCATGACAACACACAGACGGCTGTAACCATGGGCCTCCTACGGGCCATAGGATCCATGGGCCTTCTACTGGTCATAGGATCCATGGGCCTTCTATGAGTCGTATGATCCATGGGCCTTATATGGGTCGTATAATCATTTCGCCAAACATGGGTTGTACTATTCATGGACCATAACGGGCCGTTAATAGGCCGTATTTGATGACACTATGAAAACAGCCCAATTTTAATTAACAGGCCACAAACAGGCCGAGTGTAACCATGGGCTAAATTTGGCCCACAAACAGAACAGGCCAGTAACAGACCGTAGCTAACCGAATTCTAGAAATGGGCCCAAGAATAAATGGGACTTAGAAGGCCGAAAGTTAACATGGACTGGAAACGGCCGACGGAATAATGGGCCGTTAATGGGTATAAAGTGATACACTGTTCATTATGGGCCAGTTTCATCTTAGGCCTTTAATGGGCCCAAAGTTACAAAGGGCCTCCTATGGGCCGAAAGACATCATGGGCCCGATACGTCCATTTTGAATCATGCCTGTATATTGATATTTATTGCATTACGGGATGTTATTACACATTATATCACAATACTTATACCTATTCTCTCTTATTTTACAAGGTTTAAATGAAGAGGGAGAATGCCGGTAGCTGGAATTCTGGACTAGAAAATGAGCAAATATTAGAGACCTATTCCGAACAACTCCAAAAGTCCTGAAACTTCACGGAGCACATTTTTGGAATAAATAAAAAATATTTGGCGAAGAAAGTACCAGAGGGGGGCCACCAGCCAGCCACAAGGGTGGAGGGCGCGCCCCCCGACCTTGTAGGCCCCCTGGCAGGCCTCCGGTGCCCATATTTGGCTATATGGTGTGTTTTGACCTGGAAAAAATCAAGAAGAAGCTTTCGGGATGAAGCGCCGCCGTCTCGAGGCGGAACCTGGGAAGTACCAATCTAGGGCTCTGGTGGAGCTGTTCTGTCGGGGAAACTTCCCTCCAGGAGGGGGAAATCATCGCCATCATCATCACCATCGATCCTCTCATCGAGAGGGGGTCAATCTCCATCAACATCTTCACCAGCACCATCTCCTCTCAAATCCTAGTTCATTTCTTGTATTCGATCTTGGTCCCAAAACCTCAGATTGGTACCTGTTGGTTGCTAGTAGTGTTGATTACTCCTTATAGTTGATGCTAGTTAGTTTATTCGGTGGAAGATCATATGTTCAGATCCTTAATGACAATTAATACTCCTCTGATTATGATTATGAATATGCTTTGTCAGTATTTACGTTTGTTCCTAAGGACATGGGAGAAGTCTTGTTATAAGTAAATCATGTGAATTTGGTATTCGTTCGATATTTTGATGAGATGTATGTTGTCTTTCCTCTAGTGGTGTTATGTGAATGTTGACTACATGACACTTCACCATTATTTGGGCCTAGGGGAAGGCATTGGGAAGTAATAAGTAGATGATGGGTTGCTAGAGTGACAAAAGCTTTAACCCTAGTTTATGTGTTCCTTCGTAAGGGGCTGATTTGTATCCATATGTTTCATGCTACGGTTAGGTTTAACTTAATACTTCCTTCATAGTTGCGGATGCTTGTGAGGGGGTTAATCATAAGTGGGAGGCTTGTCCAAGGAAGGGAAGCACCCAAGCACCCACATATCAAATTATCATAGTAACGAATGCGAATCATATGAGCATGATGAAAACTAACTTCACAACAATTCCCATGTGTCCTCAGGAGTGCTTTGCTTTATATAAGAGTTTGTCCAAGGTTGTCCTTTGCTACAAAAAGGATTGGGCCACCTTGCTGCACCTTAGTTACTTTATTTACTTGTTACCCGTTATGAATTATCTTATCACAAAACTATCTGTTACCGATAATTTCAATGCTTGCAGAAAATACCTTGCTGAAAACCGCTTGTCATTTCCTTCTGCTCCTCGCTGGGTTCAACACTCTTACTTATCGAAAGGACTAAGATAGATACCCTATACTTGTGGGTCATCAGGGCCAAAAGTTACAATGAGCTGGAATCATATTGGACGGCCCAGATGACACTACCGGACCAAATTCCAGTAGGCTGTGAGGGGTTGTGAGTTAGCGGGCTGTAAATGGGCTATACGCGAACAAGCCGTTAACAGGCTTTCCGTGGGCCAGCCCTCTACCTTTTTACCAAGTCAAACAGGTCGGCCTTTTCACTGGAATGGGCCTCTGTTGGGCAGTGCCACGTGTCGATGAATCATAGGCGCCTTTGGTCCAATGAGTGGATGACATCTGTTGCAACGGTGAGCCGACACGTGGTTCCTCTGGCCATTGAGAATTTTACACATGGAAAATCCCCATTGGCCCGGGCTGTTAACGGGTTATTGAATCCAAACCGGAACCCGATAGCTTAACAACGACCCGTTATGGTGGATGCCACGTGTCGGTTACCCTTGACGAAAGCACTTCTGTGATGCGCCATTTATCGTCGTGGAAGTGGACACTTCCGTGATGATAATTTTGGTAATGTCATGGAACACTTCTACGACAACACAGGTATGACTATCTTGATTCTTTCATAAAATCGTCATGGATGTACATGCATGACAGAAAACATGACCTACTGTGACAAACATGTATCATCACATAAGTGTATTTTTTTTGTAGTGTCAGAACCAATATGGATTTATCAAGGGAAGAAACATCCAAGACTGTCTGGGTTATGCTTTTGAATATCTCCATCTATGCCATCGGTTAAAAAAATCCTATCATCATACTCAAACTAGATTTTGAAAAGGCTTTTGACAAGGTTGAATACAAGGCCATTATTGCTATGTTAAGGGCTAAAGGATTTGTACCTAGATGGATAAATTGGGTATCAAATATACTACACTTTGCATCCACCTCTGTTTTACTCAATGGAGTTGCTGGCAAGAAGATTATTTGCGAAAGAGGATTCAGACAAGGTGATCCACACTCCCCCCTGCTATATATAATTGCTGCAGACTTACTACAATCAGTTGTAAATGCTACTTGGTCAAATGGAGAGCTTTCTCTCCCCATCAATCATGCATATCGTCAAGACTACCCAATCATTCAATATGCAGATGACACCTTCATGATTATGCCTACTAATGAAGATCAACTTATTTACCTAAAATACCTACTCAACCTTTTCAGTCTATCTACTGGTCGTTTTATTAATTTCAGCAAATCCTCCATGATCCCCATTAACATTGACCATCAGTCAGTTTCTATGCTAGCAAACTCTTTTGGATGCAAGGTTGAAAGCCTTCCTTTTACTTATTTAGGACACTCCCATGGGCACCACGAAACCTACTGTCCTAGATCTTATCCCTGTCATATCCAAAATTGTTAAGAGACTGTCTGGAGTGGCAAGATTCAGGAATCATTCTGGCAGGCTTACCTACATAAACTTTGTTGTTGCTTCCATGCCTATATTTGCCATGTGCTCTCTTAAATTTCATGTCACCATATTGGATCATGTTGACAAATCAAGCAAAAAATTTCTCTGGTATGGAAATTAGATAAATAAAAGAGGCAAATGTCTAGCCAGCTGGGATATGATATGCAAACCAAAACAACAAGGAGGTCTTGGTGTCCTAAATCTTTGAGAGCAAAATAAAGCCCTCCTTATCAAACACCTATACAAGTTCTACAACCAGAATGATATTAATATGGGTCAAATTAATTTGGAAGGCTTATTACCAAAACAATGAAGTACCACATTCCAACAACAACAAAGGTTCTTTTTGGTGGAAGGATTGCATGAAAATGTTTGACTTATTCAAAGATATGACTTCTTGTGAGGTTAAATTAGGAAATTCTACTATGCTGTGGGAAGACAATTGGAATGGAGCTATTATGCAACTGAAGTTCCCTGAATTACACTCCTTCAATCAACAAGAGAACATATCTATTTGGGCAGCCAAAGGTTTGGAACGTTATTATAGCTTAATTCAACTACTATTGTCCATTACTGCCCACCGACAGTTTCACCTGCTATCTGATCAGTTAAATAACATCAGGCATAATAATGATCATGACATCTAGAATTTCACTTGGGGCAGCACTATAAACATGACCAAGAAGATCTATAATTTTCTAATGAAAAATGAAGATGCTACTGATCCATTCAAATGGATATGGAAATCATGTTGTTTACCAAAGCATAAATTCTTTTGCTGGCTAATGCCCAATGACAGAATAAATACATGTGACCTATTGACTAGGATGAGTATGCACCTCGATTCCACTAAATGTGTCTTATGCAATGTTGAAGATATGGAAGACAGAACTCACCTTCTCTTTTCTTGCCCATTTACTCAAGGATTTTGGTGGAATATTGGTTTTGAAAGGAACACAGATATGGATATCCATGATATGATAGTTTATGCTAGACAAAGATACATCGTACTTATTTCATGGGAAATATGATTGTGGGCTGCTGGTGCATATGGAATCAAAGAAATGACTTGATATTTGAAGGAATTCCTTGCTCAATCACTGAATGCAGATATGATTTTATCAGAACATTCAAGTTAACCATGCTGAGAGCCAAACCTGGTCTGAAGGATGGCATGTCATCCTGGATTGATAATATTTAATATTCTCCTTTCATTTACCTTCCTTTTTATGTATTCCTAGCTATCTCTGGTTGTCCCCCTGTTGGTGTCAAAACCAGAGATCTCGGGTAGGGGGTCCCAAACTGTGCGTCTAGGGTCGATGGTAACAGGAGACGAAGGACACGATGTTTACCCAGGTTCGGGCCCTCTCTGTGGAGGTAATACCCTACTTCCTGCTTGATTGATCTTGATGAATAAGAGTATTACAAGAGTTGATCTACCACGAGATCATAATGTCTAAAACCCTAGAAGTCTAGCCTATATGATTATGATTGTCTCTACGGACTAAACCCTCCGGTTTATATAGACACCGGAGGGGGCTAGGGTTATACAAAGTAGGTTACAGAGAAAGGAATCTTCATATCCGAACGCCAAACTTGCCATCCACGCCAAGGAGAGTCCCATCCGGAGACGGGTGAGAGTCTTCGGTCTTGTATCTTCATAGCCCATCAGTCCGGCCCATGTCCAACAGGCCGGACACCCGAGGACCCCTTAGTCCAGGACTCCCTCAATAGCCCCTGAACCAGGCTTCAATGACGAGGTGTCTGGTGCACAGATTGTCTTCGACATTGCAAGGAGGGTTCCTCCTCCGAATGCCCCAACACAGTCTTCGAACACAACAAATGTGTCCGGATCTGCAAAACAAGTACCACACACCACCACAGAGAGTATAATATTTCACGAGTCCAATCTGCTGACAACTTTTTTGTAACATGATATCACCTCCCTGCCCGGTTATTATTTCGAACCGTTTTTCGGCCTGCCGCGCCATATTTTCGAGATGCTGCTTTATGGGTAATCCAACCGTGCCGCCTCCACGGCTCCTGGGGAATAGGCGAGTTTTATGGCGAGTGGGGAGGCGCTTGATATTCACTGCCTTTATAAGGAGATAAGGATTCACCTCTTTCACCCACGCCTTCTCTCTTTCCACCTACCCACTGTCGAGCTCCAGCACCCAAGTTCTCATCTTTTCTGCCTCAAGAAAGCACTCCGACCATGTCCGTTGCGCAGGGCAAGTGGATGGCCTCCACCTCAAGGAGAAGGACATCACCCAGCTTCGGGAGGCCAGATATTTGGCCAAGGAGGTCTCCCATCGGCTTCTGACCGAGGAATAGATCGTCCCTACCCCGAAGCCCCTTGAGAGGGCAGTTTTCATCCCCCACTTCGTCCGCGAGCCGGGATTTCCACTCCACCCCTTCGTCCGCGGGCTCATGTTCTACTATGGGCTGGATTTCTATGATCTGGCCCAAAATTCCTTCCTCACCATCTCAGCATTCATCGTCATGTGTGAGGCTTTCCTCTGCACCCAACCCCACTTCGGATTGTGGCTGAAGACCTTCAATGTGAAGCCGAAGGTGGTGGGTGGCGAACACGCAGAGTGCGGAGGCACCATGGTGAGTGATACGTCTCCAACGTATCTATAATTTTTGATTGCTCCATGCTATATTATCTACTATTTTGGACATTATTGGGCTATATTATCCACTTTCATATTATTTTTGGGACTAACCTATTAACCGGAGGCCCATCCCAGAATTGATTTTTTTGCCTGTTTTAGGGTTTCGAAGAAAAGGAATATCAAACGGAGTCCAAATGAAATGAAACCTTCGGGAACGTGATTTTTTCAACGAACAAGACCCGGGAGACTTGGACCCTACGTCAAGGCACAAGAGAGGAGGCCACGAGGTAGGGGGCGCGCCTGCCTACCCCAGGCGCGCCCCCCACCCTCATGGGCCCCATGTTGCTCCACCGACGTACTCCTTCCTCCTATATATATCCACGTACCCCCAAACAATCAGATACGGAGCCAAAACCCTAATTCCACCGCCGTAACTTTCTGTATCCACGAGATCCCATCTTGGGGCCTGTTCCGGAGCTCCGCCGGAGGGGGCATCGATCACGGAGGGCTTCTACATCAACACCATAGCCCTTCCGATGAAGTGTGAGTAGTTTACTTCAGACCTACGGGTCCATAGTTAGTAGCTAGATGGCTTCTTCTCTCTTTTTGGATCTCAATACAATGTTCTCCCCCTCTATTGTGGAGAACTATTCGATGTAATTTATTTTTGCGGTGTGTTTGTTGAGACCGATGAATTGTGGGTTTATGATCAAGTCTATCTATGAATAATATCTGAATCTTCTCTGAATTATTTTATGTATGATTGGTTATCTTTGCAAGTCTCTTTGAATTATCAGTTTGGTTTGGCCTACTAGATTGATCTTCCTTGCAATGGGAGAAGTGCTTAGCTTTGGGTTCAATCTTGCGGGGTCCTTTCCCAGTGACAGTTCGTAGGGGCAGCAAGGCACGTATTGTATTGTTGCCATCGAGGATAACAAGATGGGGTTTTCTTTATATTGCATGAGTCTATCCCTCTACATCATGTCATCTTGCTTAAGGCGTTACTCTGTTTTTAACTTAATACTCTACATGCATGCTGGATAGCGGTCGATGAGTGGAGTAATAGTACTAGATGCAGGCAGGAGTCGGTCTACTTGTCTCGAACGTGATGCCTATATACATGATCATACCTAGATATTCTCATAACTATGCTCAATTCTGTCAATTTCTCAACAGTAATTTGTTCACCACCGTAGAATACTTATGCTCTCGAGAGAAGCCACTAGTGAAACATATGGCCCCCGTGTCTATCTTTATCATATTAATCTCCTACTACTTAGTTATTTCCTTTGTTATTTACTTTGCCTTTATTTTACTTTGCATCTTTATCATAAAAATACCAAAAATATTATCTTATCATATCTATCAGATCTCACTCTCGTAAATGGCCTTATAGGGATTGACAACCCCTATCTGCGTTGGTTGCGAGGATTTATTTGTTTTGTGCAGGTACGAGGGACTCGCGCGTAGCCTCCTACTGGATTGATACCTTGGTTCTCAAAAACTGAGGGAAATACTTACGCTACTTTGTTGCATCATCCCTCCCTCTTCGGGGAAAACCAATGCAGTGCTCAAGAGGTAGCAGTGAGAAAAATGCCCAACGTCCTGTGGCCCAAAGGCACCTTCATTGAGACCGTCAAGGGGTGGCAGAAGTTGTGTTTCTACGTCAAAGAGCCCCGCGACACTACCTGGGTCGCGGCTCCCGAATTCAAATCCGGGGCCCTAATGCGGCTTACCTCCTGGCAAGAGAAGGGCCTGGATTGGTCTTCGTCGGACTAGCTGACAACGCTCCAGACGCGCATCAGGAGCATGATGGACAAGAATGTCAAGCTTGTCGATGTGATTCAGGTGATGCTAGTTCGCCGGATCCTTCCATGCCAGAACCGGGCTTGCCACCTATGGGAGTTTGATCTGGCCGAGCACAAGACCTTGCAACGGTTCTTCGGAACTACGCACGAAGATATCTAGAAGGTGCTCTTCAAGGCCAACGAGACGTGGCCGAAGACCGAGGACCGTGGGCACGACCTGGCCCATCCCACCAATTCGGTAAGTTTTCCGTGTTTCAAGGTGTATCCCTTACTTGCTTACTCAAGGAGGATGTCCGAACTTCCCTATTTGTTTTTTCAGGGTTGGACAAAGAACGCAGAGCAGATTCAGTGTCCGGCTCTGCTACCCGAGGACCCAGCCATTCTGCTTCTGACGAAGATGCTGGTTCCGGTGCCCTACAAGGCGCTGGAGAAGAAGGCCAAGAAGAAGGCCAAGGGGACCAGAGGTGGCCTCCGTCCCAAGGGTACTTTGGATGTGGCATCCGAAGACGCCGAAACCCACCTGCCGCCGAAGATGACGAGGAGGAGGAAGAGGAAGAAGAAAGCAACTCCCCCTACCCGAGGGGGGAATGAAGAAGAGGGCGGCCCCCACAAATCTGGAGGCGGAGGTGTCCAAGAAGGGGAAGGTCTCCCTCATGGATAGCTCCGCGGGGACGTCGACAGCACCCCAGAATGGCTCCCCCGAGATAAGCCCCTGGCCGAATCGTGAGTATTCAAAAGACCCTGACGCATTCATATATCAGCCTCTTTACTTCATAATTTTAAAACGTTGAATCATGTACTTGCAGTCCGGCTCGTTCCGCCATCGAGCGATCCTCATCGTCAGGGAACTCGTTGGACCCGAAGGTGATGGACAGCGGGTCCCTTCCGGCGGCCTCCTCTCCTAGGGCCGCGGATGACACCGAGGTGTTGTCCTGAAGGAGCCCAGGCCAGGGAGAGACGCAGGAGGCCATCGGGGCGGCACCAGAGGGCGAGACCTCGGCCGCCGAGCACATGGGGGAGCAGATCCCCATGGAGACTGGCGATGGGGGCCATGTCCAATTCGGCCCGCAGCTGAATACGGTCCCGGAGACCTATACGGCTCCGGAGTCCGGCAAGCAGCCTCCCTCGTCGGAAGGAGGTGTGCCCATTCTGCCGGTGACCTTTCTCCAACCAGAGGCACCGGATACTCTACTAGAAGCGCTGCGAAGTGCTTCCATCATTGAGAAACACCGTACCCTCATGCGTGCGGTGATTGAGAAGATTCAGTCCGCAAAGAGCGGACTAACCGAAGCCTGCACAAGCCTTCTAACAGGCTTTGAGGTAAGCAATACAATTATGTAAAAAAGAAAGTCACAGTGTGGACAGTAGCCCCTGAGACTCTTTCCGGGGTTCGGAAAGACGGGCCGAACAGAGGATCAAATAGTTTTTCGCAGGAGACTAACCATATATGTCTATGTGAATAAGCAGGCGTCGCTGTTGGCCGCGACTTCTCATGTTGTTGAAGTCTCCGGACTGAAGCAGAGGCTGGAGCAGATCGAGGAAGAGCTCGGTCGTGCAAAAAAGCAGCTGGAGGACAATCAAGGTATTCAATCATTTTATGCATGTCCGAAAAGTATGAATGTTTTTGCGCTGATCATAGTGCCATAATATTTTCGTAGGGGCAGCGACCGAGGTGGAGGCCCTCAAGAAGGCGCTGGCCAAGGCCGAGGAGAGAGCGGTAAAGGAAAAAGGCGCCTGAGAAAAGCATGAGTCCAGGGTTGGTGAGGTCCAGCGGGAGCTCCAGGATGCCGTGAAGAAATACGAGTCCTTAGAGCGCCAGAATGCGGACCAAGAGTCCAAACTCGCTAAGGCCCGCCAAAGCGCACAAGAGGCCAGGGCCGAAGCCCAAGGCGCCCTCTGGGAGATCGAAGAGGCCAAGAAGATCGTAGCGGGTAAGGCTTTTATTATGCAAAGCAAGTATGTGAGGAAGAGGTATCTCTTACTGACCCAGATTTGGAGTTCTCCAGGGGCTTTGCGGATTTGCCGCGTAGTGTTTCTGACGCTGCAGAATTCTTCCCAGCCGAAGTGGGGAGCTCAATGGAGAAGCTGTTCTGGTCGCAATACCTTGCGCCAGAACATCCGGTGCCCTTTAGCGACCAATTAAAATAGTTGGTCGATCTGCATAGGGTGGCCGAACTAGACTTGAAGGATTCAATAATCCGGCTGTGGCCTGCAGAAGCTATACCCGGCAGCTACTTCAGACTCGTGAAGCGGCTGGTCAATGCCTACCCTTGGCTTGACGCCATCAAGCGATCGGTCTGCATAGAAGGTGCGCGGATGGCCTTCGCCCGTGTCAAGATACAATGGGCGAAGATGGACGCCATCAAGCTCGCGATCGAAGGACCGCCCGTGGGCAAGGAGCACTGCATGCATCCCGCATTGTAGCGGAGCAATGTGCTAAGGACATTATTTTTGAATGAATGCATTCATGTTATCCTGTCCTGTATGATGAAAACAATGTTGATATGTAATATAATGCTTTGTTGTTTATTATTTAAAGTTTTACCTCCTGTGCAGCCGTTTTATCAAGTCTGAGAGTTGGCCAGTCGTCGGCTTCAGCCCCCACGTAGGTAGTACGGGGGTGTTCGGGATGAATCTAAACACTCTTTATCCACAAATTTGGTCCTTGAAGGAGGTGTTTAGCACAACAAACCAGGCAATTGGACTATGTGGCTTTACCACCCTCACATAGCCATAGGAGTTTGACAATAAAAATTTAGGCGCAGCCCCTAGAATCCGAACTATGGTGTTGTAAACACCTGGTTGGATAAGAACCGATTCATCGCATAATGCAGAAAAAATCGCTAAAGATTTGAAACCTACGAAGAGCTGACCGGCTCACGCCGCATCATGATAGTCAGTTTTTGGCTTTCTCTACTGTGGTGCTCATCCGGATAAACCAGGACACAATCGCAGTAGTTCTCCCTTTACTACCCTAGCCGATTTAGCGGAACGTAAGGTAGTAAGCATAGGAGCCGAGCAACCCAACTATTAACCAAAGATATGATTCGGAGCCAATGCATATAATGCTAAATTCGGGGTGCCGACTATACTGTAAGAAGTGTTCGGACTTTGTTGCCGTATTATGGGGCACAATGAAGCCCCTGGCAGATTAAAGCGTACCAAAGTGTATGGGTGCGATTTGATAAGATTACCAAAAGAGCAGGTTGGTGCCGCAAAAGTTGGGCTGCAAACTATTTCCATTATAGTTTGATTAATATGTCAAAGCGTATTTGTACAAGTAGTGCAATAAGCAACAGGGCTATTTAATATGCCACGACTAAGGGAGATCTGCGCGCGGGTCCTGAAAACAGGTAGAGTGATCGTTAAAGAGACCACCTAGAAATTCCCTTATACGTCAGTATCTTGTGCCATCTTGGTGTATCTATCCTTTCGAAAGGACCTGTGATCAGGCCATCAGGAAGGGCCTATGGAAAAGAAACCTGAAAAGGAGAAAAAAATAAAAGAAAAAGTGAAAGTTTGTGTGTCCAGGGGAGGTCGAGCCGTATTATGGATCACACTCTAGTTATGCCTCCGTCTATACCCATGGTATTTTGAGTGCGTAGTTATGTACGCGTGGTACGAACACCGCCACTTGGTAGGGGCTGGGACAGAGGACGAATTGCTAGTCGAGCTCTTGACGAGCTGGGCTGTCCTGCTGCGTAGTAGTCCGGACTCATTTGACGGTGTTCGGGAGCTCGGCCGCCGAATTGGGGTTCTGCTTAAAGAGGCCGCTCAGTACTTCTACTGCTAAAGTAGCGGTGTGCTCCTCAGTACGGAGCGAGCGTTCCGTGTTTCCATTGACTATTATGACGCCGCGTGGTCCGGGCATCTTGAGCTTGAGATAAGCATAGTGTGGCACCGCGTTGAATCGAGCAAATGCAGTTCGTCCGAGGAGTGTGTCATAGCCACTGCGGAAGGGGACGATATCGAAGATTAACTCTTCGCTTCGGAAGTTGTCCGGGGATCCGAAGACAACCTCTAGTGTGATTGAGCCCATACATCAGGCCTCTACACATGGTATGACTCCTTTAAAGGTAGTCTTTGTGGGCTTGATCCCTGAGGGATTAATACCCATTTTGCGCACTGTATCCTGATAGAGTAGGTTCAGGCTGCTGCCACCATCCATGAGGACTCGCGTGAGATGAAATCCATCAATGATTGGGTCAAGCACCAGTGCGGCTGAACCGCCATGACGGATACTGGTCGGATGGTCCTTGCGATCGAAGGTGATTAGGCAGGAAGACCATGGGTTGAACTTTGTGGCGACTGGCTCCATCACGTAGACGTCCTTGAGCGCGCGTTTGCGCTCCCTCTTGGGGATATGGGTAGCGTATATCATGTTCACTGTTTTAACTTGGGCGGGACTTCTTCTGTCCCCCCTGTGTTCGGCGGACGGGGCTCCTCGTCATCGTCCTCGCTTTGCGACCCCTTCTCCTTGTTCTCGGCATTTAATTTGCCGGCTTGTTTAAAAACCTAGCAGTCTCTATTGGTATGATTGGCTGGTTTGTCTGGGTGCCATGGATCTGGCATGGACGATCGAGTATGCGGTCCAAGCTGGATGGGCCCTGATTGTTTATTTTATATGGCTTCTTCCGCTGGCCGGACTTGGAGCCACTAAATCCGGCGTTGACCGACGTGTCGTCGGTATTGTCACCGTTGCTTCGACGCTTGTGCCTGTTGCGTCGGGGCTTGCCGTTGTTGTTTTTGGTCTCAGAGGTGCCAGCCTCACTTGCAGTGTTTTTACTACGGGCTAGCAAACTATCCTCGCTCGCGCAAAAACAGGTCATGAGTGCCGTGAGGGCTGCCATGGACTTCGGCTTTTCTTGGACGAGGTGACGGGTGAGCCATTCGTTGCGGATGCTATGCTTAAAGGCCGTTAGGGCTTCGGCATCCAGACAGTCGACGATTTGGTTCTTTTTAGTTAGGAACCTGGTCCAGAATTTCCTGGCTGACTCTCCGGGCTGTTGAACTATGTGACTTGAGTCATCCGCATCCGGAGGTCGTACGTATGTACCTTGGAAGTTGTCGCGGAAGGCGTCTTCCAAGTCCTCCCAGCTGCCAATAGAGTTTTCAGGCAGACTGTTTAACCAGTGCCGAGCTGGCCCTTTGAGTTTTAGCGGGAGGTATTTGATGGCATGAAGGTCATCACCGCGGGGCATATGAATATGGAGAAGAAAATCTTCACTCCATACCGCGGGATCTGTTGTTCCATCGTATCACTGGTAGAAAAAGGGCCCATTGTCCCAGTTCGTAAGGGCCTTTTGTCCCGGTTCCTGAACTGGGACTAAAGGGTCGGTACTAATGCCCTGTCCCTTTAGTCCTGGTTCAATCCAGAACCGGGACTGATGGGCCTCCACGTGGCTTGTGCGCGGAGCCCAGGCAGGAGACCCTTTGGTCCCGGTTGGTGGCACCAACCGGGACCAATAGGCATCCACGTGTCAGCATTTCTGTGGCTGGGGTTTTTGTTTTTTTTAAGGGGGGGGTTTGGGGGTTTTGGGGGGTTAATTTAGGTGTTTCATATATTGTGTTAGCTAGCTATAATTAATAGAGAGAAGTGTCCTCTCTTATGTCCGTGCTTGGTCGACGCTACGTACTATACATACATATAGAGAGGACTAGACACGCTAGCTAGCTAGTAAGCAAACGAAGGAAACAGAAGATCGTCATGAACATATATGCATACAGAGAGAAGTGATATCGACCACCTCTCCTTCTCCGAGACATTGGTCGAACAACAAGTTCTCGTATATCTATCCGACACTACCGGCTATATATATACAATAATTATCTCTTACAAATATAATCATACGGACTCATGGTCCACATAGTATTCTCCGTCTTCAGCGATCACGTGGTCAAGAAAGAATGCCGCCAATTCCTCTTGAATTGCTCGCATGCGAGCTGGTGCTAGGAGTTCATCCCGCTTCCGAAACATCTAATTTGAAGAAGGGGGTCAATACATATATATATGAATGAATGAAACTCAACACAAATGATGGTAATAAAATAAAATTGTGAATGTTGTTATTTACGTACTTCATATTGTTCGTCAGTGTAGCCCCACTCACAGGTCGTGTGGCGGATGGACTCGCAAACATAGTATCCACAGAAATCATTCCCTTGTTCCTGCCACAACCACTTTACAAGAAATAGAGGTCAATCAAACTGATAAGCAAGAATGCCAAATGGTATTGATGAAACTAGCGCTTGAATCAATAGGAGATGCACGGAACATGCTACTATAGTACTTACTTTCGGGTGTCTAAATTGCAGCTTCTTCGGGAGTCCTGGAGCTTTTTTGGAGAATTTTTTCCAAACCCTGCCAGACAAAGAAAACAATTACTTGATATATCAGGAAATGAACAAAGTTGCTGATATGGTGGATAATGATTGATTTAACTTACTTCTCGAGCATTTGAGTCATGTCTGCATAGTCCTGGGGATCTTTTCGTCTTGAGTCTAAGACAGTTACTAGTCCCTGCTCAAGCTTAATCTCTAGGAGAATATAGTGGTAACTGTAGACGCATGCATAACTCATCAATTACATTACTATAACCTTGACTAATATATAAGGGAAACCGAATACGCACAAGACAGTAACACTCACTTGAAGTTGTAAGGAAAGAGTATTATATCTTTGTTTTCATTTATTACCAACGATCGTAGCAAGTTGGCCTCGGTATCTGCGGCATGAAATTTAACCTGAGTTGCATCTATGAGATATGTGTTAATGAACCCAATATCACCGACTTGTCTTTTCTTCAATTCGGCGATCTTCAATCTGCATAATATATTGAGGATGATTATAAATACATGCAATGAAAGAGCTGAGCTATATAGAGAGACTTAATGACAGAAGTAGTACTACTTACACACAGTAGCAGGCGACCGTTGTTTTATCGAGGGCCAATTGATTGAAAAACTGAAAGAACTCCTCGAATGGAATAGGCAACAGTTCAATTCCAACGAGGTCATGCTCCTTTTTAACTTTCACATACAAAGTACTCTTCCCCCCAGAGTCTCTGCAGATTTTCAAGTACCAATCATGCAATCTTTGCATCATCGTTGATAGAGATCTTTCATCTTTGACGAGAGGCTTCCCGTACTCGTATCTTTGTATCTGCACCTCCATGAAATCATAATGTACATCGTCGGGCAGGTAATCGCCAAGATTGCTATAACCGAGCACCATCCTCGGATCATTAGCGACGTTGTCGCTAGGCACCTTGAGCGGGGGGCACGATTGCTTCGCTTGTTCGCCGAGCTGGGCAATTTGTTTCCCAGCTCGTCGTTTTTCAGCCTTTGATCACTGACAGTACTTCCCGACCGCTCCGCTTCGGCAAATTCCTTTCCAATAATGCGCTCATAGTTTCCTTTCGGCGGAGACTTGGGTGGTTTTGTCAGGGTAGCCAGAGTGCGCTTCGCTTTCACTGGATCTACCTTCTCCTCCGGAGGTGGATGTTTCTTTGCTTTCACCCCTTCAAAGTAGTTCCTCACTTCTTCTCGTGCGATCTCGGTGTTCTCCTCCGGGGTCCTCTCGTATGGTAACTTCTCTGGAGTCTTCAGAGAAGGACCAAATCTGTATTTCCTCCCGCCTCTGGCTGTACTGCTAGACACCGGTAGAGCAGACGGAGCGGTTGTCTTCTTTACTTGCTTACGAGGCGGAGGATAAGGACTACAACGCGCCGGAGCAGCTGAAGCGGCGGCAGGTCTCTTCCGCCCTTGCTGACAAGGCGGAGAAGGAGGAGGCTGGCTTCTCGGGCGCGTCGGTGCAGGCGGAGAAGGAGGCGGAGTGCCGCCACGTGCTGGAGAAGGAGCCGGTCGAGTGCCCTGATCGTCACTCGCCGGAGGAGGAGGCGGTGGAGGAGGCGGAGTGCCCTGACTCGCGGGAGGAGGAGGCGGTGGAGGAGGTGGAGTGCCCTGACTTGCCGGAGGAGGAGGCGGAGGCGTCCAGTTCGGAAGGTTGATGAGCTCCTTCCGCCATAGGCATGGAGTCTTCAGAGCAGACCCCAGCCTAGTCTCCCCTTCACCGGTAGGGTGGTCAAGCTGGAGGTCCTCAAATCCCTCCGTTATTTCATCCACAATCACCCTAGCATATCCTTCTGGAATCGGCCGGCAGTGAAAAGTTGCGCCGGGTTCAGTAGGATAAACAGAGCCAACAACCGCCTTGACCTTCAAATTCATCCATTGTGTCATAAGGTGGCAATTTTGAGACTCCGTGATAGCATCCACGGGATAGCTGGCAGGATCCGTCAAGGCATGCTCCGGCTGAAGCAGCTCGGTGGAAGCCACGCTGCTTCTCCGCTGAGATGGCAGGGTAGCTTCGGGGGAAGCTTCGGCAGTACGTTTGCTGCGATTTGCTTCTCGTTCCTCTATCACTTGTACCCTTGCTTGCAGCGCCTGCATTTGGGTCTGCTGCACTTTTTTCCTCCTCTCATGGGATTTCTAACCGCTTGCGTCCGGAAACCCAACCTTCCACAGAATGGAGCCTGGCGTGCCTCGTGTCCGTCCAGGGTGCTCAGGATTCCCGAGGGCCATTGTGAGCTCGTCGTTCTCTCTGTCTGGAAAGAACGTCCCTTGCTGCGCTGCTTCGATATACTGCTGAAGCTTCCTGACTGGTATGTCCATTTGATCGTTCGTCCAAATGCACTTCCTTGTTACAGGGTCCAAGGTTCCGCCAGCCCCGAAGAACCAAGTCCGGCAACGGTCTGGCCAGTTAATTGTCTCTGGTTCGATCCCTTTATCAACCAGATCATTCTCGGTCTTGGCCCACTTAGGCCGGGCTACGAGGTAGCCACCTGACCCCGTGCGATGGTGATGCTTCTTCTTCTCTGCATTTTGCTTGTTTATCACCGACATCTTCTTACTCTTTTCTGATGTCTTGTGGTCCACAAATGCGGGCCAGTGATCTCTGATCTTCTCATATCTGCCCTTGAATTCTGGTGTCTCATTATTTTTGACAAACTTATTCAGATCATTCTTCCACCTCCTGAATAGTTCTGCCATCCTCTTAAGAGCAAAAGACTTGATTAATTGCTCTTTAACTGGCTTCTCTGGATTATCCTCTGGCGGTAGGGTGAAATTTGACTTCAGCTCAGTCCAAAGATCATTTTTCTGTATATCATTGACATAAGACACCTCAGGGTCTTCTGTAGCCGGCTTAAACCATTGCTGGATGCTGATCGGGATCTTCTCCCTAACCAAAACCCCGCACTGAGCAACAAATGTGCTCTTTGTCCGGAGGGGTTCAATCGGTTGGCCATCGGGCGCGATTGCTATGATCTCAAACTTTTCATCCGAGCTCAACTTTTTCTTCGGGCCTCGTCTCTTTACCGAAGTTGTGCTCGATCCGGAGGGCTAGAAAAAAGAACAAAGACTTAATTAATATGTGTACATACCAAAACAATGAATGCATCAATTAGCTAGTCAGCAGAAGCTTAACTAATATATATGCCTGGTCGGACTTGGTTCGGTCACCGGAGACGTCATCACGGTCTCCTTCTTGCACCGGCATTGGGTCACCGGAGCCGTCCTCATGGTCTCCTTCTTGCACCGGCATTAGGTCACCGGAGCCATCATAATCATAGCCAGCTGCTTCCAGACCATCGGTGTCATTGAGAAACAACGAGCAGACGGCATCACTTCCTCGTGCGATTATGTCCCCCAACAACTCTTCTTGTACTTCGTCTCGGGCGGTGTCCATAGTTTCTACAAATATTGACAACATGGCAATTATTATTCAAACATGACAGATGGATATATTAGTGGCAAACATAGAACTAATATTATTTAGTGGCCTCGACGCTGCTTCTCTAGGGTTTGGGGTGGCCTCGACGCTGCTTCTCTAGGGTTTGGGGTGGCCTCGACAACGCTTCAAGGATAAAAAAAGAAGAGGAAGAAGAAGAAAAAAAAGAGAAGATATCGTCGGTGTGAGATACATGTGGCCGTCGGTGTCGGACACTACATCCATGTCCCACAAGTGACATGGGTGTCGAAGCCCGTGCCACTTGTGGGACATGGATGTAGTGTTCGACACCGACGGTACATGTATCTCATACCGACGATACTTTCTATTTAGGGTTTCTCCTCTACCGCTCGGCGACCCTCGACGACCCTCGTTCCCGATAAAAAAAAGAGGAAGAAGAAGAAAAAAAAAAGAGGAGAAGAAAGAATAGAGGAGATCTTCTCCTCTATTCTTTCTTCTCCTCTTTTTTTTCTTATTCCTCTTCTTTTTTTATCCTCTTCTTCCTCTCATGTTCGACGACCCACGACCCCTCGGCGACCCTAGACCCCTCGAACCCTCGACGACCCTGGAACCCTCGACCCCTAGACGACCCTGGAACCCTCGACCCTCGATCCCTCGACCCTATAGAACCCTCGAACCCTCGACCCTCTACCCTAGTTCCCGATTCTATTTTCTCTTCTTCTCCACTATTCCTTTCTTCTTCTCCTCTTCTTTTTCTTCTTTTTTCTTCTTCTTATTTATTTCTCCTTTTCTTCCTCTCCTCTTGTTCTTTCTTTCCTCTTCTTATTTTCTTCTTTCATATCCTTCTTTTCCTTCCTTTCTTAATATCACTTAGCAAATTTTGCAATGATAGGGAGGGGGTGCTCCCATGGTCTAAAATCCGTCTATGCACGATAGAAAATTCTGAAAAAATACATCTATTATCCCTCAACTTCCCGCCTGATCATGAACAAAAAAAATCTGTGAAATTAAAAAAACATCATGTTCTATGAACAAAAAAACATTATATTTCATCCACATTCGTGCATACATCATATATGGGATCATCTATGAAAAAAACATCATATTCTATAAAAAAAATCATTACATATATATAAAAAACAAGCGTATATATATAACAAGCATCTATCTTTTGCATATATACATGAACATATATATACACAGAGAACATATATACATACAATCATATACTCACACATATACATATAATCTGAAAAAAACACCATATATACATGAAAAATAGATCGGGGGGCGGCGTCGGCCTGACAGGGCAGTGGCGGCTGGGCGGCGCGCGGCGCCAGCGCAGGGCAGGGGCGGCGCACGGCAGCCGCGCAGGGCAGGGGCAGCGGCGCGGCGGCCATGCAGTACAGGGGCGCAGGGGCGCGGGACGAGAGGGGCTGTGCTCACAGGGGGCGGCGGCGACGGCGAAGGCGAACAGCCTAACGGCGTCGGTGGCGGCAGCGACGGCGAAGGCGAGCAGCCTGACGGCGTCGATGGCGATGGTGACGAGGAGGAGCAGGGGTGTTGGGCGGCGACGGCGACGAGGAGGAGAAGGGGGCGTCGGGGGAGAAGTGGGTGATTTGGTCGAAAACTGCTAAGTGTTGTATATATAGCAAGAGCATTGGTCCTAGTTTGTGAAACCAACCGGGACTAATGCCACCTTTAGTCCCGGTTGGTGCCACCAACCGGGACCAAAGGCCTCTTTTCAGCAGCCCAAAGGGCGGGAAGCGGCGGCCTTTGGTCCCGGTTGGTGGCACCAACCGAGACCAAAGGCCTTGTGCGGCAGCTGCGTCGAAAGTTTAGTCCCACCTCGCTAGTTGAGAGGGGTGCGCAGTGGTTTATAAGCCCCACTGCCGCACCCCTCTCGAGCTCCTCTCCATTGCAAGCTTACGGGCCTAATTGTCACTCCTATGCCTGTGGGCCTACTGGGCCTCCTGCGGGCCTGAATCCTGGCCCTTGGATGGGTTTCTAGTCGTATTCAGGCCGTGGGGGCCCAGTAGGTGGCTTTTTTTGTTTTTTTGTTGCTTTATTTATTTTCTTTTGTTTTTGCTTTATTTTTTAATTCTTTATGCTTTTAGTTTTAGAAAAATTATAAACTTTTTGTTAATGCCATTAGTTTTCAAATTTGAAAACACTTTTTTTGTTTTTTTGTTTTCTTTGTTGCTTTATTTATTTTATTTTGTTTCTACTTACAACAAAATACTTATTGTTGCTATTTTTTCCAGTTTTTTGTTTTGTTTTCTGCATTATTTATTTTCTTTTGTTTTTTGCTTTATTTTTTTATTCTTTTTGCTTTTAGTTTTAGAAAAATTATAAACTTTCTGTTAGTGCCATTAGTTTTCAAATTTGAAAACACTTTTTTAGTTTTTTTGTTTTCTTTGTTGCTTTATTTATTTTATTTTGTGATTAACTTTACTATAAAAATAGTTTTTTTTTCCTTTTTTTGATTTGTTTTTTTGCATTATTTATTTTCTTTTGTTTTTGCTTTAATTTTTAATTCTGTTTGCTTTTAGGTTAGCAAAATTATAAAGTTTCTGTTAGTGACATAAGTTTTAGAAAAATTATAAACTTTCTGTTAGTGCCATTAGTTTTCAAATTTGAATAGTTAAAATTTGAATTCTTTGAAAATTGTTTGAATCACAAGTTTGTGATTAACTTACTAAAAAATGAGAATAGATGCGCTTATAGAGAAAATTCAACCTAAATTCCTAGTAAATTTCTATGAATTTCAGAGAAATTCACTATGAATTTAGGTTAAACTTTTCTCTATTAGGGCATCTATTTTCACTTTGAGGGGAGCTCAACCAGGCAGAGAGGGAAGGGCTTATAAACCGGTGTGAGCCCCCTTCGGTTGGCGAGGTGGGACTAAACTCTGCCCGCAACGAGGACCAACCCTTTAGTCCCGGTTTGTGGCACAAACCGGGACTAATGGTCATGGGCCAGGGGAGAGGAGCAAAATTATAAACTTTCTGTTAGTGCCATTAGTTTTAGAAAGTTGAAAGTTGAAAGTTGGCATGGGCCAGGGACTAATGGTCATGGTATTATGAGGGCCGAACCATAAGACATGAAAGCATTTCAAATGAACTATAAAAAAGTTGAAAGTTGGCATGGTATCATAATTTCACCCACATAGCATGTGCATGTACAAAACGGACAATGGTAGCATGTTCGTGTGTTACAAAGTTGGCATGGTATCATCATAATAGTTGCGGGAGAAAGTCTTCACTTTTTCTTCGCTTGTGTCATTTGCTTATTGCGCCGTAACCATGGATAATCTTCATTGTTTATCAGGATGCTTGGGTCAGCCTTGACATTGAAGGGAGGAATTTCATGAAACTTTTCATAATCTTCAGACATGTCTGTCTTGCCGTCCACTCCCAGGATGTCCCTTTTTCCTGAAAGAACTATGTGGCGCTTTCGCTCATCGTATGATGTATTCGCTTCCTTATCTTTTCTTTTTCTCGGTTTGGTAGACATGTACTTCACATAGATAACTTGTGCCACATCATTGGCTAGGACGAACGGTTTGTCAGTGTACCCAAGATTTTTCAGATCCACTGTTGTCATTCCGTACTGTGGGTCTACCTGTACCCCGCCGCCTAACAGATTGACCCATTTGCACTTAAACAAAGGGACCTTAAAATCAGGTCCGTAGTCAAGTTCCCATATGTCCACTATGTAACCATAATATGTGTCCTTTCCGCTCTCGGTTGCTGCATCAAAGCGGACACCGCTGTTTTGGTTGGTGCTCTTTTGATCTTGGGCGATCGTGTAAAATATATTCCCATTTATCTCGTATCCTTTGTAAGTCAATACAGTCAAAGATGGTCCCCTGGACAACAAGTACAACTCATCACAAACAATGTTGTCACCTCTGAGACATGTTTCCAACCAACTGCTGAAAGTCCTGATGTGTTCACATGTAATCCAGTCGTCGCACTGCTCCGGGTGTTTGGAGCGCAGACTGTTCTTGTGTTCATCGACATACGGAGTCACCAAGGTAGAGTTCTGTAGAACTGTGTAGTGTGCTTGAGACCAAGAATATCCGTCCCTACATATTATTGAGTCTCTTCCAAGAGTGCCTTTTCCAGTCAGTCTCCCCTCATATCGCGATTTAGGGAGACCTATCTTCTTAAGGCCAGGAATGAAGTCAACACAAAACCCGATAACATCCTCTGTTTGATGGCCCATGGAGATGCTTCCTTCTGGCCTAGCGCGGTTACGGACATATTTCTTTAGGACTCCCATGAACCTCTCAAAGGGGGACATATTGTGTAGAAATACGGGCCCCGGGATGAAAATCTCGTCGACTAGATGAAGTAGGACGTGCGTCATGATATTGAAGAAGGATGGTGGGAACACCAGCTCGAAACTGACAAGACATGCCACATCACTCCTTAGCCTTGGTACAATTTCTGGATCGATCACCTTCTGAGAGATTGCATTGAGGAATGCACATAGCTTCACAATGGCTAATCAGACGTTTTCCGGTAGAAGCCCCCTCAATGCAACCGGAAGCAGTTGCGTCATAATCACGTGGCAGTCATGAGACTTTAGGTTCTGAAACTTTTTCTCTGGCATATTTATTACTCCCTTTATATTCGACGAGAGGCCAAACGTGACCTTCATACTGAGCAGGCATTCAAAGAAGATTTCTTTCTCTTCTTTCGTAAGAGCGTAGCTGGCAGGACCTTTATACTGCTTCGAAGGCATGTCGTCTTTTTCGTGCAAACGTTGCAGGTCCTCCCGTGTCTCAAGTGTACCTTTTGTCTTCCCATACACGCCCAAGAAGCCTAGCAGGTTCACGCAAAGGTTCTTCGTCACGTGCATCACGTCGATTGAGGAGCGGACCTCTAGGTCTTTCCAGTAGGGTAGGTCCCAAAATATAGATTTCTTCTTCCACATGGGTGCGTGTCCCTCAGCGTCATTCGGAACAGCTAGTCCACCGGGACCCTCTCCAAAGATTACGTAGTGTAAATCATTGACCATAGCAAGTACGTGATCACCGGTACGCATGGCAGGCTTCTTCCGGTGATCTGCCTCGCCTTTGAAATGCTTGCCTTTCTTTCGACATTGATGATTGGTCGAAAGAAATCGACGATGGCCCAGGTACACATTCTTCCTGCATTTGTCCAGGTATATACTTTCAGTGTCATCTAAACAATGCGTGCATGCGTGGTATCCTTTGTTTGTCTATCCTGAAAGGTTACTGAGCGCGGGCCAATCGTTGATGGTCACGAACAGCAACGCCTTAAGGTTAAATTCCTCCTGTCTGTGCTCATCCCACGTACGTAGACCGTTTCCATTCCACAGCTGTAAAAGTTCTTCAACTAATGGCCTTATGTACACATCAATTTCGTTGCCGGGTTGCTTAGGGCCTTGGATGAGAACTGGCATCATAATGAACTTCCGCTTCATGCACATCCAAGGAGGAAGGTTATACATACATAGAGTCATGGGCCAGGTGCTGTGATTGCTGCTCTGCTCCCCGAAAGGATTAATGCCATCCGCGCTTAAAGCAAACCATACATTCCTTGGGTCCTTTGCAAACTCATCCCAGTACTTTCTCTCGATTTTTCTGCACTGCGACCCGTCAGCGGGTGCTCTCAACTTCCCATCTTTCTTTCAGTTCTCACTGTGCCATCGCATCAACTTGGCATGCTCTTCGTTTCTGAACAGACGTTTCAACCGTGGTATTATAGGAGCATACCACATCACCTTCGCAGGAACCCTCTTCCTGGGGGGCTCGCCATCAACATCACCAGGGTCATCTCGTCTGATCTTATACCGCAATGCACCGCATACCGGGCATGCGTTCAGATCCTTGTATGCACCGCGGTAGAGGATGCAGTCATTAGGGCATGCATGTATCTTCTCCACCTCCAATCCTAGAGGGCATACGACCTTCTTTGCTGCGTATGTACTATCGGGCAATTCGTTATCCTTTGGAAGCTTCTTCTTCAATATTTTCAGTAGCTTCTCAAATCCTTTGTCAGCCACAGCATTCTCTGCCTTCCACTGCAGCAATTCCAGTACGGTACCGAGCTTTGTGTTGCCATCTTCGCAATTGGGGTATAACCCTTTTTGTGATCCTCTAACATGCGATCGAACTTCAGCTTCTCCTTTTGACTTTTGCATTGCGTCCTTGCATCGACAATGACCCGGCGGAGATCATCATCATCGGGCACATCGTCTGGTTCCTCTTGATATTCAGTAGCTTCACCCGTTGCAGCATCATTGGGCACATCGTCTGGTTCCTCTTGATCTTCACCAGCTCCCCCCGTTGCAGCATCACCGTATTCAGGGGGCACATAGTTGTCATCGTACTCTTCTTCTTCGTCGTCTTCCATCATAACCCCTATTTCTCCGTGCCTCGTCCAAACATTATAGTGTGGCATGAAACCCTTGTAAATAAGGTGGGAGTGAAGGATTTTCCGGTTAGAGTAAGACCTCGTATTCCCACATTCAGTGCATGGACAACACAGAAAAACATTCTGCTTGTTTGCCTCAGCCGCATCGAGAAACTCATGCACGCCCTTAATGTACTCGCAGGTGTGTCTGTCACCGTACATCCATTGTCGGTTCATCTGCGTGCATTATACATAATTAAGTGTCCAAATTAATAGAAGCTCATCATCACATTAAAACCAAAGTGCATACATAGTTCTCATCTAACAACATATAGCTCTCCAGAGCATCTAATTAATTAAACCATACATTGAAACTATGTAAAACATTTCAATGCGAAAACAAATGCGATCATAATCGCAACCAAGGTAACAATTGATCCAACGGCATAATGATACCAAGCCTCGGTATGAATGGCATATTTTCTAATCTTTCTAATCTTCAAGCGCATTGCATCCATCTTGATCTTGTGATCATCGACGACATCCGCAACATGCAACTCCAATATCATCTTCTCCTCCTCAATTTTTTTTATTTTTTCCTTCAACAAATTGTTTTCTTCTTCAACTAAATTTAACCTCTCGACAATAGGGTCGGTTGGCATTTCCGATTCACATACATCCTACATAAATAAAATCTATGTCACGTTGGTCGGCATAATTTTCATAAACAATAAATGAACCAATAGTTATAAAGATAATATATATACCACATCCGAATCATAGACAGGACGAGGGCCGATGGGGGCGGATACCAAAACCATCGCACTATATAAGATGCAATAATAAAAGTAAGAAAATAATACAAGTATCTATGTAAACATACAAGTAAGAATATTTTTCCTTTCAGAAAGAAGATAAGAACAAGAGGCTCACCACGGTGGTGCCGGCGATGAGCTCGGCGCGGGTGATCGACGGCGGTGAAGACGGGGACAGGGCGTGACGGACCGCTAAACCTAGACAAATATTATGGAAAATGGAGCTTGGAGGTCGAGCTTGGAGAGGAGAAAGCTTAAGTAGTGTGGCTCGGGCATTCCATCGAACACCTTGTGTGCATAGGAGGTGAGCTAGAGCACCACGAAGCCCTCTCCCCCTCGTCCAGAGAAAAACAGAGCACTGGGGTGCTCTGCTCGCGAGCGAGGGGTATATATAGGCACCTCATTGGTCCCGGTTGGTGACATGAGCCGGGACTAAAGGGGAGCCTTTGGTCCCAGTTCAAGCCACCAACCGGGACCAATGGTGGTGGGCTAGGAGCGAGGCCCATTGGTCCCGGTTCATCCCACCAACCGGGACCAAAAGGTCCAGATGAACCGGGACCAATGGCCCACGTGGCCCGGCCGGCCCCCTGGGCTCACGAACCGGGACCAATGCCCACATTGGTCCCGGTTCTGGACTGAACCGGGACTAATGGGCTGACCCGGCCTGGAACAAAGCCCTGTTTTCTACTAGTGTATGATTCGATGTTCACGGGTTTAAACCCTTTGGGGAATTCATGCCTCATTACTTCATCAGTGAAGCAAAGAGGGTGTGCGGCGCCTCTATATCGGGCCATATCACGACGTAGCTCGGATGGAGTCCGTCTGCAGCATTCTGCCCGGGCGTGATTAGGTTTGTCACGCCTGAATAGATAGCCGTCGTCGCGTGTCGGGGCACGCCCCCGCGATCCGTAGATCGATCTGGTATGTCCTGCTCTACTGTCCAGGTCCTGCCGAAGGTCATATGTATATGCCCGAGTTGTTTTATCCCTGCCTTTACAGCGAGGTAGTACATGCTGGTGTTCGGCTTGGGTTGCCGCTTTGTCCCGACCATGTGGTGGTCGGTCAGCCGCATTGTGCGCTGATGGCATGGGCTCCAACGCCTCTTCATCAAATTGAGGTAGTAATTTGCGCTTCGGGTAACTTTTGGGTGGTCGTTCGAGGCCGTATTCCTCGGCTGCCAGGACGTTAGTCTATCTATCATTGAGAAGATCTTGATCAGCTTGAAGTTGTTGTTGTTTCTTTTTCAGGCTCCTTGCAGTGGTTATTAGCCGGCGCTTGAAGCTCTCCTGCTCGAGAGGTTCCTCAGGCATGATAAAATCCTCGTCGCCGAGGCTCGCCTCATCCTCGGAGAGTGGGAGATAATTACTATCATCCGAGTCTTCGTGCACGGCCTGTTCATCAGGGCTGGCCCGCCCATCTTCCCGTTCGTCCTATTCAGAAGTTGGCTCAACATGGTCTTCATTGTCTCCGGCATCGTCTAGAGTATTGTTTTCTCCTGTGCCGGTATTTCTATCTTTTTCATGGCGTGACCTAGAGCGGCGCCGCTGTCGTCGGCGCTTTGGCTGTATCTCAAGAGGTTTATCTTCCACTGGGTCTTCTTTGTCATCGCCGTTAACTTCTTTGGGTGTGTCCACCATGTATATGTCGTAGGAGGAGGTAGCCGTCCAGCGCCCGGTAAATGGCGGGTTTTGGGCCTGCTCCTCTTCGGCATCGTCGTCCATACCGTCGATGTCTCTGGAGTCATAGTCGAACATGTCGGTTAGATCTTTGACAGTGGCTATTAAGTGCGAGGTGGGTGGGAGGCTAAATTCCCCGTCATCAGCCCCCTGTTCAAACCGGATATAATTCGGCTACGAGTCCCCTGCTAAAGAGAGGGTTTTTGATGAGTTTAGCACATCGCCTAAAGGTGAGTGCCGGAAGATGTCCGCGGAACTGAATTTGACGATCGGCGCCTGGTAAGGTTCGGCGGACGCGGATGCATGTAGTTCGGAACCAGTGACCGGAGATGAATCCAGGGGTCCAGTGATGCAGACCCCACTCGAAGTTGGGTTTGTGTGCGACTCCAAAACCGATTGGTCTGCGGCTTCCGTGGTGGGGTTAAGCTTCCCGCCTTCGGATGGCGCAAGCTGCTCCGGATCTAGGGCCAGAGTGTTTATAGGCGCAATCTCCTGGGTATGGTCCAATGATAGATTTAGGTCATTTTCATCACGGTGGCAGGGAGCGGCTGCCATGGGCTCAAATCCGTCGAAGATCAAGTCTCCACGGATATCAGCGACATAGTTCAAGCTTCCAAACCTGACCTGACAGCCAGGGGCGTAGCTGTCGATCTGCTCTAGATGGCCAAGCGAGTTGGCCCGCAGTGTGAAGCCGCCGAATACGAAGATCTGGCCAGGGAGAAAGACATCCCCCTGGGCAGCGTTGTTGTAGATGATGGATGGAGCCATCGAACCTTCTGATGATGGCACAGCGGAACTCTCAATGAAAGCACCAATGTCGGTGTCAAAACCGGTGGATCTCGGGGAGGGGGTCCCGAACTGTGCGTCTTGGGTCGATGGTAACATGAGACGGGGGACACGATGTTTACATAGGTTCGGGCCCTCTCTATGGAGGTAATACCCTACTTCCTGCTTGATTGATCTTGATGAATATGAGTATTACAAGAGTTGATCTACCATGAGATCGTAATGGCTAAAACCCTAGAAGTCTAGCCTATATGATTATGATTGTCTCTACGGACTAAACCCTCCGGTTTATATAGACATCAGAGGGGACTAGGGTTATACAAAGTCGGTTACAGAGAAAGGAATCTTCATATCCGAATGCCAGACTTGCCATCCACGCGAAGGAGAGTCCCATCCGGACACGGGTGAGAATCTTCGGTCTTGTATCTTCATAACCCATCAGTCTAGCCCATGTCCAACAGGTGGACACCCGAGGACCCCTTAGTCCAGGACTCCCTCACCCCACATCAACCATTGTAAGACTATGTTTTGTTATTTCCTTATTGATGAAAAATGACACACAGTAGGGCTTTTGCCTTACTGTTTTATGGTAAAAAAGTAATATTTATACAACCATTTTCTTTTTCTATGAGAAAACTTCCAATCTATTCATCTATTGTCAAGGTAGTACGAAAATACTAGAAGTAAAATTTACATCTAGGTCCGTAAACCACCTAGCGACGACTACAAGCACTAGAGCGAGCCGAAGACGCGCCACCGTCATCGCCCGTCCCTCGTCGGAGCCGGGAAAACATTCTTGTAGTAGACAGTTGGGAAGTCGTCGTGGTAAGGCCCTATAGAACCATCGCACCAGAACAACAACCGTCGTTGATGAAGAGAAGTATAGATCGAAAGGATCCAACCTACAGACACATAGATGTAGACGAACGAAGACCGGATCCAGAAGGATCTACTGAAGAAAAATGCTGACTGATCCCACGAGATCTACTAGAGACACGCCTCCACATGCCCTCCGACGACGTTTGAAGCATCACCGGGATGAGGGCTAGACGGGAAGAGCCTTATTTCATCTTTAAGAAGCCACCGCCGCCTCATTTTCTTGATCATGGCACAAACCTTAACAAAACTCAGAAAACACCTAAAAGCAGAGCCTCCCCCCCCCCCCCCCCCCCCCCCCGCCGGCAAGGGCCGGGATCCGCCGCGCCTCCATGGTCCAAGGACCATAGGAGACGAGGTGGACCCACGGCGGCACCGGCGAAAGGCAGGGAAACCAACTTAGAAACAAACAATGAGGATGGACGAGTTATACAACCATTTTCAATGCCAATAATCATGCAAGATATAATTCCACACACTAAGAACACCTCCAAGAGAAAACATTAAAACTCCTCCCTCATCTATAATGTCCTCCCTAGCGGCATCCTCATTTGTCTTTCCCAATTATCAAATGGATAAATTGCCGTCAAATAATTCACACAAAGATCATAAACAACAAATTATATCATACATGATTAAACATTGGACATAAGAGGATATTAAATATAACCTAGGATTAAAACCTAACCAGTCACAACTGAATGCCTGTGTGAAGTTGAGGTGCAGTTCGATGACCTTTGGGCCATGGCCGCCGGATGAACTGCGTCAGTCGTCGTCCCGAGGGCATCTCCGATAGGTTGAGTCCTAGTGCTTGTGGAGAAGGGCTTTAGCATTGTGTGTGCGCCCCACAGCTTGTCGGTAGGCATCATGCTCGGAAGCAACACTGCCCTTGCAGAGCATGGTGGTGTTGAGCCACTGGGGACGATGGGCGTCGCTTTCCTTCGTCGTTTGTGACCGGACTTGGATGGCGAGCTCCTCCTTCTAGAGAACCTCCACCTCCACACGTCGCACTCCAGCGGCGAAGAGTAGGAAGTGGGCACGTCTGGTGTCCCATGTGGGTTGTGTCCCATGTTCTATTATTTCCCTCGCCGGCGACCCGTAACTTCATTTTCCGGATCTCACGGACATTGAGCTTGTTAGACATGGGGAAGATATGACGTGGAACATGGACGGTGCCACTGCTGGCGAAGATTTATGTTAAAAACTGTCATTTCTGCTTTTTTAATTAAAATATGTCAAAAATGTAATAAATTTGGTTATGTTTAAATGACAATCGTCCGGTTTACATAAAAGAATTTGGTTTGTCCAAATTCCATTTAAAATATGTTTGAATGTTTTGATGAATATTATTGGATGACCGGCTTTCGTACTATCGTACCACTGTTTATGAACCCGTCCTTCGCGGACAATGTGTTTGTTTTAGAGGTTCGCGTTGAAGATGCCTAAGGCAGATAATTCCAACAACACCTGCACCGTTACAAGCACCATTATCTAATGCTTATCATGCCGCGTACTTGCGTTCAGATTTCCGAGCAGAGAGATAGTAGCTTGTAAGGTCTCAGTCAAACCGCAGAGCTCTCTTTGCCATAGGGCTATGTGTGATGGGAGAGCACTTGCTGTCGGGGCTGGTTACGGCGGGGGCAAGATAACATTCACGGTAGTGATGAGTTGCCTCACGGCGACCTCCGGCGGGCTCATACTTGGGTACGACGTCGGAATCACAGGTTAGTAGTGCCATATTCTGAATATGCGCCTTGATCCTATAATCCTGTTGGACGCCTTCATCCTAAAAGCTAGAACATTTATCAGTCTCCTGCCTGACGTTGTCTTCCCTGTCTCTTCTCTTTTCTTATGTTTAGACTGGGTGATGATTATATTTTCTGCTAACTCTTCTATTAAGAAACAAATTTTATATGTTTGAGCTTGATATCTCAAACCCAATCCGGGCAAATATCACCTACAACAAATTAAAAGATATTCATCTAGGCACTCACAACGAGTTTTGTCTTCTGAACTAGCTTACAAAGTTCAAAGACTTTTTTCCTTGGCCGGTTTGAAGCCGAGTCTGACAGTTTTGAAAAAAATCCGAGTTTGATAGTGACGCGTAGCATGGAATGAACATGGAACCAAACTCGGACTTTTATGGCTATATACTTGGCCGTGACACTCCGGCAGTCTACTTGATGAGGCAATGTTTGTCCTTTCTCGGTATAGAAAACTGCAAGATATTGTCGGAGGAACTACTTCAAAAACTATAACACTAGGAAATTCTTAAATAAAGATTACTTCAAATACTATAACACTGGGAAATTCTTAAATAGAGATTGGGTCACATGCAACCATAATCTTTCTTCTAATATGCAACTATCATCATATGGTTCGAGGTGGAGGGAAGGACGGGACGGCGATCATGGTGATAGCCGCCTGCCGCGGGGAGGTGGGCGGAGGCAGGAGGTTAGGCCTGGTAAACCGGCTGTTACGTTGCGAAAAAGAGTAAGAGGTTGAAGATAAACAACATCTAATGTTTTACGGAAATGTTAACGCCCACACGTGTGGGCGTTCACCACCCCGACCACACGCAAGCATCACCGTTGGCAGGTGTGTGCACGAATCTTGGAACAAACCAGGTGGTTTTTTGTGCCACGTAGGATGAGGCGCGTGTGCAGTGTGCGAGTAGGTTCGCCCGCACGTTGGTTGCCACCCCGCGGTCAGCGGTTGCCATCTGAGTCGTGCGGTGGAACTGCAATGCGCCCGCACGCCACGCTTCGACTGCGGTTGACGTCGCACGCCTCTGCCCCCTCTCCCTCACGCTTCCATTTACTCACCCGCACCGCAGTTACCGGCAGAACCCACTCGCATTTCAAACCATCGAAGGAGAAGGCGAGGGGAGAAGGCGACGGCGGAGGCGGAAGAATCGACGGTGTTCGGGACCGTCGGTGGTGCTCGCCGGAACGGAGCGGCTCGCCGGAGCGCCTGCGGGTTGAAGGTACTGCTCGCTGCAACCCTCACAATCCCTTCCTGCATTTCCTCCCCTTCCCTCCTTGTTCGATTCCTCGATCGAGATTCGTAGAAATTCAGGCGATTTGTCGATGCGTCGGCGTTCCTGCCGGCGCCGAAGTCGTCTGCTAGCCGCTTTTGGTTGCACTGGTCAGTTTCGTCGCGGGCGCGGCGGCGACATCGTCGGCGTGGTTCTGCCTGTTCGGAGGCACGCACTAGTATTGCCTATGGATTGAGAAGGTGTCTCCCGGGGTTGTTTTTGATGTGCGTTGGTTCGATTTTGTGTTTGCAGTCAGTTCGTGGGAGAATTTTGAGGGTGAATTTGAAGTCGAGGTAGTTGCCATTGAACCCTAGATCTAGTTAGTTTGGTTTCGAAAATGCAGTATGAGGCAAACTTGATAGTTACATTAACTATCATGTTTGTGCGACCACTAACTCCCTGAACAAATTTGATAGTTGCCACAAACGTGTTTCCCCTTGCGGCAACAAATTACTGAAATGATTGTGTTAGTTGCCACATGTAAGCTTTCTCACATGGCAACTATTTTTCATTCAATGACTGTGATAGTTGCCACACACACGCTCTTCCATGTGGCAAATAATTTTGCTGAAGTAATGTGATAGTTGCCACGCACACGCTCTTTCTCCGTGTGGCAACTAAGATTTGCTGAATTCCTGTGTTAGGTGCCACAATCATGCTATTTTCATTGCGGCCAGTGTTTTTCCGAATGATATGTGATAGTAACCACACTGTGATAGTTGCCACAATCGGTAGTCAATGTACATTCACGAGCCAACTGCACTGGATGGCAACCACTGTGCACATAAAGTGTGCCTGTTGCCACCTGGATAGTATATTCATGTGGCAAATAGAGTGTGAACACACTGTCTGTTGCCATTCTGCATATAAGACAATGTGGCAAATTGGTTGCATAATGTGGCAACCGACTTTGCATATCAAATGTATCAGATGCCATACATATGCTTTGCATGTGGCAAGTTTTTGCTGACCTCTTTGCATTTACATTTCTACCATGACAATTTGGTCCGTTCTCATCTCAGCAGAATGGCTCGTGGTGATCGTCAAAACGACGATGATGATTTCATGGATCCACCACAGCGTAATCGGGCAACTGGGCGAAGAAAAGAGGGTGATGAGGTAAATGTTCATACATCCCCCCTTCCTCCTGCTGTATGTTAATGGTTGACACCTTGAGCTTGCAGTCGTCTGACACGAACTAAAATTTCTTTACATTGCAAAACGCGGCAACAACTGATCTCTTTTTTGCCAAAACATGGCAACAACTGATCACTTTATGTCTGTTTTTTGCAGAAGAAGAAACGTATTCGTAACAGAGCCTCCCAAGAACGACTGACTGCGTTGACTGACAAATTCAGCGACGATCAGAAGGGGGCTGCTGCTGAGATGGGTATGCAGTCTATGATGGTTGTCCGGTGCACGAACCTTGTCAACCCTGTATGCGATTGGCTTGGTGAGATCTACGACCCCGCCTCCAGAGAATTCGTGATTCCGGGACGCGGAAGACTACCGCTGAATGAGGAATCCGTGTTCTGCACGTTGGGTGTGCCCCGTGGACATATCAAAGTCCCGTACGAGGTCAACAACGAGATCGAGGAAGCGCTGTTCCCCCGTTTGTTTCCTGGGTTGGAATCCATGCCGAACACGACTGCAGTGGCAGATTCGTTGGAGGCCATGACGACGCACGGAGATGTTTTCAAGATGAAGCTACTCATGTACCTCATCTCAGCCATTTTCGCGCCGACCACTTCTCTTCGCCCAAGCAACAAATGCTTCCCCATCCTGGTGAATGATCTATCTTTACTACATTATTTTTCCTTCAATTTTTTTGCTCCGATGTCATGTGCAAGCTAGTCACTGACAGTTTTTTGGTTGTTTTTTCCATTGGAATTCTGACGCGGCAACTCCTTGTCCTGAATTTTATGTGGTGCAGGCGAAACTGAAAGATGTGAAGAACATGAACTGGTGTAAGTTCATTGCCGACTTCCTGCATGATGCATTTGCAAGCAAGGTGTACCAGAAGGGTTGTCGACTGCATTTAATGGTATTTTTTTACCGGTCCTTTATGTGAACACTATTTTTTAACACATCTTTATTCATGCATGTCAACATGATCATAACAAGATGGCAACTGCCATGTTGATTATGTGGCAACTGCCATCATGACTATATGGCAACTGTCATCATACTGTGATGGCAACTGCCAACATGACAACATGGTAACTGCCATCATACTATGATGGCAACTGCCATCACTCTATGATGGCAACTAGCACATGCAGATGGCATATTCTTCGTAAAATACCATATATTTTATCCTGTTATTTGTCGCAAAATACCATGACCGCAACTGATTTTTCTTTATTTTTAAAATTGTTGTACATCAGCTCATGTACGTCGACTGCCTTGATCTGTCCACCATGGACTTCACTGGGACAGGAGGCCCGCTGCCTGCGCACAAGTTTGTTGTTTCTGCGTGGACTATCGATGCTGTCAAGGCTGTGCTTGCTGCAGACAGGGTAACTGATAGCAAATATGGTAAACTGCAGGTTAGTTCTGCTTTTTTTTGCAACACATGAACTGCTAGTCAGTGTTCATCATTCTCTCTCTTATATCGTTTGCTACTTTTTTTTCTTTCTCCCCAGCTGATGGCCAAGCATTCTATAGACTACAGCGTGTTTGGGGGGCCTCAAAACTTTGAAAAGTGGATGGACGTGCACTCAGCTCCGTCTTGTCCTTCAGAGGTAATCAAAAGATCTACATATATGGTTTGCCGTGGAGTATTTTTCGATGTCGTGCAAGTGGTTGCAATACGGGGTTGTCATTGATGCCTCTTTGTTTTGTGTACAGGCGAGGGCACCTGTTGAGCAGCTAATAGGGCAGTTTGCATCTGGAATGACTAGCTTGCTCGGGAAGTTGGTTGAGGGGTGGACGTCCCTCAGTGGCTCTGACGGCGACGCGGTTGCGAGGCAATTCACTTCATTCGTCCCAGAACGTACACACCGTCCAACCGGTTGCCGTGGCCGGTATGACTACAACAGTTCCCAGGAGCCCGCTGACACACAAGATGAACTAGGTGGAGACGCTGGTCTCAGCAAGGATGACGATGATGTCATGGATAATGTGCAAGAGGACACCGATGATGATGAACACGCTGAAGTTCACGCAGGTGGTAACAAGGGCAAGGATGCAACAGATGTCCCCCAACCAGATAAAGTCAAACAACACACGGCTGTGAGAGGCGAAGGGGTTTTGCCATCAAAGAGGGGGATGGCTCCAGAGGGTGCTGGGCAAGTTTCTGCTGGCAAGAGGTCTAGGACCGACCCTGTAGCTGCCAGGAAGAGGTTCGACTTTCATCTTAGCTTTTTGCTTTGTCTATTTTCTTCGAACAGACTCATCCTCTTTTTTGCACTTGTGTTCTTTCAAACGCGGCAAAGAGATTGTTGTCTGACAATTGCCACCTCTTTTTTTGACCTCCATCTCATACGTGCAGCAAGCCGACAGCTGGTGGACGAGCAATTACGAAGAAACAGGCGCCAACGCCAACCCGTGTTTCTGCTCGGTTGAACAAAGGTGCCCCCATTGCCGGTGATACCACTTCCACTAGGACATCTCCTCGCACGACGACAACCAACACCGGGGATCCTGTCGTGTTGCCAGACCTGAGGAAGGCAGTCAGGAAGTAGGTTTCTTCATCCGCTTTCATTGACATAGCGCTATATTTTTTGATTTTCCAATGCATTCGTTTAGCTTGTCACATTGTCTTCTGTCATCGCCCCCCCCCCCCACGTGGCAACCGCTGTTTTACCAAATGATATTTTATTTACTTTCTAAACGTGTGGCAACTTCTATTTTTGTTTTTCACATGGCAAGTGGAATGTAGGCCAAATGGTAACTTTAATGTACCTTATGGCAACTGCCATCTTTTTACCGTTGTCTTGTGAGCTCATCCCACGCCTAGGTTTGAAATTGCATTCATGGCAGATCAGACATTTTTATCATTCTTTCAAGGTTGCTAACATGGCAACTGCTGCTGGATGGCAACTGCTAGTTATGACACATGGCAACTGACGTTCCCCTTACATGGCAACTGCCAGCTTTTCCACCTATTTTTCCATTTTCTTAAGATTTCTACCAAGGCAAACATAATTTTGTTTCATTTTTAAATACCTTTTTCATGCGCTTCATTTTTTTTTGCAGGGTGAAGAAGACTACTACGCGTGGGTCCAAGCATATCAGTAAGGACCCACTCGAACGCATGCATTCAAAGTTGTCAACAGGGGGCAACTCAGATGTACAGGAGGCACCAGTCGACAATACTGCTGCTGCACCGTTGACCGCTCCCACCAACTCTGATGCAAGTGGCAGACCATCTCCGCCGGCTGCAGATGTGCAGCCTACAACAATAGGCATCCGTACATCGGGGAGTGATGAGTCGGTATCTGCCAGGACAGCTGAAATAGTGCCAACCCTTCTGGCAATGAAGGATGCTGCTGTGAGTCATGCCACCCCATCAGCAAGTGTTGAAGTGGACGCTCCCGAGACGAACCTAGGCAAAGAAGATTCCCGCTCATCTGACACTGATTCCAAGCGCGTGCGCGGTGGCACTCCTGTGTCCACGACAGAAGCGGTCAAGGCGGCAGTTCACAAGGACATGCCATCTACAGGTGAGAGTCCTGGCACAACAGCTCCAGCTCCTGGCGGTGCAGATACTGCTAAGGCGACTGTTTCGCGTGTTGGTCTACCACCTAGGCGTCGTAGCCCCCGCAAGCAACCAACAGACATACCGAACGCACCGACAGTAGCCAGGAGCAGGAGAGACGAGTCTGGTTTTGTTCCTGCGTCCACACTGTTCCCGCCACCTGCCAAAAGCAATGTGACGGAGAAACCTGAAGACTGGAGCACAACTGATGCAGGTGTCAAGCCGGGCACAAGTGACGCAGGTGAACACCCGGAGCAGACTGCGCCTTTTCCTGCAGTGGAAATCCCCAGCATAAATCTGCGCACTTCCAGGCTCCCAGTCAACGTCGGTGTCCCCTACAGCCCAAACAAGAAGATTGTCATGAAAGCTATGGTTGATACCACTGACAACACACCCCGCCCTGCAAATAAGGACGATCATTCTACAGCTGCCGATTCAGATATGTTTGTTGATCTTTCACCCTTGGATTCTGCCCCGCAAGTCGTTCGTGGTCCGGCCAATAGGAATGAGAGGCACCCAATGGCCTTTACCCCACCGAGTTTCAACCTTGGCATCAGTCAAGATCAACCGGTTGTGCAAAATCCTATGCCAGTTGCCTTTGTATTCCCAGGAGGCATGCCTGCAATGATGGCGCAGCCAATGGTCGAGGGCAGGAAGGCTGTCAAGTTCGCAGAGCCGATTGTGGCAGGTACACTTGCCATGTCCATATGATTTTTCTTGCACACGTCTGTGTAGTTTCACTGTTGTCCCAATCATATTTTTTGTTTTGGGGGGTTCTCACTTGTGATGGCAACTGACATGCGATGACATGGCAACTGGATTTGATGCACCGTGTCACCTACTTTTTTTTCTGCCATGCTGCATTTTACATTTGGGCAACCATGTGGCAACTGAAGTTGATTCAATATGGCAACCGTAGTCTCCGTAACATGGCAAACACAGTGCATCACACATGGCAACTGGAATTGATTCAACACCATGTCACCTGCATTTTTTTTGTTTCCATGCTGCATTTTTTCATAAAGCAATCACATGGCAAGTGCAGTTGACACAACATGGCAACTGTAGTTGCTGTGACATGGCAACTACATTCCAACTAGATGGCAACTACATTCCAACTACATGGCAACTGTAGTTGCTATGACATGGTCACTACAGCTAGACCACACATGGCAACTGCCCCACTTTTTCCTACCTACAACTCACATCATGCACCCCATCTTTTCTCACAATCCATCTGCTTTTGATTTCCTAGGTATCCTAACCCACTTTTTTTATCACTGCATCCACACCCGAGGAGATTTCACCGTCTCTTGAAGAAACTTACCGCATGCTTGAGGAGGCAGCATTATAGAGGAAGTCCTCACGAGGGCAAGGGCAATCAAGTTCCAACGTGCCTGCAGACACGGTATCCGAGGATACCATTAGGAGTGCCACTCCTGGTTCTGTGAGGCAGCAGAGGGTAGTGCACCCACCTCCCGCGGAAGACTACGAGCCCGAATTCAGGGCCACTAAAGAACAGACCCAGCTGTACGATATCGTCAAGCGGTTTGGAAATGCGAGGTCCAGCGGCAAGCACATGAAAGAGCTGAAAGCGTAAACGACCACACCCCATAACATCTCATTTTGCTTTGCTCCTTTTTTACCATTCACATCCTTCGTACTTTCTATGTTATATTGTTTTAGTTCTTTCATAAATTTTTTTTACTTAGTAGGCATGATCCTTCCATGTTATATTGTTTTCATACAGCTCATGTTTGGACAGAACCAAAGTCATTCAATGCGGAGCGACGTACGTCGACCTTGGTGATCTTGCTGAGTCCGTGAGGCCAAACGGCAAAATGTCGACGAACGTAGTTGCATGCGGGATTGACTACATCAACAACCACACCGATGTGTGCGCCGACAAGACAATCATGCATTACAGTGTGACCTGCAAAATATGGGACGGTGACTTCCACCACAAAATCCTGAGGAAGAACTTTGCCCAACACGGTGATTTCAAGCTCACAATGAAGAAATATGTGAGTACTCCTTCAATGTCTGCACTTTTTTTTCACAAGGTGTGCTTTTTGTTGCCATCATCTGCAGTTGTGTTTTACGTGGCAGCTGTTTTCATGTGGCAACAGCTGCCGTGCACACTGACTTATTTGATTTTTCCATGCCGCGCAAACTATGTGGCAACTTGACAGTAACATACATGGCATACTTTTGTTCACACATGGACGGCAACTTTATTTCAACTACCCCCACCCATAACCAGAGTTTTTCTACGTGATTCTAATTCCTTTGTCCCTCTGCTGTTCTTTACGCGAACGCTGATTCTCATTTTCCTCACTTTTTAAAATGCAGGTCATGTTCCCCATGTTCCAGGAGCTTTTACCACATGACCCACACGACAAGTGTGGTCACCACTACGTGATCTGTCTTGACCTGAAGAACCAACATGTTGAGGTGCTTGATTCAATCCGTTCGGAAGATGATGTAGACCTCACCACGCATGCTGAATTCTTCATTAAGAACCTCAAAGAGACATGGCACCGTGACTATGAACACTCAAAGGTCTAGATCAGTCATTTCCCAACTTAGTATGTGGCGACTACAAAGCAAGGGAACACGTAATTCCTTCCTCCCTTTTCGTCTGCCATTTTACATCAATCCAATTCCTGTTTTGTTTGTCAGATCTGAAATTGAAGTCTGTCTTTTGTTACGTCTGAGCTCTTTGCGTGGTCACGTTACTCTTTTCCTCGTGCAGGACGGACTGTGGCTTTCACGCGCTGGAGTACCTTGCGAAGTGGGAAGGCAGAATTGTCCCCGCTATCATAGCTACAACGGTCGTTGAGCTCCGGAAAATCCACACATGGAACTGGTTGACGAATGAAGATTTCAACAAGCGGGCGGGAGCACGCGAGTTTGTGCAAGAAGCTATCAAGAAAGTCACCAAGAAGTACAAGTGATCACGTGGCGTTACAGACCGGACGCACACCTTACATTCTGTTGCCGAGGAATGTAAGGTATTATCTCGTTGTTTATTGTTGAAAACTATGTTTGTGTGCTATGTTGTGGCTACAACCCCGCGTAGGCTACTATGTAGTGGTGGTGTGCGAGTGACATTTGAATAGTTTCATGTAATATATGTGTGGACGTGAACCTACTTTTAGGCATAATTATTACAATGGTTTTGTCGTTTCTAGCACCGGTTTGATGCTTTGAACGCGTCTATGATGTTTTAAAAACAATGGCAAATGTAGTTCATCAGACATGGGTAGTGGAAGTCATTGTCGTTTTACATTTTTGGCTGTTTTTCTTCTTCATTTTCATCGGTAACTGCACGGGGGTAGGTTGATCATGCAGCCACAACGTTTTTGCTGGGGTTTATGCACGTTACGCTGTTTTCCAACTTGTTTCCCATACACTTGCACACAACACACTACGTGCCCGTAAACCGCGTCGTTTTTGTCATGTGAATACATGCCATGCAGAGTCATCAGGAATACCATGGCATATGTCCAGTACATCTAACATGGCAGATACAGTACAAACAACATGGCAGCTCCAGCATAATTAACATGGCAACTACAGCACAACTAAGATGACAGATCCAGTACAATTAACATGGCAGATCCACTACAACTAGCATGGCATATTCAGTACAAAACAGCATGGCATATTTAGCATAAATTAGCATGGCATGTTTAGTATCAAAAATCATGGCAGACTAACTACACATAACATGGCAAATTAAATGCATACATCATGGCAGATTAAGTACCCATAACATGGCAACTGCATTTAACCATTCAATGAATTTTCCCTTGCACTTCTGATGCCCCTGAAGAGTTATTCCCCCAATTGTTTTAAAAAAGAATTCTCAACATCTAGGGTACAAAACAAAATGTCCACAACGCCACAATTTTTGCTCATGGATTGGCCGCCCCTTTCTTCGTTTTCTTGTGTTTTGCTTGGATCTCCAATCCCGACTTGTACCTTATCTCTCTTGGACGACCCTTTGTGATGGAACGGGGTGGGTTCCTGACCTGGGTCTGTGTGCTTGCTGTTCCAGATCCTATCTCTGAGTTTTCAGACGACGACCCCGTGGATGAAGGCACGCTTGATGTGCGGGGGAACCGGTGTAAGGCTTCCTCGGCTTTCCTCTTCTTGATCTCATCAAGCTCTCTTTTTAGTGCTTTCCTGTGTTTTTCTGCGACTCTCGATGTGTCATCACTCTTGCACGCTTCATCAATTAGCTCAGCATAGTTCTTTGTCAGCACAACGTGCCTCACGGCTTCCATGGTTGACTCTGGTCTCTCGTCATGCACAGCCAGAACTGCGTGTGTTGTTTGCGGCGCCAACGCATCGTCAGCGTCCCAAGTCCATCGCCGCCTTATGAAATGTCGGGGCATCCGTGTCACAGCGTTCACGTCCATTACTTTTAGTATGTGACAGCACACAATGCCGTCCCGTTCGAACTTGCAGCATTGGCAGTAGAACTCACTTTCGCCTATCGAGGCTGTGACGAAGTAGTTCCTTCCTTTGTCCGGGTCTTCAGGTTCTGAATCTGACATGCCCAAAATAGAACACACCTTGAACGTACGTTCGTCCACCTGGAAAGCCGTGAACATGCTGGCACGCTTTATTTCTTCCTGGAATCTGCATTTTTTGTGTGTTTTCTGTTAAACTATTGTGGGCTTTTTTCTTGTAGCACCTTATGTTGTCATGGAAAATAGATATACATTTTGTTTGAACATGGCAAACGTAATTCATTGAACATGGCAAATATAGTATGTTGAACATGGCAAATGCAGTACGCTATACATGGCAAATGCAGTACAATAGACATGGCAACTGCATTTTCAACAAACATGGCAGATGCATCTTATTTAAACATGGCAACTGCATTTTGTTAAACATGGCAACTAGAGTTTATTAAACATGGCAATTGCATTTCAGCAAACATGGCAGTTGCATTTTAGTAAACATGGCAATTGCATTTCAATAGACATGGCAACAACATAACATTTTCCATTTGACACTAGCATTTGCACACCAACATGTCCAGTGGAAGTACATTGCATTAAACATGGCAACTGCATTTCATTGAACATTGAAACTGCATCCGGGTAAGCATGACAAACAGAATTTCTATTGAATATGACAACTGCATCTGAGTAAGTATGGCAAACAGTACTTTATTAAACATGGCAACCGCAAAATCATGGCAACTGCATCGCACTCTATAAGGCACATACTGACTTGGTGCTTTTTCTGCAAATAAGACTATAACGCAACTGACTTACTTGTTAAAGATCTTGTTGGTGTATATCTTGCTCATTTGCCTCTCCATCGGTAAGTACGTTAGCAATTTTGGCTGCTTTAGCGCGGTGTTCGCTTCTTGCTGCAGCTCAGATCCCAAAAATTTTTGTTGCAAAGCTGTGTACTGCTTGGCAAACTGTAGCAATGAGTTGCCAGGACTAACGTACCGCTTCAAAACAGCATTGAATCCCTCGCTGCGCTGCGTAGTCTGCAGAAAGGGGAAGAAGCACTGCATGAAGTAGGCCGGCACCCAGTACATTCGCTTCTCCCACAGGCTTACAAGAGTCTCATTGTCTTGGACTTGATGTGTTTCAGTCATGGCCATCCAGCTCCTTTCAAACTCCTCCACCGTCAAGCTGTGGTCCACGCACAGTTCGAATGCCTTGTGCAGCTCTGGACGGTCAGCAAAGAACGGTCCTAGCATCTCCTCAGCCTTCTTTATAATGTGCCACCTACAGTGCCTGTGCACTACCAACGGAAAGACCTCCTCTATGCCTGCACGCATGCTGAAATCCTGGTCCGTTATTATGTTCATCGGAGCAAGTCCATCCATGCACTCCAAGAAGGTCTTGAACAGCCAAACGTACCCATCCGTGTCTTCGTTCCGGACGAGCCCACAGCCGAACTACAACGACTGATTGTGGTTATTTATCCCTATGAACGGAGCGCACGGCATCTTGTACATGTTGGTGAGGTACGTCGCGTTGAATGAAATGCAATCTCGGAAATGTTTGTAGGCGCTCCTTGCAGCACCATCCACCCAATACATGTTCCTGACACGGTCCTCATCGTCCAACCTTATCCTGTAGAAGAAATCTGCATCTTCTTTGGCTTTCTCATCGAAGTAGGCAATTGTGGCCTCTATGTCTGCCAACTTGCTCTCTCTACGGTACCTTGCCCGTAGGTTTGTGACGTCAGCTGGTATGTACGGCATGCTACTCAGAGTCCCCTTTTTGCTGTGGATGAGAGATAGTATCTGCACCATTCTCGATGGACCGACGTTACAATCATGTAGCAGCTTTACGAATTGCCTTTCGACGGGGGTGAACCCTCTGTGGGCGGTCAGAAATTTCACCAGGTCGAACTTCTTTATCAGTTGGTGGTTGTGCTCGTCAAAATACTCATTGACCACCCACTGTGCTCCATCTACGTTTAGCTTACACCGGACAGGGCACTCAGTCTTCTGAATGATACCTCTCTTTCGTTCCGGAACGACAGGCGCATCGCCTTTCCCCTTCTTGTTCCTGCGTGCCTTGTGGCACCTCATCTCACCTCTGCTGTACTCGTTAGTTTTCTTAATTTTCCTACGGTACTCGGTGTTGACCGCAAACCCATGGAACTTTGCATATGTCTGGTAGTATTCCTTTGCTGCTTCGAATGACTCAAATCTTTGCCCAATGTACGGTGGCTGAGGCACCACGATCTCTGATTGCCCACCATCTTCATCCCCTTGCGCGTTGTCGTCAGTTTCATCGTTCACTTCAGTATGGGTGGCAGTCCCATCTACCTGAGAGTTGCCAGTGCTTGTGTTCAAAGGGGTGCTTGCCGGCATTGCTGGAATGATTGCCATTCCCGACTCTGACTCGAAATTGTTTGCGGCATGTTTGTCTGCTGTCTGGTGGAACGCGTCTTCCGTGCGCTCAGAGCTCCCCGCAGTAGATGTGCCGGCGCCGCTGTGCATTGTAGTTGTAGGTTCTGTAACAGGGAAAAACAGGTACGAGATTAAGAATTTTGTGTTGGCTAACATGTGGATCGCAACGGATCACACCATCTTCGAGTGATTTTCCATGACATCTTTTACAGACAGCAAGCCGTCAGTCTGTGGGTGGTCATTTTTATGGCAGCTGTAGGTGTGCAGACATGGCACCTACTGTTCAACAAACATGGCAACCATTGTTTTGCCTACAAATAACTACAAATAGCAAATGTAGCGCTGTTTTTTGTGGTTCAGATATTTTCCCTCTACCTTGTTGTGCTGTATTTGACCATTGTGTGTGGTCTGTTACACCATAATGACGTGATCCACCAGGAATTTGCGAAGCTTGCCAGGAGACGTTTGCCGGGTCACCGCCAGCGTAATAACCTGCAATCATAGTAGTGGTTGGTCAAATCGCGGCAAACGCATTTCGTGCTAGCACGGCAACTGCAGTTGCCCTTATGTGGCAAATGCATTTTTGCTTGCATGGCAACTGAAGTTGCATCGGTAGGGCAATCGCAGTTTGTTATTAGATGGCAATTGCAGTTGTCATGAAATGGCAACTGCAGCTTTTCCTACATGGCAACTGCAGGTGTGCAGAGATGGCAAATGTTGTTTTTAATACATGGCAACCGTAGAAGACCAGTCATGGCAATTTTTGTAGTTGTCAACTATGCTCCTTGTGCTGACTGAGCATCCGCATCTTCACTATGTTTATGGACTCACCTGTGTACGACGTCGATGGCAGGTACATGGGTGCTGCCCGATTCCACGTGCTGCACGAAGGCTCTGCATTTTACACCCGTGATAACTCGTGAGTCCTTTTGCCATCTTTTTTTCATGTTCATTTTTCATGTCCACAGCATTATGTGCTCTTTTTTCGTTTTTGCATTACCTTGATTAGCCATACTAGCTAGTTGGAGTTGGCTGCCCGTACATTTGTCAGTGTTAGCGCCTTGTGAGTGCACTTGCCACGGGCCCCCCCTAAGATTGTTCTGGTCATAAGAACCTGCAAGACAAATGACAGTGCACGACATAAGTAGAATGTCATGTCCATCGTCGCGAAGATGGCAAATGTTTCTCTTCATTTTTTAGCACGCATCGTACCTACGCCTGCATACTGTTCTAGCAGCGGCAGCAACGGCCCTGCAGAGATGAGCTGACTGTACTCTGATGCATCGAAAGGTGGCGACGTTTCTGGCCTTTGAGAACCCCAATCATCTGCACCATCTTCGTGATTCATTCTTTTCCGTGTCTCGCTTCTGTTCTGATGTGCTCTCAATCACTGGATGAACAAGAAGGCATCAACAATTCAAAAAAAATTTTATCATTGTGCTGCTTGCATGTAGAAGTTAACACGTCAGTGCTGTCACATTTTCATGCGTTGGCAACCAACATATCATGGCTAGTAGGACATGCACATCCACTATCCTTTTCTAAAATCTGGTGCTAGCTATCCGTTTGATTCGATGGCATCAGGCTCTACAATAGGATGGCAAGCAATAAGTTGACATGGTGGCAGTTGACGACAATGACAGGTGGCAACTGACGTTATACACCAATGGCAATTAATTTTCACACCCCCCATTATTCCAAATTTATCAATTCTCTCTCCCTTTTTATGGATTCCTGCACATCCATTCATTCACCAACTAGGAGCATCAACCTACTGAGAACTCACGGTTATCTCTAGCGTACTACATGGCAGATCTAGTGTATTCTGCTTGGCAACTGCGAAGTCACACAACGTATGTAGTGTTTTAACCCTGTAGGATGGATCTAGTTGCCAACTTCATCAGTAATTTTGCAATTTTCTGCCCAGAAGGAGGATGAGAAACAATAGGGAGATCGGGAGATTCACCTGCTTTTAGCTGGTCGTCTCTGGAGGGCGTTGTTGGAGTGGGGGTTGGGGGGGGATGGGGTGGGGGAGATAAGGGGTATGGTTTGCAGTGGGAGCGCCCTACAGATCCTCCCTGGTTGCCATGGCAACCAGAGATGGCCGGCGACGGAGGTCGGGGTTCGACAGGCGGGGGGCGAGGGCGCAGACGAGAGAGGGGACGGATCGGAGGCCGGAAACGGCTGGGTCGTGCGGGCAGCGGCTCGTCTGGCCCGGACGAGGCAGTGCGGGCGGGGTTGCCACGCACCGGACGTGCGGGCGCGCTTTTGTGCGCGCGGACGGGGTCGTGCGGGGCGGTTCCCGTCCATGCCACACGATGCGTGCGGGCGGGTCGCCCTCCACGCCACACATGTGGCAGTTATCGGCTTCCATGTTTTATGGTTGTTGGATGAAGATTTAGCGGTCCAGGATAAAAGTGATTGATGCAATAATTAGGCGCTGCCGTTTTGTTCCGGTAGTATCCCTTTCGAGCCTAATATTTGCACTTGTGCAGTTCTTCTGTCGGTTCTTGAAAAAAATGATATGACCATGTATCTGTTGGCCACTTGATCAATCATGTTTAAAATTGTTTCTGCGAAATGTCAGGTGGGTTGACGCAGATGGAGTCCTTCCTCGAGGCCTTCTTTCCGGAGATTCTGCGGAAGATGTCCAACGCGAAGCAGGATACCTATTGCATCTTCGACAGTCAGTTGCTCAACACCTTCGTCTCAGGGTTTTCCCAGTCACGACGTTGTAAAACGACGGCCAGTGAATTGTAATACGACTCACTATAGGGCGAATTCCATGCTCATAGGCGGCTTGCTGTTTCTCGCCGGCGCCCTCCTCAACTTCACCGCAGTTAACATTGAGATGCTCATCATCGGCCGCATTCTCCTCGGCGTCGCCGTCGGTTTCACTAGTTTGGTAATTAACGCGCGCGCTTTCGTCCAACTCCATATGCATGACGTGCATTGTAACGGATGTGTTTTTTGTTGTTGTTGCAGTCTGCGCCCTTATACCTGGCAGAGATAGCGCCGGCGCGGTGGCGCGGGGCGTTCACGAGCACCTTCCACTTCTTCCTCAACGTGGGCCTGTTCATGGCCGATCTTGTCGACTACGGCGCCAACACCATTCCTAGGTGGGGCTGGCGCCTCTCTCTCGGCATAGGCATCGTCCCTGCTGGCTTCATCGTCGTGGGCGCGGCGCTCATCCCGGATACGCCCAACAGCCTGGTGCTGCGGGGGAAGGTCGACGAGGCTCGCGCTTCACTGCGGCGCATCCGTGGACTGGACACCGACATCAACGCGGAGCTCCAGGATATCATCCAAGCCGCGGAGGAGGACAAGATGCACGAGTCTGGCGCACTCCGGCGCCTCGGTCGCCGCGAGTACCGGCCACACCTTGTTATGGCCGTGGCCATGACGGTGTTCTTTGAGCTAACGGGCGTGATCGTGGTGTCCATCTTCACGCCTCTCCTCTTCTACACCATCGGGTTCACGAGCCAGAAGGCCATCCTGGGCTCGATCATCACCGACGTCGTCAGCCTCGCATCCATAGTGGTCGCCGGGCTCGTCGTCGACCGGTTCGGCCGCCGCTCTCTCTTCTTTCTGGGCGGCGTCGTCCTAATCCTGTCCCTGGTGGCCATGGCGTGGATCTTCGGCGCGCAGCTGGGGACCAACGGCGAGGTCGCGATGCCGCGAGGTTACGCGATGGCCGTTGTGGCGCTCGTCTGCGTATACACGGCGGGATTCGGCGTGTCATGGGGCCCCCTCTCGTGGGTGATCACCAGCGAGATCTTCCCCCTTGAGGTGAGGTCGTCGGCTCTAGGCTTGAGCGGGGCAGTCTCGGGGTTGCTCACCTTTGCGCAGTCGCAGTCATTCATGGAAATGTTGTGCCGGTTCAAATACATTACCTTCGGTTACTACGCCTGGTGGGTGGTCGTCATGACGGTGTTCGTGGCGGTGTTCCTACCGGAGACGAAGGGCGTACCCATCGAGTCCATGGGCGCTGTATGGGCGCAGCACCGGTACTGGAGGCGCTTCGTCAAGCCGGCACCAGCAACGCGGGCCAATGGGCCTGTTTGACGTGTTCGTGGCTTAGCGGCACGCGCCGCCTTCGTATTCAAACGGGCGGTTCTAATTTGTTTCCCGGAAAACATCACTGTGATTTGTGATGCACACAATTATATTTTATCCCTATTGTACTTAATTAAAGAAGAGTTTCTGGGTTGATAAATGATTGGTGCCAGCCGACCGCATATAAATTAGGTTGGTCGCAATCTGACATTTCGATCAAAACCGGATCCAATAGCCCATCGTTTTCGCACGCCCTCGAGAGGAGCGCGGGGACGATTCAACTACGCTGCCAAAGGTATACCACCAGCCTCCTCCTTGTCTCGCCGCCGCCTAAGGCCCTGCTGGTGAAGCCTGCACAGGTCCGAAGACGACGGCTGCGGGGTGTTCCTTGAAGACCTTTCTCTCTCGACCTGGATCCCATCGATGGCGGCCAACAAGATGCCTCAGGCGGATCCGCGGTGGGACGGCAACAGGGGTGCGATTCTCTCCGGCGAACGGCGGCATGGTGTCAACAACGCTGGGAGGTCCCGATGCGTGTTGTGGTGGTGCGGTGCCCAACTAATCCCTATCCGGGGTGACGGACGCCGCAACTACACTCTGGCTCGGCTGGGCGGGACCAAGAGGGTGAGCACGCACAACGGTCAAGACAGTGTCCCTGGTCGTGCGGCAGCGACGCTCGCCTCCATGCCCATGTGAGCCCACGTGCTTCCCTGCCTATGGTGGGCGACCGTGTGTCATGGATCTGGCCATCACCCAGATCCATCAACAGTAGGGACCGTGGCCAGTCGGAGGCATGTAGAGGGGTCAGCGAGGGATGTTGGATCCCTGACGGCGTTCCAGGTAGCTGCTGGCTCAGTGTGGCGTGACCACCAACAAAAACCATGTCGACCTCGGTCATGGCAGACGATCGCGGTGTTGTGGACGTCATCTCCTTGTCGAAGGAATCATCGGTTGCAATCATTGTTACCATGTTTCGGCTCCTCTGGGGAAAACCCGGTCTCCCAGATCGAACGATGGCGGTGCCTTCGACGCCGTTCTCCATCTTGTGGGCATTATTTGGAGTTGCGCTGCCTGAAGGGGACAAGAGGAGGAGTGGTGTGCATGTACCGCATCGATGACGACGGGTCTTGGTAGCGCGGTGCAGTGCAGTCTCAGGGACAGACGCGTGTTGACGCGCACACATGAGGGTGGCACTGTCTGGCGTCGACGGCAAGATGGCCTGACAAGGTCAATGCATTGATCGCTCCTGAAGATTTGACGATGGAAGATGGCGGTGGCGGATTATAGAGAGTGCACATGCAATGCGCGTTGATGGTCTACAAGACCGGCCGGTGTTCCCAGCTTGACGGGCGGCTTAGTGAGGCCACCGGATTACATGGTATGTGTTGGTGCGAGGTCACGTCACATCATCAAGTATATAGGTATGATGATAGTGCTCGCCAGGGAGGCGGCTTTGAGTTGATTCATGTATTTATTCTGGAAGGCTTTGCTGGATAATTTAATAAAGATGGTTGTGTGCATTGTTTGATGCAAAAAGGTTATGCTCCTTTTTGAAGAAAAAAATCATTTTCGCACCGCATCGTTGTATTTTTTCCTCCTCTCGTCTTACTTCTCATTTTTCCATGGCTACCATCCCCTCTGACCGCAACAACCTCTCCCTACTACGGCTGCCCACCGCACCCTCCTAGATTTGGCACTGCATGCTGCGGAGGATAAGCAGCCGCGATACAAAACACGCGTCGCCCTTGCAGATTCGAGCCCATCTCGGAGAGGACAGACGTGACAATGATGACATTTATAGGGCAGATAGCATGACCTGGTGATGGGGTGATGCTGCGTGTAAGTGGCGCCGATGTGGCCACTGGCGCCGATTGCCACAACTCATAGCCCCCGCGTGCTTCAATGGTGGTGACCGAACGATGCGACCACAGCGACCGACCACGACGATGGATGCAAACCGGCGAGCGATGGTGATGCTGGAACTAGCATCTGGCATTGTAGCCTGAGGTGCAACCAATGAGTTGTTGTATGCCACCACTTTAGGCTGGAATCGGCCGACGGCAATGCTAGAAAGGGGGTGTACAAATTGCATCCTAAATTTTTTTTGGCTAGACCGACATTGTGTTTTGCTGGATTTTTGCGCTGACAAGCTGCAACCGCATACACTTTTTGCTGGAATTGGCTCTCGCCGGAGTTGCAACTGGCCTTGCTTTTTGTTGGAATGGCTTTCGCCGGAGTTGCAACCCCCTCCCCCCACATCAAAAGTTGCAACCATTGTCGGCAGGAGTTACAACCCACCTACAGCCATGCTACAAACGTCTAAAGGAACTACAGGGCACTACAACCTACGAGTGCTGTGGCGGGCCAGTGAGAGTCAAAATACCAGCGACTGTGTACGTTTTTTTGCTGCAACCAGCAACGGGTTTTGCTACAACCTTTCTTGGCGATGGCATGACGGGAAACTTCCGTTTGCTGGGGCGGCGGCGACCACGAGCTACAAGTTGCGTGCAGCTTTTGTGACGACGGCAACATGTTTCTTGCTGCGTGCTGCACATGAAACCAGGGTTGTGCAGCGAGAGGAGAGTGAGCTCTGTGACGAGAGGAGAGCGTGTGGTGTGGCAGGGAGGTGAGTGAGGTGAGGAGGTAAGGTAGAAGGACAAGGACAAGGCGGGGAATCAAATGGTCTAGAACGGCCGAATTGAATGGTTGTTAGGCGACCAGTAGAAATTTCGGCTGGCCGGCCAACACCTAACATCGCCCTTGTGGTTTTGCTTTCATCGCTTTAATCCCTCTTATGGACGCATGCCTTCTACTATTGATTTTTATTCAAACCACACAATCCCTATTAATTATTTTTCAAACCAACCCCACCTCTTTTTTAGGGCACCACCTCCTTGTTGCTAGGGAAAGAAACCTCTTGCAAAGCAATTAACAAAAATCAAATAAATGTCCAATTGCAAGAAATCCCTTGCAACAAACAATAAAATCAACTCAGGAATGCGCGCCACCGTTGATGCTGTAGCCGCAATTGTTTCGCTCGGGGTCATGGCGCCAGCCACCACAGCCAGCCGACCTTCAATGCCAACTTGTCCTCGACCTCAGTCACTTGGTCCATCACACCAACTCTAGAGAAGGAGCGATGGTGGAGCCTGCGCCGCAAGCGCCAACTAGGGAGATATCCAATCAAGGCCGACTAGGAGGAGGAGCTATGATGGAGGTCTGGCGTCCTAAGAGCGACGATGGAGGGGTGATGTGCTAGGCTAGCATGGCGAAGTCAACGTGCTCGGCCTATCCAGCTCATGACCCCTGGAGTCCTGGTCACTAGGGTTGGGTGCGACGCCTGGTCCACCACGAGAGGCCAGGACTCATGAGGTCATGTGGCTAAGTAGTGGGTGTGTGGTAGGCGATTTCGTTTTTGGTGCTCCACGCGCGTGTTTACTTTGATTTTGGTACACATCACACACATTCTTCCAACGTTTGGTGAGTTAGATGGGTCAACCCTTTTAGCTCCTCACACAGGTTTTGGATGCGACAACTATTTCTCGCCCGTACCGATTCTCATTAGGAATCTCCTATGGTTGGGCGCTATTAGGCCAGCCCAACACTCCAGCTTTAGTTTTTTTTATGTTGTTCTATTTTTTTAGTTATTCCATTGATCTACCAAGTTTTCTCTTGGGGTTTCTTTGGTTTTTCTATTGATTTTCTGTTTCCCTTTTCCTATCTCTTTTTTCTTTCTTTGGATTTATTTGTTCTATGTCAGTTTTTTTGGTTTTCATTGAAGTTTTTCAACACGTGTCTGCTATTTTTCAAGCACAATGTACCTTTTTTGTATACAATACGGACATTTTTTATATATACCAGGGACAGTTTTTATGCATGTTTAACATTTTTCTTAATATATATATTTAATGTCTAATTTTTTCATACATTTTGTAAAAAAATTGGTATCCATAAAGAAAATATTTTTATACATGTTTAACATTTTACAAATAAATAATTTTTTAAATATATGTTTTGATGTCTACTCCCTTTGTTCCAAATTACTCGTCGCAGAAATGGATGTATCTAAAACTAAAATACATCTAGATACATCCATACCAGCGACAAGTAATTCGGAACGGAGGGAGTATATTTTTTCATGGTATGTTTTATATATTTTGTATACATCTTTAACTTTTTTATACGCATTTAACAATATTTTTAATACATTATTAATAGTTTTTCAATATATGTTTAAATTTTACTTTTTCATACACATTGTACATTTGTTGTGTACACCGGCAACATTTTTTTATACATGTTTAATATTTTTAAAATACGTAATTCACAACTTTTTCTAATATTAGGTACATTTTCTTGAAAGTTTTGAATACTTTTTTGATACAAACATTTAAAAAAAACTCCGGCAACAATTCTTATACACAGAGTAAACATTTCAAAAATACTATGGTAACTACGGCGAGGACAGCTACTATCCCGCAGCAAGCGAGACATAGCCGCGCCAGATTTTGGCAACCTTCTACAGGGCCCCTCTAGTTTTTTTGGCTGGTTTCTCTTTTTTTGTACTTCGGTTTTGTTTGGTCGATTTAAATTCTTTTTTCCTTGTTTTATTCTTATTTTTTTTACTTTTTTGGTTGGTCTTTGATTTGTTTCTGGGAAGCTTTTAGAAACTTCTGTTCGGTTATTTTCGTTTTCTTTCTGGGGTTTTCCTATTTTAATTTGCATTCATTCTTTTTATATAATTTGAACTTTTTGGACATCTATTTTCTAATTGCTAAACTTTTTCAAATTTCATTAGCTTTCTTCAAATTCACAAACTTTTCAAATCCTTGAATAATTTAAAAGTCATGAACTTTTCAAATTCATGAATTTTCTCAAATGTATGGACATTTTTCAAATCCTTGAACCTTTTTCAAACTTATGATATTTTTAAGTTGATGTTTTTTAAAGTCCATGAACTTTTTTGAAATTTATGATTTTTTTCAAATTCATGAAACTTTTTACTTGAAAAACGGTAGTTGGTTTTATTTTCTGAACAACTTCGCAACACCAAAAAAGCGAGGAAAATGGCGTAGTCAGCTTGCGAGCGATTTTTCGAAGGAAAGCTAGCGAGTTAATCAAGCGGTCCAGCCAATAGAGAGTGATCGTCATATGACAAATGGACCATGGCCCGTGAGATGGCTGCGCTAGCGCCACACGCTGATTCGGGCGTCTCAAGCGCTGATTAGGAGGTCTCGTGTGGTGGCCTTCAGCCCTTCGTGTTGGTGGTGGGCCAGTGCTGGTAATGTGGAGAAGATTGTAAGGGAGTGATGTCATGGGCTACGCTCGGCCTCCAAGAAATCGGTACTTTTTGTAAAATTAATTTATTTATTTTATACGAGAAACCAACTTCCCTATGGCTTTTGAATTATCAACCATAAACAAAAATATTAAGGTTGGTCGGGATCCCTTTTGATATTGTTTTTCAGTTTGGTTTTAAATGCACAGGCCCTCCACTTTACAAGTAATTATAGACAAGCCTTGGAGACTACTGAACTTTACCTAATGGATGCTGGATGTTCTAAAAAAATTCTTAGAGGCCCTTATTTTCAAAAAAATTTCACCAGGTGACCTAAAAATAACTGAAAATGCCAGATTTTTATAAATTGCAAGAATCCACGAGGGACTTCGAAGAAAAATTATTTCTGGTATAAAAAATTACAATAAAGTATAATAATGTCCGGAAGCTCCAATAATAAAAATGCGTGGACGACCATGGATGTGTACTAGTTCTTCCCATGATATTTTTTCCATCATTCAGGGACGTCTCCTTTGAACCGCTAATCAAATGGCTTTAGGGACCCCGAAAGACACCATATTTTGGTGAAATATTTCTCGTGGCCAAACTTAAATTATGGAGAGGCTCCATATTTCCGCAAAATATTTACCGAAGATGGAAATATATGGAAGAAGAGTCATAGATCCATGCAAGATATTTCTGGAGTCATATATCGCTATGTAATTTATGGTGGTGCCCAAAAATTCTCACGGGGTATTCATGGCTCCGTAAAACTTACGGTGGTGCCTCAAATTCCCGCAAGGTATTCTAGGAGTAATTCATGGCCCCATAAAATTTGTGGTGGTTCCCCAAATTCCCGCAAGTCGCGTAAGGACCCAAATTCCCAGAGGATATTTCTTGGAGTTGAATTAAGTTATTAGGGGCCGCATGGACTTCCATAAATTACCCAAGACGATGGTCACGAGGGTCAAATGGACTTAACAAAACCAAGATGACGCCCTTCTTCGATAACACACAACACTAGAGCTTATCAAGCATCCGTGAAGGCTTCAAGAACACCGACAATACTCCAAGGCCAACTTATTGACTCGAAACCGTGAAGAACACTTTTGTGAGTCCGAGTCAAGGGGACTCATGTTGTAGTAATGGCTAGAACTCTAACCGAGGTCCCACCCCCTATCTTAAATGCACAGGCAGACCACAAAAGTCAAGCCTATTCTACACAATTTTGGAAGGTCAACAATAGGCCTGGCAAGCCCCGATGGGTCCAAGCAAGCCATCCTGGTCAACAAAACTCCAAGCAAACCTTCATGCCAAGTCAAAGGAGGAAGAACGCATAAAATAATAAGTAAAAGGTGAAGGCAAGAGAGTGAAGAGGCCCAAGACCTAAAAAGGAAGCCTCCATGTGGTGTAGGGATACTCCCCATAATGTGCTACAACCCACCTCCTTGTCCAATTAGAGGCACATGGGCCAAAGGACAAAAAATTACCTAGTTCTAACCTCCCACCTCCTTACTTTAAGGGTAACCTTCGTAATTTCTTAAGGACTCCTAAGCTACACAATTGCCCCCATGGGCATGTAAATCACTCACTCCCACTTGAATAGACTCAAGAGTCGGGTCACTCTCTGATAAGTCTCCAACGTATTTATAATTTATGAAGTATTCATGATATATTTACATCAATTATATATGGTTTTTGGTGCATATTTATATTATTTTTATGGACTAACTTATTAATCTAGTGTTAGCTCCTATTTTTTGTATGCTTTTTCTTTGCAGAAAATCCATACATAGGAAGGTCCAAACATGATGAAATTTCACGATGATTTTTCCTAGACCGAGAAGGACCCTAGATGCTTTGGGAGGCAGCCAGAACACCCACGAGGTGGCCACAAGCTAGCCCGCCACACCCAGGGGGCAGGGCGCACCGCATGGCTTGTGGCCCCCCTCGTGGCTCCATTTCAGGTGATTCCAACGCTGAAAAATCCTATAAATAGAGAAACCCCCGGAAAGAAATATATAATAGTTCATCCATCGCTACAAGCCTATGTTCCAAAGCGATCTCATTTGGAGGCCTTCTTTGGCACCCTGCTAGAGGGGGAAAACCATTGGGGAGGCCATCTTCATCAATCTTTCTGCCTCCATGGTGATGCGCGAGTAGTTCATCCTCAGGGCTGAGGGTTTGTACCAATAGCTATGTGTTTGATCTCTCTCTCTCCCTCCCTCGTGTTTGTGATTTGACATGATCTTGATGTATCATGAGCTTTACCAATATAGTTCGGTCTTATGATGTTCACCTCCCTCTCTTATTTTTATGGTGAATTGAGTCTTGATCTTTGTCGTTTCTTTATGTTAAACTGAATATTTTGGATTTGAGATCACTTGATGCATGTCTTAACTTGCGGATACCTGTGGTGACATTGGGTGTTCTAGGTGACATAAGAGTTGAATGATACGTATCATATGGTGTTGTTCTAGTATGATCTCTAGAATTATCCGTGACACTTTGGGGGTGGTTTAATGGATTGATTGGAAACACAACTTTGAGGTGGTTTACTAGCTGCTGCGCGATTTCATCCTACTTTCTCCGATAGGAATAGAGACTTTGGAGTGATTCTTTGCTGCACTTTGAGGGATTATCATCTGATTCAATTATGTTAATGATCTTGACAGATTGCAATGGTGAAAGTATGAACTCTAGGGCTTTATTTCTAAGCAGGAGGTTGCCCCCGGTCATTTGGTAGCCTTTGCTATACTAAGCAGACATACTGATTGTGCATCCATCCTTGAAACAAGTTTATGCCATAAAGTGTCCACCATACCTACCTATAGATGGTATATACAAAAACAAAAACAACAATTGGACCAGAGAATGAGATTGCATTATAAGGCTGCAATTGAACAGACCGAGCAAGTTCAAATTGGCGTAACATGAAACCTATTAGTGCAAAAGCCCCGTGGAGAGCTACAAAAGTCCATAGACCGCCTAATTGACACCAACGAGTAAAATCTCCTTGTGCTTCGGGCCCCCATAGTAGCAACAAAGAGTGTGCTAAACTATTAGCAGGGGTAGAAACTGCTGCGGTTAAGAAATTACAACCTTCCAAATAGGAACTAGCCAATCCATGGGTATACCAAGAAGTTACAAAAGTTGTCCCTGTAAACCACCCCCCTAAAGCGAAATAAGCACAAGGAGAGAGCAATAGGCCAGACCATCCTACAGTCACACTGTCATTCCAAGTAAATTTGCATGTGCCACATCTAAATCTTCACATAAACTTGTATTTTGTGTGCCCGTACAGTTCATGGAGCGGTGTGAGTAACCAGTATCCTCCATGCTAAATGTATTTTACTGACGACGAGAGTTTATTCGCTTGTGAAAATTATGAGATAGGCTGGTAATAGGGATGCCCAGTCCCAAATAAAATATTAAAATTTATAAAGGACACTCCCCCCGGAAAAGTTGAAAGTTCGCAGGCACCCATGGATTCGGCTAGCCATGGATTGTGTTGTTTGTGGTGGGGGGGGGTGTAAAAGCACGAGAACTGCCATTAATGTGTTTAGCATGAAAGATATTGGAAACCTTTGTCGTTAAATCATTGACAGGAAAAGTACACCTCCCAAAATAAATATGTCTCTATTTTAAAACCAAATGAGCTCTGACATATCTTAATCCCTGCTTCCCTCAGTGAAGGGCCTGTCTATTTAATTTTCATGTTGAGTCAATTCCATCTTTCTCTCTCTCTTTCAGTGCCACGTATTGAGCATGAGGATCCCTCTTAGCTTTGCATGCATTCTTCTAATAGCAATTGTTGAGCATTGTATAAGTATGATGGTTATCTTCACATGTGGGTACCTAGTCGTCATCTTAAATTCATTCATTACTTTCTGTTTGCAATATAATCTTGAAAGGCTGCGAGATACTTCATTACATGTTTATGATATGTTGAACTTAAAGGAACGATGTTACTTGTTATTAGAATTATCATTGCCTTTGTCATCAAAGGTCTGTCCTATTATAGCATTAACACTTCATAAATGGTTTATTTTATCATTTAACTACTCAAGGACAGAAATTAAGCTTGGGGTGCTGATACGTCTCCAATGTATCTGTAATTTATGATGTGTTCATGCTATATTTACATCAACTATGTATGGCTTTGGCGCACTTTTATATTTTTTATGGACTAAGTTATTAATCTAGGGCCCACTACCAGTTCTTGTTTTTTAATTCTTATGTTATTTGTTTCGCAAAAAATCCACACATATGAAGGTACAAACACGATGAAAATTTATGACAATTTTTTCTGGACCGAGAAGGACACTAGAAGCTTTGAATGGCAACAAGAAGACTCACGAGGTGGCCATAAGCCATCCCGGCATTCCCGGGCGGTAGGGCTCGCCCCTGGCTTGTGGCCCCTCGTGGCTCCATTTTGCGTGATTCCAGTGTTGCAAAATCATATAAATAGAGAAACACCCAAAGAGAAACCTAGAATAATTCCTGCGCCATGCAAGCCTCTCTTACGAAGCGGTCTCACCTAGAGGTCTTCTCCAGCATCCTGCCAGAGGGGAAAACCATTGGGGAGGCCATCTTCATCAACCTTGCTGCCTCCATAGTGATGCGTAAGTAGTTCATCCTCGGGGTTGAGGGCTTGTACCAGTGGCTATGTGTTTCATCTCTCTCTCTCTCTCTCTCGTGTTCTTGATTTGATACAATCTTGATGTATCATGAGCTTTATCAATATAGTTGGATCTTCAACTCCCTCTCTTATTTTCATGGTCAATTGAGTCTTTCTCTTTGAGGTTTCTTTATGTTGGATTGAAAATTTTGGATTTGAGATCACATGATGCATGTCTGTACTCGCGGATACACGTGGTGACATCGGGGTATTCTAGGTCACATAAGAACTGAATGATACGTATCATATGGCATTGTTGTAGTACGATCTCTAGAACTATTCTTGACACTTTGGGGGCTGGTTCAATAGATTGATTGGAAAGACAACTTTGAGCTGGTTTACTACCTCCTACGTGATTTCATCTTAGTTTCTTTGATGTGAAAAGATACTTTGCAGTGATTCTTTGCCACACTTTGAGGGATTATCATGTGATTGAATTATGTTAATGATGTTGAGAGATTGCATTTGCGAAAGTATGAACCTGATACGTCACTAACGTATCAATAATTTTTTATTTTTCCATGCTGCTATATTATCATTCTTGGATGTTTTATAATCATTTTTAAGTCATTTTATATCATTTTTGGTACTAACCTATTGACATAGTGCCAAGTGCCAGTTGTTGTTTTCTGCATGTTTTTTTACATCGCAGGAAATCAATACCAAACGGAGTCCAAACGCAGCAAAACTTTTTGTGGATTTTTTTGGACCAGAAGACATCCGGTGAGCCGGAGAAGCACTTGGGGGTGCTCCGAGGGGAGCATAACCCACCAGGGCGCGCCAAGAGGCCCAAGCGCGCCCTGGTGGGTTGTGCCCACCTCGGGTGCCCCCTGAACTGCCTATTTTCTCTACAAATACCCCAATATTCCAGAAACCCTAGGGAAGTCGACAAAAATCAATTCCAGCCGCCGTAGAGTCCAGAACCACTAGATCCAATCTAGACACCATCACGGAGGGGTTCACCACTTCCATTGGTGCCTCTCCGATGATGCGTGAGTAGTCTTTTGTAGACCTTTGGGTCAGTAGTTAGTAGCTAGATGGCTTCCTCACTCTCTTTTAATTATAAATACAGTGGTCTCTTGGATATTCATATGATGTAACTCTTTTTGCGGTGTGTTTGTTGGGATCGGATGAACTTTGAGTTTATGATCAGATCTATCTTTTTATCCATGAAAGTTATTTGAGTTTCTTTGATCTCTTATATGCATGATTGCTTATAGCCTCATATTTCTTCTCTGATATTTGGGTTTTTAGCCAACTTGATATATTTATCTTGTAATGGGAAGAGGTGCTTTGTAGTGGGTTCGATCTTACGATGCTTGATCCCAGTGACAGAAGAGGAACCGACACGTATGTATCGTTGCTACTAAGGATAAAATGATGGGGTCTATTTCTACATAAATATATATTTTCTACATCATGTGATCGTCCTTATTGCCTTACTCCGTTTCTCCATGACCTTAATACACTAGATGCATCCTGGATAGCGGTCGATGTGTGGAGTAATAGTAGTAGATGCAGGCAGGAGTCGGTCTACTAATCTTGGACGTGATGCCTGTGTAAAGATCATTTCCTAGATATCGTCATGATTATTTGAAGTTCTATCAATTGCCCAACAGTAATTTGTTTACCCACTGTTTGCTATTTTTTTCGAGAGAAGCCACTAGTGAAACCTACGGCCTCCGAGTCTCTTTCTCATATTATTTTCCTTTGCGATCTACTTTATTTGTCTTTATTTTCATATCTATTAAACCAAAAATACAAAAATACCTTGTTGCACTTTATTTTATTTGGCGTTCGATCTATCAATATTTACAACCCTCTCACGTCCGTTTGCCAATTTCTGGCGCCGTTACCCGAAAGGGATTGACAACCCCTTTAATACTTCAGGTTGTGAGTATTTGTTATTTGTGTGCAGGTGCTGTTTACATAGTGTTGCTTGGTTCTCCTACTGGTTCGATAACCATGTTCTCATCACTGAGGAAAATACCTACTGTCGTTGTGCTGCATCATCCCTTCCTCTTTGGGAAAATACGGACGTAGTTCTAGCAGTCATCAAAAGGAATTTCTAGCTCCGTTGCCGGGGAGGATCTTCAACATCTACCAGGTTCCTAATCACAAATCTCATCTCCTCGCAATTTACATTATTTGCCATTTTCCTCTCATTTTCCTCTCCCCCACTTCACAAAATTTTTCCGTTTTCTTCGCTTCGTTTGCCGTTTTTTTGCCAGATCTGTTTTTGTGTGTGTTCTTATTTGCATAGTCATGATGCCTCAAAGAAAATATTATGATGTTCCTTACCCCAATATTCTGTTTGAAATTGAGAAAAGTACTAAGGAATATATGACTACACAATTTGATCATAATAAATATTTTACCAAAGAACTCAAGGAGCACTCTGTTGTGCTAGATGCTATAACAAAACAACTTGATGATATTAGTAGAGAAGTTTGCAATCTCCAATCTAATTATTCTTTTGCCGAAAGTTTGCTAGGAAAAATATCCGATGCACAAGCTACCCCGGTAAATCAAATGGCAGCCAAACCTATCTCGTTAGAAGATAAAAATGATGATCTTAAAATGATTGGTGTTTCTTCTATTTATTCCTTATTTAGTAAAATTAAGATTGATAAGGGACTGGAGAAGAGTCAACTTTAGCTAGAAGGCATCTCGATAATTTGGAGGGTGAAAATCTTGTTGAGAAAATTGATAAAAGTGTGTTCGAAGAGGTCAAAACTTTAACTACTGATGTGCCCACTCTTTTGGATTACAAAGACTTTAATTGTGATAGTTGCTCTTTGATTGATTGTATTTCTTCGTTGCAATCCATGATAAATTCATCCCATGCTTATGAACAAAATAAAGCTTTTACTAAACATATTGTTGATGCCATGATGAAAGATTTAGAAGAAAAGTTGGAATTAGAAGTTTGAATTCCTAGAAAATTATATGATGAATGGGAACCTACTATCAAAGTCAAGATTAAAAATTATGAGTGTTTTGCTTTATGTGACTTGGGTGCTAGTGTTTCTACAATTCTGAAATCTTTATGTGATGTGCTTGGTCTTACCGATATTGAAGAATGTTCTTTAAATTTGCACTCGGCGGATTCTACTATTAAAAATCATATGGGAAGAATTAATGATGTTCTTATTCTTTCAAATAGGAATTATGTACCCATAGATTTTATTGTTCTTGATATTGATTGCAATCCGTCTTGTCCAATTATCCTTGATAGACCGTTTTTACGCACTATCGGTGCCATGACTGATATGAAAGAAGGCAATATTAAGTTCTAGTTTCCACTAAATAAGGGTATGGAACACTTCCCTAGAACTAGAATTAGGCCACCATATGAATCAATCGTGAGGGCATCCTATGGATCTCGAAATAAGGATGACAAAACTTAGATCCTTGCTTTATGCCTAGCTAAGGGCGTAAAATGATAGCGCTTGTTGGGAGGCAACCCAATGAATAAAATTTATTTTTTGCCTTTTGCTTTCTGTTCTTGAGTGTTAGAACAATTATGCTACTGTTATGATTGCATTTTTTGTGTTTTAATTAATGTTTGTGCCAAGTATAGCCTTTAGGATCTTCTTGGGTGATAGTTGTTTGATCTTGCTGAAAAACAGAAACTTTCGCGCTCACGAAAACAATTCTAGTTTTTAACCAGAGTGTTATAAAATACCAATTCTTCTTGCAAAAGATTAATATACAAATTTCTCAGGTTTTACTAATTTCTCAAGATTTTTGGAGTTACAAAAGTATTCGAAATATCCAGATTGCTACAGGTTGTTCTGTTTTTGACAGATTCTGTTTTCTTTGCGTTGTGTGCTTGTTTTGATGATTCTATGGTTTTATTTCATGAGTTTTTGCCATAGAAAAGTTGGAATACAGTAGATATAATGCAAAACTAAAATGTGAATTGGTTTTCTATAGTACTTATAGTAGTGATTTGTTTTCTTATACTAACGGATCTCACGAAGGTTTTGTTGAGTTTTGTGTGATTGAAGTTTTCAAGTTTTGAGTTATCTTATGATGGATGAAGGAATAAGGAGTAAGAAGAGCCTAATCTTGGGGACGCCCATGGCACCGCAAGTTGTTATCCTAAGAGAAGCAAGCAACTAAACTTGGGGATTCCCCGAGTGGCATCCCCTCTTTCTTCTAACAACCTTCGGTATTTTACTCGAAGCCATATTTTTATTCGTCACATACTATGTGTTTTGCTTGGAGCGTCTTGTATGATTTGAGTCTTTGCTTGTTTTGCTTTGTGTTTTAAGTCTTGATCCCTTGCTGGACACACTTGTTTGAGAGAGCCAAAATTATGTCATGACTTGTTAGAATTGCTCACTATGCTTCACTTAAATTTTTATGAGCTATGGATTTGCTCTAGTGCTTCACTTATATCTTTTTGAGCACTGCGTGCTTTGGTATTTTTTGAAGAAATGATCTCTTGCTTCACTTAGGTCTTTTTGAGAGTTAGTAAAATTTTCAAGAAATTTTCTCTTGCTTCACTTAAATTATTTTGATAGAAAGAAAAATTATGCTCATGATCTTCACTTATATTTGTTTGAGCTTATCAAAAGAAACACATGAAAATTAGTCCCAAAGTGATAGATATCCAAGAAGGATATAATAAAAAGTTTCATGAAGATCATCGACAAAATAAACTTGATTCTTAGTAATAGATTTGAGATATGATGATTGATACGTCTCTGTCGTATCTATAATTTTTGATTGTTCCATGCCAATATTCTACAACTTTCATATACTTTTGGCAACTTTTTATACTATTTTTGGGACTACCATATTGATCCAGTGCCCAGTGCCAGTTCCTGTTCATTGCATGTTTTTTGTTTCGCAGCAAATCCATATCAAACGGAGTCCAAACGGGATAAAAACTGATAGAGATTTTTTGGAATATATGTGATTTTTGGGAAGAAGAATCAACACGAGACGATGCCCGAGGGGGGCACGAGGCAGGGGGCACGCCCCAGGGGGTCAGGCACGCCCTGGGCCCTCCTGGCCACCCCGTAAGGCGGTTGGTACCCTTCTTTCGCCGCACGAAAGCCAATATCCGAATAGAAATCATGTTAAAATTTCAGCCGAATTGGAGTTAGGATCTCCGGGAATATAAGAAACGGTGAAAGGGCAGAATCTGAAACACAGAAACAGAGAGAGACAGATCCAATCTCGAAGGGGCTCTCGCCCCTTCGCCGCCATGGAGGCCATGGACCATAGGGGAAACCCTTCTCCCCTCTAGGGAGAAGGTCAAGGAAGAAGAAGAAGAAGGGGGGATCTCCCCTCTCTCCCGGTGGCGCCGGAACGCCGCCGGGGCCATCATCACGACAACGATCTACACCAACACCTCCGTCATGTTCACCAACATCTTCATCACCTTCCCCCATCTATCTACAGCGGTCCACTCTCCCGCAACCCGTTGTACCCTCTACTTGAACATGGTGCTTTATGCTTCATATTATTATCCAATGATGTGTTGCCATCCTATGATGCATGTCTGAGTAGATATTCGTTGTCCTATCGGTAATTGGTGAATTGCTATGATTGGTTTAATTTGCTTGTGGTTATGTTGCTGTCCTTTGGTTCCCATCATATGAGCGCGCGCGTGGATCAGACCATAGGGTTAGTTGTATGTTGATAGGACTATGTATTGGAGGGCAAGAGTGACAGAAGCTTCAACCTAGCATAGAAATTGATGCATACGGGATTGAAGGGGGACCAATATATCTTAATGCTATGGTTGGGTTTGACCTTAATGAACGTTAGTAGTTGCCGATGCTTGCTAATAGTTCCAATCATAAGTTCATAGAATTCCAAGTCAGGGATGACATGCTAGCAGTGGCCTCTCCCACATAAAACTTGCTATCGGTCTAGTAAAGTAGTCAATTGCTTAGGGACAATTTCATAACTCCTACCACCACTTTCCCACACTCGCTACACTAACTTTATTGCTTCTTTACCTAAATCAGCCCCCAATTTTTATTTACGTGCTCCTTATATCTTGCAAACCTATCCCGTTACACCTACAAAGTACTTCTAATTTTATATTTGTTCTAGGTAAAGCGAACGTCAAGCGTGCGTAGAGTTGTATCGGTGGTCGATAAAACTTGAGGGAATATTTGTTCTACCTTTAGCTCCTTGTTGGGTTCGACACTCTTACTTATCGAAATAGGCTACAATTGATCCCCTATACTTGTGGGTTATCAATACCTTTTTCTGGCGCCGTTGCCGGGGAGTTATAGCGTGGGGTGAATATTCTCGTGTGTGCTTGTTCGCTTTATCACTAAGTAGATTTTATTTGCTATTCTAAGTTGTTCTCTATCTTTAGTTATGGATACGGAACACGAAATACCAAAAAAATTAGGTATACTTGCTACTCATGGAGATGGGGAACCTCCTAAAACCTTCGATGCTCATTATGTGAAAGATATTATGTAGTACATTGATAATCCTGAGAAAACCCCATTCAATTATGTAATGGGAGACACGTTGGATCAACGTGAATACTTTAGGGATTATCGCTTGATTCAAAAAGGGAAATAATTATGGGATCAAATTTATATGTTGCGTTGGTATGTTCGACAACTATGCTTGAGATATGATTATACTTGTTGCTCTAGGATGAAGGCTCCACACCTTCCCTTTTTATGCAAATTTAATGATAATGAAACCCTAGATTCTTATGCTAACGGTATATATGATTAATATAATGTGGAACGAATAGAAGAATTTGTTTCTTTTAAGGGTGAGGGAGTCCTGGATTGGGGGGTCCTCGGACAGCCGGACTATATCCTTTGGCCGGACTATTGGACTATGAAGATACAAGATTGAAGACTTTGTCCCGTGTCCGGGTGGGACTCTCCTTTGCGTGGAAGGCATGCTTGGCAATTCAGATATGTAGATCTCCTCCCTTGTAACCGACTTTGTGTAACCCGAGCCCCCTCTGGTGTCTATATATATAAACCGAAGGGTTTAGTCCGTAGGAGGAGGACAATCATAATCCTAGGCTAGCTTCTAGGGTTTAGCCTCTACGATCTCGTGGTAGATCAACTCTTGTAATACTCTGTAACGCCTCATATGTAACCTACCATATTTGTATTCCAACTCTTGCCATTTTCGGCACTAAGTTATGATATTTCCTCGTTGTTGGGTTTTGCCTTCATTTTGTTTTTGTCCTTGTCATGCATATCATATCATGTCATCATGTGCATCGCATTTGCATACGTGTTCGTCTCATGCATCCGAGCATTTTCCCCGTTGTCCGTTCTGCATTCCGGCGCTCCTATGTCCTCCGGTGTCCCCTTTTACCTCTTTTCGTGTGCGGGTACTAAACGTTCTCGGATTGGACCGAGACTTGCCAAGCGGCCTTGGTTTACTACCGGTAGACCGCCTGTCAAGTTTCGTACCATTTGGACTTCGTTTGATACTCCAACGGTTAACCGAGGAACCGTAAAGGCCTCGTGTGTGTTGCAGCCCAACACCTCTCCAAAGTGGCCCAAAACCCAGCTAAACCCCCTCCATCATCTTGGTCTTTAGATCATGATCGCGTGGCCGAAAACCATGCTCAATTTGGAGCCTCCTAGCTCCTTCTATGTATAAAAAGGCATCTCCCCCAAAAATCCCGGATCCACTCCAACCCTCACCCTAGCCCCGTTCCCCTCCGCGCGCCGGACACGTCCGGTCCGCGCCGGACACGTCGCCGCCGCCGCCCGTGCCCAACCAGGAGCCGCCACGTGGCGCATCGGCGCCCACATCGCCGCCGGCCCGCCGAGCCCAGGGCAGGACCCCGAGGCCCATCCGCCGCCCCGCGCCGCCTGGTCGCCTCCCCGCCGCCCGACCGACCCGCGCCGCCCTTCGCCAGCGCCCGCCGACCGCCGCCTGTCGCCGCCGACCGCCGCCCGCCCCACTGCCTGTCACCGGCCACCGCCCGCCGCCCATCCGCCGCCCCGCGCCGCCCGGTCGCCTCTCGGCCGCGCCGCCCGCTGCCGCCTTCTCCAGCGACTTCCCCGGCCTCTCCTTCCCCTCTCCGGCAACTCCGGCGGCCACCTCCCATCTACTCCGGCGAGAAGCTCCGGCGAGCTCGAGATCCAACCTCGGTTCGCGTGACCCGGACGAACCCTAGATCCCGAAGGTCGTTTTTTGACCAAGTCCCCAACATTTTTAGCATATTTCATCATGTCATATCTTTGCATGCGTGGCTCCGTTTTGAGCGTGTAGCATATCAAATTGTTCGTCTCATCGTGCACTTCATTTCATTCCATTGCATCATGTTCATTTGAGTTCATATTGATGCCCTAATGCTGTTGCAAGAGTGCTATGTAATGTTAGTTTCAGATTCTTAACAGATTATGGACGTTTGTCATTTTTGCCATGATTAATGTGTGCCTCCTATGATCTTGAGCCCTACATGTGTTTTGTTGTACGCCATGCCATCTTTACAGGGGTGTATGCCATGTATTTTTGTGATCTTTGGGGTGACTAGCACAAGCATGCAAAGTAGCTCCCGTGATGTTGCTGATTTCAGGGACTTAGAATTCTTCTAAGTCTTTTCCCTGATGTTATTTTTATGCCATGTATTCATGTTGTTACAAAGTGATCCATGCCTCTTTTGGGCATGTTCAGTAAGGATGATTTTGAGATATTGTTATTCTCTACCCATCCATGTCTTTGTTTGCAATTATGGAGCACCCTAGCATGACTCAATCTTGCTCTACTTTTGCTATAAAATGTTCCTGGCAGATTGTTTACGTGTTAAGCAATTTTGCCGAGGTTGTTGTAGTTGATCCATGCATGCTATGAGGTTGTTCTTGCCATGGTTAGCTTATTTATCATGTCTACTTGCTGGGTGTATGCTTAGTTTGTCATGCAATGCCCTGTGGTGAGTGCATCGAGCTCGCAAACATGCCTACGTAAATCTGTTTTGCCATGTTCCAGTTTTCTGCTAAGTCTGAATCTGTTAACGAACTTGCTATGTTCACATGGTTGCCATTGTATTTTCTGATCCCTTTTGGCTTATGGTTAGTAAGGGACTTTTGTTATATGCTTTGTGTAATTTCATGCCATGCCTTGCTTTGCCATGATATGTTCCTGTAGCATGTTGTTATCTTGCTCTAAACATTCCTTCCTGATGTTAAATCCTGCCATGTTGGTTATTTCACTAAGTCTGTGAACCTGATATCTTTTGCACTTTTGCCATGCTTGTTTGAACCCGCTATTGTGTGATTTAGCCATAGCTCAGTGTTCGTCTTTTGTCAATAATCTTGAGTGGATCACTGCCATGTGCTTTGTTGCTATGTTAGGGTGCAGTAGCTTGTTGTTCTTGATGCATTTAGATGGCCTTGTGCTGTTAATCGCAGCCTTGTGCCATTATTGTTTTGCTTGCCATTTGCGAACCGTGCATCCAATTCCGGTGATCTTTATATCGATTTAGACCACAATCAACTCATCTTTCCAGCGGCACTCTTGGTTTTCCAAGTTGAGGCCTGTTTCAATCTTTTCCTTCTGGAGCATGCATATGCATTGCATATCACATCCCGCATATCATGACATGTTTTGCATCATGTTGCTTGCGCATTGCACCGTGGTTGATTGTGTCTCCCTTTGCTTGTGTTCTTACTTCGGGTAGAGCCGGGAGACGAGTACGTGATCGAGGAACCCGTTGAGAACGTTTACGAGGATCAAGCTTTCGTTAACTCGGAGAACTTTGCAGGCAAGATGACCATACCCTTGAAATCACTTCTATCTTTGCTTGCTAGTTGCTCGCTCTATTTCTATGCGTATGCTACGATACCTACCACATGCTTTATCATGCCTCCCATATTGTCATGTCAAACCTCTAACCCACCTTGTCCTAGCAAACCGTTGTTTGGCTATGTTACCGCTTTGCTCAGCCCCTCTCATAGCGTTGTTAGTTGCAGGTGAAGATTGGAGTTTGTTCCTTGTTGGACCATGTTTATTGTTGGGATATCTCTATTATATCTTCTCTATTTAAATGCACCTATATACTTGGTAAAGGGTGGAAGGTTCGACCTTATGCCTGGTGTTTTCTTCCACTCTTACCGCCCTAGTTTCCGTCATACCGGTGTTATGTTCCTTGATTTTGCGTTCCTTACGCGGTTGGGTTATAATGGGAACCCCTTGATAGTTCGCCTTGAATAAAACTCCTCCAGCAAGGCCCAACCTTGGTTTTACCATTCTCCACCTAGCCTTTTTCCCTTGGGTTCCGCGGACTCAAGGGTCATCTTTATTTTAAACCCCCCAGGCCAGTGCTCCTCTGAGTGTTGGTCCGAAATGAGTAGACTACGGGGCCACCTCGGGGCAACTTGAGGGTTGGTTTTACTAGTAGGATGTCTCATCCGAGTGTGCCCTAAGAACGAGATATGTGCAGCTCCTATCTGGATTTGTCGGCACATTCAGGCGGTTTTGCTGGTTTAGTTTTACCATTGTCGAGATGTCTTGTAACCGGGATTCCGAGTCTGATCGGGTTGTCTTGGGAGAAGGAATATCCTTCGTTGACCATGAGAGCTTGTGATGCGCTAAGTTGGGACACCCCTGCAGGGATTTGAACTTTCAAAAGCCATGCCCGCGGTTATGGGCAGATGGGAATTTGTTAATGTCCGGTTGTAGAAAACATGAAACTTAACTTAATTAAAAATCGATCGATAGCGTGTGTTGCCGTGATGGTCTCTTTTCGGTGGAGTCCGAGAAGAGAACACGGTCTTGTGTTATGCTTGAATGTAAGTAGTCTTGGATCACTTCTTGATCTTAGTTTCTCGACCGTGCCTTGCCTTCTCTTCTCGCTCTCATTTGCGTATGTTAGCCACCATATATGCTAGTGCTTGTTGGAGCTCCACCTCATTCCTTTTCCCTACCTATAAGCTTAAATAGTCTTGATGGCGAGGGTGTGAGATTGCTGAGTCCCCGTGACTCACAGATTACTTCCAAAACCAGATGCTAGTGCCGATGAAACCATTCCAGGAGATGCGACTGAGCTCAAGTGGGAGTTCGATGAGGACTCAGGACGATACTATGTTTCCTTTCCAGACGATCAGTAGTGGAGTCCAGTTGGGCGATCGGGGACATTATGCATTTGGGGTTGTCTTTATTTTGGTTCCGTAGTCGGACCTTGATTGTATCTGGATGATTGTAATGTTATATTTATGCTATTGTGTGATGTGGCGATTGTAAGCCAACTATGTACCTCTTTTCTCATTCAGTACATGGGATGTATAAAGATTACCCCTCTTGCGACATTGCCTACAATGCGGTTATGCCTCTAAGTCGTGCTCCGACACGTGGGAGATATAGCCGCATCGTGGGTGTTACAAGTTGGTAATCAGAGCCTTCCCCGACTTAGGAGCCCCCTGCTTGATCGAATCGTTGGCGTTGTTGAGTCTAGAAAAATGTTTTGAGTCTTATAGGATTATATATATCGGAGAGTAGGATTCTTTTTACTCCTCAGTCCCTTCGTCGCTCTGGTGAGGCATCCTGACGTAGAGTTTTGACTCTTCTCTTCTCAAAATTTCACAATTTTTGTTAGGATCACGCGGGTATCTTGGAATCGTTCCGATGGTTTTGTGACGAGAACATTGTTCTTGGTGCCTCCTGACATTTAGGGGTTGTGGCAGTGTCCCAGGGAGTTGAGCTCCGAGGTGTTGTCGTCACAATTTTATCGTTGCAGTTCTGGAATACCTGAGTATCGCCGACATCGAAAATCTTTTTTATGCAGTTGTTGGTGAGATAACCTCGACGCCACCCAATACTGGGGCGGGAGTTTGGGAGTATTGCCATAACTCATATAACGGAAGCTTTTCGAAGGTTGAGGTAAATTATTTCCGAAGGTTTCTTGGTTATGTGTTGAAGGATGGATACAGCTGGATGTAGGATTTGCTAGCTTTGGGTGAGATATTATGCTTCCGCTGTATCCCCAACACCTGATTGCATAACCGGGAAAATTTCGGGAGTTTCATAGGTGGGAATTCATGTAGCTCTAGTATTTCTTCCGCAGATAGTTGGTTTGTGATTGGGTAATCCTCACCAAGTATTTGTTCATGTCCGTACCTTGATGTTTTATTCATCTACCTCTATCTAAGTGGCTTCTCAATTTATGGAAGTGTGACCATTTAATTTGGAATCCATTCGTTCATTCTTGTCCGAATGTTAAGACTATATGTTGCAATTTCGATCCATTTGATTCAGCTTATATGTCTGTTAAGATGCTAACGGATGTCACCCTCTTCATGATGGCTCCTCCAACGCCCCAGAATCCTGAACCACCACCACCACCTCCACCTCCGGAGGCATGGCAAGCTGTGATGGCCTCTACCAATGCCAACACGCAGCTGATTATGCAACTCTTGCAAGAGCGCAACCAAGGAAATCAAGGTAATGGCAACAACCAAAATCAGTTTGCTACACTCAACCAGTTCCTCACAAACCAGCCAAAGACCTTCAGTAACTGTGTCGAGACTACAGACGCTGATGATTGGCTTGTGGATATCTGCAAGCATTTCGAGTGCAGCAACGTCAGGCCTAAGGACTTTGTCAAGTTTGCTTCGTTCCAACTCAAAGACCAAGCTGCAGAGTGGTATCAGCAATACAAAGATTCCAGAGGAGGTCGTGTGATTACCTGGGATGAATTCCGTCAAGACTTCAAAGCTCACCACATTCCTCAGAGTGTTGTTGAGAGCAAGCATGAGGAGTTCTGCAATATGAAGCAAGGCAGCCTGTCTGTTTACCAATACAACATCATGTTCAAGAAGCTCGCTCGTTTCTCTAAGCAAGACGTCCCTGACGAGAAGAGCATGATTTATCAGTTCAGAGGTGGCCTCAGAGAAGATCTGCAACTAGCTCTCGTGCTTTTTGAGCCGAAGAAGTACGATGAGTTCTACAATATGGCACTGAAGCAAGAGACTGCTCAGCTCAAGTGCGATGCTTCCAAGAAGTGAGTCAGGGATGCAACTCCTTCTTCTTCAACTCAAGTGGCAGGTAAGCAGCAAAAGTATTGGTTGCCTCCTCCTCCTCCATTCCGTCAGCCTTATCAGCAGAAGAGCAAAGGTGGCAATGGATCTTCCCACCCACCCAACCCAGGCTTTCAGAACAAGACTTCGTCTCATGCTCCAAGATCAAGTGCTCCGTATCACCGTCCCCTCTCGGAGGTTACGTGAAAGAAGTGTCAGCAGAAGGGTCACTATAAATGCTTCAATCAGAGGCGTCTTCCTCCTCCTGTGAGATCTGCCAGCACCGTAGTGGTCAAGCATAATCCCAAGTTTGCAAAGGTCAACATGATGAACGCAACTCAGGCAGAGGAGTCGTCACAAGTGATCATGGGTAACCTTCCTGTTAACGATATTCTTGCAGAAGTCCTTTTTGATACTTGTGCATTGCTTTCTTTCATTTCAAGACCTTTTGTTGCCAAGCATGAGTTTGTGACCGAAAAGATTCCTTTCCCGTTGAAGATTGTGTCCCCAGGCAAGAAAATGACATCTAACAATTGTGTCTCGGATGTTACTATCACGTTGGGCGACTATAAGTTTCTGTCCTCTCCAGTGGTTCTTGGTAACTCGGATATTGATCTTATTCTCGGAATGGACTAGCTTTCTAAGCACAAGGCTCAGCTTGATTGTGCTGCTAGGCAGATTCAATTAACACATTCGTCTGAGGATGTAATCGTCTTTGCCGCTCATGATGATACCATTCGATTGTTTTCTCTCAATGAGAAGGGCGAGTTGGATGACATCTCTCAGATTCCAGTCGTTTGTGAATATCAAGACGTCTTTCTAGAAGAGCTTCCAGGAATGCCTCCTCACTGGCCAGCTGAATTCGTCATCGATCTTGAGCCTGGCACAAAACCTGTTTGCAAACGTCCTTACAAGCTTGGACCTGAAGAGTTGAAGGAGCTGAAGAAACAACTCGATATTCAAGAGCGTATGGGTCTCATCCGACCAAGTTCTTCTCCATGGGGTTGTGGTGTTCTTTTCGTCAAGAAGAAGGATGGAGCGGACCGACTTTGTGCCGACTATCGTCCATTGAACAAGAAGACCATAAAGAACAAGTACCCACTTCCCAACATCAATGAGCTTTTCGAACAACTCAAAGGTGCTCAAGTATTCTCCAAGCTTGACCTCCGTATGGGCTATCATCAGATTCGCATTCGCGAAGAAGATATCCCCAAGACAACATTCAGAACAAGCTATGGTTCATATGAATACACTGTCATGTCTTTCGGCCTTGTCAACGCTCGTCCAACATTCTCTCGCATGATGAACTTCATCTTCAACGCCTACACAAATGACTTCGTCTTGGTCTACCTCGATGACATTTTGGTCTTTTCCAAGAACAAAGAGGATCATGCCAAGCACTTGAGATTGGTGCTGGATAAACTCAGAGAACATCAGTTCTATGCGAAGTTTTCAAAGTGCGAGTTTTGGCCCGATGAGGTTCTCTACCTTGGGCATATCATCTCCGACAAGGGCATAGCTGTTAATCCTGAGAAGGTGTCTGCAATTGGGAATTGGGAACCACCTCAGAACGTGAAGCAACTCCGCAGCTTCCTTGGGCTCGCAAGCTATTGTCGAAGGTTCGTTGAGAACTTCTCAAAGATTGCGAAGCCTCTTTCCAACCTTCTCCAGAAGCATGTGAAGTATGTCTGGTCGCCTGAATGTGACATCGCTTTCAACACCCTCAAAGAGAAGTTAGTCACAGCTCTAGTTCTGACTCCTCCTGATGAATCCAAACCATTCGAGGTTTTCTGTGATGCTTCCCTTCAAGGTCTCGGTGCAGTGTTGATGCAAGAGAAGAAAGTTGTGGCCTATACCTCTCGCCAGTTGAAGCCCAATGAAAAGAACTACCCCACTCATGACCTCGAGTTGGTGGCAGTTGTTCATGCTCTTTTAACATGGAGACATCTCTTGTTGGGAAGGAAAGTGGACATCTTCACCGGTCATAAGAGTCTCAAGTACATCTTCACTCAGCCCAACCTCAACCTCAGGCAGACTCGTTGGGTCGAAATGATTCAAGAGTATAATCCAAGTATTGAATACAATCCAGGAAAGGCCAATGTTATTGCTGACGCATTGAGCAGGAAGGCTTACTACAACAGTTTGATTGTCAATCCCTACCAACCAGAGCTTTGTGAAGCTTTCCGCAAACTTAATCTCCAAGTTGTTCCTCAAGGATTCCTTGCCAACCTCCAAGTCTCTCGTACTTTGGATGATCAGATTCATAAGGCTCAACTTCTTGATGCTATCGTGAAGAAGGTGAAGATTGGGATTGCCAAGAGTCAACACAAGTACAAGTGCTATCGTCTTGATGACAAGGATACTCTATTCTTCGAGGATCGCATTGTGGTGCCTAAGGGTGACCTTCGTAAAGTCATTATGAACGAGGCTCACAATTCACTCCTCTCTATTCACCCTGGTAATACAAAGATGTACCATGACCTAAAGCAGTCGTATTGGTGGACTCGAATGAAGCGCGAGATTGCTCAGTTCATGAATGAATGTGATGTCTGCAAAAGAGTGAAAGCAGAATACCAATGACCAGCTGGTCTCCTCCAACCTCTTGCCATTCCAGAATGGAAGTTTTACCATGTTGAGATGGACTTCGTGACTGGATTTCCCAAGTCCAAGCGTAGCAATGATGCTATGTTCGTTGTCATCGACAAGCTCACCAAAGTGGCTCATTTTCTCCCTATCAAAGAATCTATCACAACAGCTCAGCTGACAGAGCTATATACCTCCAGGATTGTCTCTCTGCACGGCATTCCGCAGTTGATATCTTCAGATCGTGGTAGCATCTTCACCTCTAAGTTCTGGGATTCCTTTTAGAAGGCCATGGGCACCAACATTCGCTTCAGCACAACTTCATATCCTCAAACCAGTGGCCAAGTCGAGCGAGTCAATCAAATTCTTGAAGATATGCTCAGGGCATGTGTCATTTCTTTTGGTATGATGTGGGAAGATTGTCTCCCATATGCCGAGTTCTCCTACAACAATAACTTCCAAGCAAGTTCGGGCAAGGCCCCATTCGAGATTCTCTATGGTAGAAAGTGCCGTACTCCTCTTAATTGGTCAGAGACTGGTGAACGCCAACTTCTTGGAAATGACTTGATCACAGAGGCTGAAGAAATGTGCAAAGTCATTCGTGAAAACCTCAAGGCCGCGCAATCACGCCAGAAGAGTTACTATGATAGCAAGCTTCGTGACTTGGCTTTCGAAATCGGAGACCATGTCTACCTCCGCATCTCTCCAATGAAAGGTACTCGTCGCTTCCGTATCAAAGGGAAGCTTGCCCCTAGATACGTGGGTCCTTTCAAGATCATTGGCAAAAGAGGCAATCTCGCCTATCAAGTTGAGCTTCCACCCAACTTCGCAAATGTGCACGACGTGTTTCACATGTCTCAGCTTCACAAGTGTTTCAAGACTCCTGACCGCACCATCAACTTTGAAGAGATTGATCTCCAAGAAGACCTGTCTTATCATGAGCATCCAGTTGCTTTTCTTGAAGAAACTGAGCGCAAGACTCGCAACAACTCTATCAAATTCCTGAAAGTGAAGTGGTCACATCATTCCGACCGTGAAGCCACTTGGGAACGCGAGTACCACCTCCGTTCCGAATATCCAGAGTTTTTCCAGTCCTAGATCTCGGGACGAGATCCTTTCGTAGTGGTGGAGTGTTGTAACGCCCCATATGTAACATACCATATTTGTATTCCAACTCTTGCCATTTTCAGCACTAAGTTATGATATTTCCTCGTTGTTGGGTTTTGCCTTCGTTTTGTTTTTGTCCTTGTCATGCATCTCATATCATGTCATCATGTGCATCGCATTTGCAAACGTGTTCGTCTCATGCATCCGAGCATTTTCCCCGTTGTCTGTTCTGCATTCCGGTGCTCCTATGTCCTCCGGTGTCCCCTTTTACCTCTTTTCGTGTGCAGGTGTTAAACATTCTCGGATTGGACTGAGACTTGCCAAGCGGCCTTGGTTTACTACCGGTAGACCGCCTGTCAAGTTTCGTGCTGTTTGGACTTCGTTTGATACTCCAATGGTTAACCGAGGAACCGGAAAGGCCTCATGTGTGTTGCATCCCAACACCTCTACAAACTGGCCTAAAACCTAGCTAAACCCCTCCATCATCTCGGTCGTTCGATCATGATCGCGTGGCCGAAAACCGTGCTCAATTTGGAGCCTCCTAGCTCCTTCTATGTATAAAAAGGCATCTCCCCCGAAAATCCCGGATCCACTCCAACCCTAACCCTAGCCCCGTTCCCCTCCGCGCGCCGGACACGTCCGGTCCATGCTGGAAACGTCGCCGCCGCCGCCCGCGCCCAACCAGCAGCCGCCACGTGGCGCATCGGCGCCCACATCGCCGCCGGCCCGCCGAGCCCAGGGCAGGCCCCCGAGGCCCATCCGCCGCCCCGCGTCGCCCGGTCGCCTCCCCGCCGCTCGACCGACCCACGCCGCCCTTCGCCAGCGCCCGCTGTCATGGTTCTAAGTCTGACAATAGAATGGGGGGGTAGGAATGTAGAGGCAAGATCCTAGCTATGGAGGAGTTGTACACGCGAGTTTTACGAGTTCAGGCCCTTCTCAGAGGAAGTAACAGCCCTACGTCTCGGAGCCCGGAGGTGGTCGACTGGATATATGCGTGTGAGTTACAGGGGGTGCGAACCCTTGTCCCAGAGGAGGGGGGTGGCTTATATAGAGTGCGCCAGGACCCCAGCTCCCCTCCGTTATACAAGGTTCAATGTTCATAAAGGAGGAGCGTTACTGGTAATGTCCGAAGTAAAGTGCTATAAATGTTTATTAAAGCTATGACTTAAATCCCGACCGTTGCGGAGTGAGTGGCTTCACATCTTCTGGTGGTCGAGTGGTTGTTCGTATGGTCGAGTGTCTTCAAGGCTGTCGAGTGGAACATAGCTTTTGGGTCGAGTGGATGATGATTTCTCTTCGACTGCTTCTGGTTCTTTTAGAGATGTCCTTGGGGAGGGTATCTTGGACAGATCCATGACCCTACCCTAGGTACATAACTTCGTCATTAGCCCTCGAATGGATCAGGGTTTGAGTGGGGAAGTAGTTGAGAACTCTTTCGACTCATTCTTCGTGTTGTGAGTAAAACTTGTTCTGGAGCCATGAACTGAGGAGACAACGTCAACTTCTTTTTCAGTCGCCTTGGTCCACTCTTGGTTTTTGTCTAGTGAATTTTCATGGTAGAATTCCAAATGATAATGCGGAGGATGTTTTCAGTCTGACAAGCTGCTCTGCTCTCCGTGGATTTCGTGGGATTCGAATTTTGGGAAGCGCACCGGACGGGTCAGGCCGTGGTAATCGGGACGGATTAGGTAGGTCACCTCAATCTCTGCACCACCTTTTTTGCCACGTATTGCGTGCGCGACTGTTGCGGGATTTGTTTAGATCGTCTGGGCCTACCAGTCAGTCACTCGGGGAATGACCTTCTAAAAGGTATCGGACCGGGTCTTCGCACCGCGCGCTCCCATTCTCTTTCTTCTTCCTCAGACCTCTCCGCCGCGCACGCTTCCGCTCTCTGCGTCGAAACCTCGCTCGAACTCGATCCGCCGCCATGGGAAAAGAGAAGACGGTGGTGCTGGAGCGCGTGAAGAAGGCGACCGCGAAGGCAAAGGGCAAGAGGACCAGTCGGGGCGGATGCTCGTCAAGATCCGGCCTGCCGCCGGGCTGGATCCAGGGTGGTTGGATCCGCTCGACGATCAGCCAGGACGACCTTGACGACCTGGTGGAGGGGGGATTGATCCCCCACAAATTGGCGCAGCTCCCGGGGAACGAGACCGAGCCACAACCGCTAGAGGGTGAGTGCGTTCTCCTCGCTACCCACGTCGATCGCGGATTTTCTCTGCTTCCCCATCCTTTCTTTCGTGGCTTTCTGAACTTCTTCGGGGCTCAACTTCACCACTTCACTCCAAACACCATAGTTTATCTGGCTGCCTTTGTGTCAATGTGTAAAAATTTCTTGGGCCGTCGACCGCACTGGGGTCTCTTCAAACACATCTTCACCTGCCACTCCCAGTCGGTCAAAAAGACCAATCCGAGTGATAAGAGGACGCACGTGATTCAGATGTGCGGGGGTCTGGGGATCCAGATGAGGAACAAGAGCACCTTCCTAGCGATGATCCTTCCCGACTCAGTCCGGGGCTGGCAGTCGACTTGATTATACTGTAAGGACCAACCGACTTGGGGCCAATCGACTGGACTTCCTCCCTTTTCCCTAGCTCGAGTGGAGAAGCCCTCCTCCTTGAAGGTGGTCCCAGAAGAGAAGGCGCAGGTCAAGCTGTTGGTCGAGCGGGTCGTCCAACTTGTCCGCGATGGGGTGATTGGGATGGACCTGCTGGAGGTCTTTCTCAGTCGACGCATCCAACCGCTTCAGGCCTGTGACCATCCGATGTGGATGTACTCGGGGATTTAGGACTCCACTCGGATCCACCCGGAGGACGTCAGCGAAGACACCTTGGAGAAGTGGCTGAAGGGAATCACCAGCAACAAAGACAATCCCGGGGGGTCTAGGAGGGTGATTCCATTCGACCACTCGCACCAGCCGGAACATGTATGACTCTGCTTTGTCGAGTATCTTCTTGATTCTTTGTGTGACACCTTGTTGATGGTCGACTGAATTTCTTTCGATCGTTGTCCTTTCAGGCCCTCGTTGACATGTACTCGATGCCCAATGGAGTGCAGGGGCAAGACATCGAGGAAGGAGCGAGCGGGGGCGAGAGCGGCGAGTGGCACTCGGATGCCGAGGAGGACGAGGAGATCGACGACTCAACTAATGACAAAGAGGCCGACTCGCCTCCTCGCAGAGAGAGGAGATCCAAGCATGCTCACGACCTGGTGAGCACCCCGGACCTGGCGACTGCACCGACTGGGCAGTCTTCAAAGCGCCCTGGACGTCTTCCCCAGCGCCGATTGAGAAGTCTCCGAAGCAGCCCAAGGTTGTGCCACCTCCAGCGCCAAAAGCACCGAAATCCACCTCCTCCAAACTGCCAAAGGCTTTGCCCAGGATCAAAGTGACCGTCCCTACCATCTCCGGGTAATCATCTGACTTGTTCTTTTCGTCGACTCGAGCAACAGAACGTAACCGACTGGGTGCGGGCCTTTGCAGTGCTACTACATCAGGAACCTCTTCTTACCAGTACCGAGACGAGGAGATGGAAGATGCGGTCACCTCCAACCCAGGTAAAAACTCTTATGATCTTGCTCTTGACCACTAGGTTGATTGAATTCTAGCGGTTCACTTTGGGGTCGACTGATCTTCTCCGCAGCTCCACCCAACGTCATCGATCTCCCAGATGACGATGAAGATGTGGCTCCTAGGCCCAGGAAGAGTAAAAAGGTGGCGGCTGGTACGGCGTCTCAGCAGGGACCAACGACAACACCAAACATCCATCAATCTGAAGACGCTAGCGGGGCCTCTGTAACCTTCGCTGTACCCTTGTCGAGTGAGCGCCCCGCACCGTCGACTGTACCGGTGATTCCTTCAGTCATCCCATCTCACGCCTCGAAGGTCCAAGCTGCTGCACCTGGGTCATCTGCCCTCTTCTTCACCAGCTACCCTGTCCCGGAAAACTAGTCGGATGCGGCTGCGGAAGCCATCTGTCAGGCTAACGTGATGATGGAGCGGATGAAGACGGTGCACGAGAATAGCCAAGCCGCTACGACGCCAGCGCTGCTCTCTGGGCCAATGTCCAGGTAAGTAAACTTTCAACTGATCTTGTTATATCAGGATATGCTATCCGAAAATTTTTCTTCTATACAATCTCCTGTTGTTTTTGTCGAATCTATACACCCGCTGGGTGTTTTGTTGTCTTTGGTGTTTGCGCTCTTCCACCTGGTCTGGGCGAGTAGGATCTGAACCGATAGGGGCACGCTAAGTGCACCCACTGGGTGTAGTCCCCGAGACTGTAGTCGACTGCTGGCAGTCGACTGGGGTCTGAGTTCTTTTTCCTTTCTTTTCTTCCACTCGACCCGGGCGGACCGGTCGAACCACGGTCGACTGCTGGCAGTCGGTTGGGGTCTGAATAGTTTTTTTACTCGACCCGGGCGGACCGGTCGATTGGGGTATGGATCAGCGGGGGCACGCCAAGTGCACCCGCTGGGTGTAGTCCCCGAGATCATGGATGTCGGCAGCAGATTGAACCTCATTTATGAGGAAACCCTTCAAAAAATGGAAATAGACTGGAACCGCATTGAGCGAAGCAGCACAACCTTTAGAGGAATAATCCCTAGTCGGGAAGCACACTGTACAGGAAAAATCACACTAGATGTGGTGTTCGGCACGCCGGATAATTACAGGTCCGAAGAGGTCACGTTCCAAGTGGCCCCGTTCAGTAGCGGATATCACGCTCTGCTAGGGCGGGAAGCGTTTACAATCTTCCAAGCAATACCCCATTACGGGTACAAGAAGCTCAAGATGCCCGGGCCTAACGGAATCATCACTCTCACTAGTGATCCGGACATAGCACTCCGCGCTGAAAACAAGACAGCCGTACTGGCCCTTGAGGCGCTATCCGAAGCCCTAGCAGCTGAGGAACTGACTGCGCTGCGCTCCACGGTGAATAGGGACGATGTGATACTCGACAAAAGATCCAAGTCCACCTCCTTTAAACCGGCGGACGAAATAGTCAAATTCCAGGTCCATCCAACGGACCCCAATAAAATAGCTTCCATTGGGGCAGAGTTAAACCCTGATGTAGACGCCGCACTGCGAGAGTTGCTACAAGAGAACTGGGACATTTTCGCCTGGCACCCTTCAGACATGCCAGGAATCCCACGCAGGCTGGCCGAACAGAGTTTAAATATCCTAAAAGGATTCAAGCCAGTCAAGCAGGCTCTTCGGTGTTTTTCCGAACCTAAGAGACAGGCCATGGGAGAGGAACTAGCCAAGCTATTGGAGGCCGGATTCATCAAAGATATAAAACACCCGAACTAGCTAGCAAACCTAGTGATGGTACCAAAGAAGGACAAATCCTGGCGCCTGTGCATTGATTTTAAAGACCTTAACAAGGCTTGCCCAAAGGATCCCTTCCCTCTCCCCCGCATCGATCAAATTATCGACGCTACCGCAGGACACGATTCGTTGTGTTTCCTCGACGCATACTCCGGCTACCATCAAGTAAAGATGGCAGAGTCAGACCAAGCCGCAACGGCATTCATCACACCATACGACCCATTCTGCTTCAACATAATGCCCTTCGGGCTCAAAAATGTCGACGCAACATATCAGCGCATGATTCAGACATGTCTGGCAAACCAGATCAGCAAAACAGTGGAGGCATACGTAGATGATGTGGTCATTAAAACAAGACATGTCGAATCTCTAGTAGACGACTTGAGGCTAACATTCGATAACCTCCGAACATATGACATCAAGCTCAACCCAGAAAAATGCGTTTTCGGTGTTCCAGCCGGAAAGCTCTTGGGCTTCATTGTATCCGGTAGAGGAATTGAAGAAAATCCAGCCAAGATCCGAGCTCTATCACAATTGGATATCCCGAAGGACCTCAAACAAATACAAAAATTAACCGGATGCGTGGCGGCTCTAAGCTGCTTTATCTCCCGCTTGGGAGAAAATGCCCTACCCCTTTACCGCCTCCTTTGGCGCACCAAACACTTCGAGTGAACGGATGCAGCCACGGCCGGACTCGACGAAATAAAAGCCATCTTGGCAACAAACCCAGTCCTGGCCGCGCCAAACATTGGCGAACCAATGCTATTATACATTGCAGCAACCCATCAGGTCGTAAGCGCAGTGCTTGTCGTCGAACAAGAAACGGACGGACACAAATTCCTTCTTCAAAAGCCGGTCTACTATGTGTCCACTGTCCTTACTCCGTGCAAGTCACGGTACCCGCATTATCAAAAGATTGCGTACGCGGTATTTATGGCATCCCGGAAGCTGCGACACTACTTTCAAGAGTGTTCAATAACAGTAGCCTCGGAAGTGCCACTTAACGATATTATAAACAACCGCGACGCGATGGGCCGGATTGCAAAATGGGCCATTGAGCTCCTCCCATTCGACATAACTTACAAGCCACGACGAGCTATCAAGTCCAAGTTTTGGCCGACTTCGTCGCAGAATGGACGGAGGCCGAACTCCCTAAAGAGTATGGCACATATTCAAACTGGGTCATGCACTTCGACGGCTCCAAAATATTGGCCGGTCTAGGGGTTGGCGTCGTTTTGACGTCCCCCACAGGAGACACAGTTCGATACATACTCCAGATAATGTACACAGACTCCAACAATGCAGCCGAATATGAGGCCCTTTTACATGGTCTCCGGATGGCAGTATCCATGGGCATTCAACGCCTAGAGGTGTGCGGGGACTCGAACCTCGCAATATCCCAAATAAATGGAGACTTTGATGCCAAGGATCCAAAAATGGCAGCTTATCGCAACGCCGTCCTAAAAATGTCAGCTCGGTTCGAAGGGCTCGAATTTCACCATATAGCCCTGGAAAATAATCAGGCGGCAGATGTCCTGGCACGCATCGGCGCAAAACACAATGTAGTCCCCCCAACATCTTCTTGGAAAGGCTGTTCAAGCCATCCGTAGTATGGGAAGGGGAACCCGGCAATAACAGCCCGGACCCAACCGCACTGCCCGACACCGAACACTCTGACATAATTGGAGGCTCTCCCAATGAAATAACACCTTCAGCCCATGTAATAATGGCCGTCATCGCCCCGTGGACAGAACCATTCCTTGCCTACCTTACTAGGCAGGAACTCCCCGAGGACCAAAATGAGGCACGCTGCATAGTGCGGCGATCTAAAGCCTATAAAGTCCATGAGGGAGAGCTTTATAAGAAAAGCACTACCGGAGTCCTTCAAAGGTGCATCTCTGAAGAGGAAGGGCGGAACCTCCTGGCTGAAATTCATGCCGGACTCGGTGGTCATCACGCTGCAGCTCGGTCCCTTGTAAGCAAGGCCTTCCGTACAGGCTTTTATTGGCCGACGGCCCGGGCAGACGCCCAGGACTCATCGGTTGCCAGCTTTTTGCAAACCAAAGCCATATGCCACCCACCGCCCTCCAAACTATCCCCATCACTTGGCCCTTCGCGGTCTGGGGGCTTGACATGGTTGGACCCCTTAAAGGCAGAACCCACAAGAAAAAATACTTACTGGTCATGTTGGATAAGTTCACCAAATGGATAGAAGCCAAGCCTGTTAAGACGGCCGAATTCGGACCGGTGATAGACTTTATATCCGGGGTTGTACACCGTTACGGCGTCCCCCTCAGCATCATCACTGATAACGGCACGAACTTTATGGCCGACGAGGTAAAACTCTGGTGCAAAAACATGGGCATCAAGCTCGATTATGCTTCCGTCTATCACCCACAAACTAACGGCCAAGTCGAACGTGCAAATGGTCTTATCATGAGCGGCATCAAACCCAGATTAGTGCGGTCCCTTAAGGAATCTAATACACACTGGGTAGAGGAGCTCGACTCTGTACTCCGGGGGCTGCGGACCACGCCGAATCGCACCACCGGATACACACCATTGTTCATGGTGTATGGTGCAGAGGCAGTTTTGCCCTGCGACATAATTCATGACTCACCTCGAGTGCACATGTATGAAGAAAGAGAAGCCAAGATCGATCAGCAAGACAGTTTGGACGCCTTGGAGGAAGAGCGTGACATGGAAAAAGCCCGTTCCGCATTCTATCAACAGCAGGCTTGAATATACCAAAGCAGAGAAGTACGGGCTAAAAATTACAACGTTGGCGAATTAGTTCTACGCCTGCCGAACAAGAAAAAGGACAAACTCAAGCCCAAGTGGGAAGGTCCCTTCATAATTGACCAAGTCCTGACTGGTGGAGCATACCGCCTGCGAGATGCATCGGATAACCGACTCAAGCCGAACCCATGGAACGCAGCCCGTCTCCGAAGATTCTATGCCTAGCGCCGGACTCTGTGTTCGTCTCCTTCCTCTGTCCATTTTTTATATACTTTCTGTCTTACATTTCTCTCCTTCTCCCCTCCCTCTCTCTTATAGCCTTTAAAGGCTCATAAAGTGACGTGCTATCCGCGCTCATTAAACCTGGGGGCTTCTTTAAACAGAAGCTTATTTATACGGGCTTCATGCCCAACACATGTGTCACACTTCCGCATGTACCTTTTATTCACCATTATATGCATCGATATGACTTAAGTTTTGGCCAAGATAGGTTGCCTGGCTCCTGTGCTTACCCCTACGTTCCCGATTGTTCGGCTAGGTGGTAAAGGGAGCTCCTCTCCGATTGTTACTGTCGGGTCAGCCGGATGTGTACCTCAGACTGGGTGAAGCCGAAAGCTAGCGTTCTTAAGGGAATATTCGGTCGGTGAACTAAAGATGATCTTTTTTTCTTCACTTATTTATCTATACGCCCCCAGATGTTTTTCCCGCGTCTCTTTTCGCAGAATGGACATGCACTTTAGGGCATGCCTCCTAGGGAAAGGAACCCCTAACGGAACTATTCTCCCTGGAAGATGTTTCTTACTAACCATGTAATATAACATAACTAGTTGGGCACTTGTCTGTTCAAGCACTAATGACCCGTACGCCTGGTCTCCATGCATACCCCGGTTCTTATATAACCGCGAGGGTATTCGGACACACTCCGGACCGTCAGGTCCCGAGGCTGAAGCGAAAAGGTCGGCCATGACAAATGATCTACAATCCGGCTACAAGGCATTACACATGTCAATTAAAATTACATAGTCAATCTGACTGATTGTATTCCTCTTCAGTACCATCTAACAGCCTGTCTAGTTTACAGTCCTATTGGGAGTACTTTGCGGCCAATTCTACTTGGCCGTATACTAAGCTCACAGGGATCTCCTTCCCATCGGGCCCCATGGGTCCGACCTCGGCCATGTGGTTTGGGTCAACCTTCGTGTACCGCGTCTTCACCATGGCCCAGGCCTCCCTGTCGCTTTAATGGCAGGCTGACATCTTCCACAATCGGAAGCGCTGCCGCGCTCCCTTCAGCTTCTCTACAAGCTCTCCAAGGCCTTTGGGCATGGAGACGGATGGCCACAAGGCCTGGGCGATGCCTTGCATCACCTGCCGAACTCGCTCGTGTAGTTGTGGGAGCTCGGGAAGAAGGTCACCCGTAGAACCGGGCATTTCCTTTGCAGGACGACCTATTAGCATACCTACAGACATTACTCTCTTAGTCGACTTCCTCACCGAACTCTTTTTTCAAAGTTCGTTTAAGCACTTACTAAATATGCCACGTCAAAGCCGATGATTCTCCTTAACGAAGTCCAACAGCTGGGCACGAACATCCTTCAGTTCAACGCCCAGCTTGGTGTTGGCATCTTGGAGATCGTTCTTCTCCCGCCTCACCTTTGTCAGCACGCTCTCACCAGCCTTCAGCTGGCATAGGAGTTGTTGCTCTTCCGGATTTAATCCGGCGCCATCTGCAATTTCATTTGTCAGATTTGCACCCACGCCGCACTTCGCAAAATACTTATCTGTATATTACCAGAGGGGGTCTCCTTGGGCTCCCCTGCCGCGGCTAGTGCGGCCTCAAGTTGGGCTTTGCAATCTTCCAGCTCCTGGGATAGTAGGGTATTCTTTTCTGTAAGAACCTGCATAACAAATGATCCTTAAATCAGTTATTCTAACTATTTCAAGTCTCGGGGGCTACTGGTATATATATAATTACCAAAATTTTCTTACCCGTATGTCTTTTACATATTGCTCCGTGGCTCTGGCTAGACCATTTTGAGTGGCACGGAGGTACACATCTCCCAAATTGAAGGCATCCAATGCCTCTTGGGAGAAACAAGCATCGCAAAGAGCTGTCCGACGACGCCTGTGGTTCATGGCACTCTCCACCTCGGAATTGGTGGCAGACAGCCTATCCGCATCCTCTGTCGGAGGAGCGTCCGGTGAGCGCCTTGTGCTCACCTCTGCTTCCGGACCAGGCTTTGGAGCCTGGCTGGTGGAGGCGCGATTGGCAACCCCTCCTGTTATAGTCCGGCGAGGACTCTTCGTCCTGAAGAAAGCACGAGTGTTAATACGCCTTGAAGGAATAACACCTAGGAATAAGATGGCGCGCTATACCTTTGCGCCGGCGTCTCAGTCCGGACCGCAGTTCTTTTCAGCCCGCGGGGCCTTGCCGCCCCTCGTTGGCTAGTCGCCGCAGGCTCTGCCTCCCGTCTCAAGGACCTCCCCTGCAAAACACGGTTGTCATACGGCAATCGAGAACACGCGAGGATAGATCCCTTTTCAAAGTGCTAGGACTTCGGTCTCAGTTACCTGTGAGGCTGGGAGTAGCCCTGGGTAATCGGCCATAATGGCCACCAAGGAATTGTCCTTGCTCAATTGATGAAACACCCCATCAATTAGCTCCACAGATAAGTCTGGATCCTCTTGAGAGGCCGGGTCGAGGGACCGTCCCGGATCCTCAATTAGTTCCTGCGTTGAAGTCGTTAGACTGAATATTTAACGATGGGAATATAAAACGGATGGGCAAGTAAAAGTGTCCACTTACCCAACTTGGGGGATTGTACATAGAAAATCCACCCTGTGGGTTGACGCGGAGAAATTCCTCCTCTTCTCCCTTGTACAAAGCGGACAAGATCTTTATTAGAGCGGCAGCCGAATCCGGCCCCTTACGGCCATGGCAGGTGGCCTCGTCCTCCCCGTTAAAGTCCCACATGGGGTGGCCTCTATACTGAAGCGGCTGCACCCCTCGCATGATGCATGCGGCCATGACCCCGATCATGGTCAGTCCGGAATGAGCTAACAATCTTATCCGGCCCATCAGGTAAAGAACGTCCTTGTCGCTTTCCCTCTGAGGGCTCCATGGACGCCAGCTTAGGCGCTTTTTTAGGGGAGCATTGTCGAACTCAGGGAGGTCGATCCAGACAGGATCCGGCAGCGGGACGTCCTCTATATAAAACCATTCCGAAGGCCAGTCCTCGGATACCTTCTTTGGGGTTCCGGATAGATATCCGGTCCCGGCGATGCGCCACACTTCGGCTCCGCCCACTTGATATATTGACCCCTTCTGAGAACGGGGCACAAGGCAGAATAGCCTTTTCCACATCGCGAAATGAGCCTCGCAACCCAAAAACAGCTCGCAAAGGGCTACGAAGCCCGCAATATGCAATATGGAGGCAGGCGTGAGGTTGTGCAGCTGGAGGCCATAGAATTCCAGGAGCCCCCAGAGAAACGGATGAATTGGAAATCCGAGCCCTCTTATTAAGTAAGGGACAAGGCATACCCGCTCTCCTTTAGAGGGATTGGGGGCGCTCTCCGCTTGCTCTCCGCCATTATAGGTGGCAAGTCCGGCTCGAACCGGGACCATATAGGCCGGGGGGAGAAATCCCTTGGTCTGGAGCGTCACTAGCTCGCTGTGCGGGATGGAGCATCTCTCCCAATGTCCAGGCTGAGGGCTGGAAGGACGAGAGGAGGAGCTGCAGCGGCCGGCCATGATAGAATGGACCTCTGTCGGATACGCTCTGATGAATACTCGCGGAGGGGAGAAGGTGTGGTTTGGATCTAAATCCTCGTCCCCTTAAATAGGCGGCTCATTCACGTGGCTAGGGGTGTAAATGTAAAAACACCCTGACTTTTCGTATTCGTTTGACACGTGGAAGACGGCCATTATTGGGCGTAGAAGCCAAGGAGCGCTACATTTACAAGAAACCGGACATTATTCAACAGGTACACGGAATTTGGAGGAGAACCCGCCTTGCAATGCCGAAGACAATTTGCGCGCCGGACTCGTCGTCATTGAAGCCTGGTTCGGGAGCTACTGAGGGAGTCCTGGATTAGGGGGTGTCCGGATAGCCGGACTATACCTTCGGCCGGACTCCTGGACTATGAAGATACAAGATTGAACACTTCGTCCCGTGTCCGGAATGGACTTTCCTTGGTGTGGAAGGCAAGCTTGGCGGTACGGATATGTAGATCTCCTACCATTGTAACCGACTCTGTGTAACCCTAGCCCTCTCCGGTGTCTATATAAACCGGAGGGTTTTAGTCCATGGGAACAAACAATCATACCATAGGCTAGCTTCTAGGGTTTAGCCTCCTTGATCTCGTGGTAGATCTACTCTTGTACTACCCATATCATCAATATTAATCAAGCAGGAGTAGGGTTTTACCTCCATCGAGAGGGCCCGAACCTGGGTAAAAACATCATGTCCCTTGTCTCCTGTTACCATCCGCCTAGACGCACAGTTCGGGACCCCCTACCCGAGATTCGCCTGTTTTGACACCGACACCCAGCGGCTGTGATAACGACGCAGGTCCTGTTGATAAATTGCTGACCGCGCTGCTGCTAAGTCTCTTTCTTAATCCAACAATTCAAGCGCATCCTGTCTGGCCTTTTCATTGTTAGCTTCAACATAAGCCGCCACACGGGGCGAGTCATGATGGATGTCACTAGGCAACACTGCTTCTGCTCCATAAACCATGAAGAAGGGTGTGTAACCCGTAGACCTGTTGGGGGTAGTATTGATGCTCCATAACACTGAAGGCAACTCCTCTACCCAACAACCCGACGTTCGCTATAAAGGAACCATAAGCCGGGGTTTTAGCCCTTTCAGAATTTCCTGATTGGCTCTCTCAGCTTGACCATTGGATTGAGGATGAGCTACAGAAGAAACATCAAGCCGGATGTGCTCTCGCTGAAAAAATTCTTCCATAGCCCCTTGGGACAGATTAGTGCCATTTTCTGTGATAATACTATGTGGAAAACCGAAACGGAAGATTACTTTTTTCATGAACTGAACCGCCGTGGCTGCATCACACTTACTCACAGGCTCCGCCTCAACCCATTTGGTGAATTTATCAACAGCCACCAAAAGATGTGTCTTTTTATCCTTAGACCTTTTGAAAGGTCCCACCATGTCAAGCCCCTGACTGCAAACGGCCAAGTGATTGGAATCATCCGGAGCTCTTGAGCCGGCACATGCGCTCGTCGTGCAAATTTTTGACATCCATCACATCTACTGACCAGATCTTCTGCATCAGCATGAGCCGTCAACCAGTAAAAACCGTGACGAAACACTTTGGACACTAAAGATTTTGACCCGCGTGATGACCACAATCTCCTTCATGGATCTCACGAAGGATCTCTTGACCTTCTTTGGGGGAAACACACCGTTGAAACGCTCCGGAAACACTGCGATGAAATAACTCTCCATCTGAAATCGTCATGGACTTAGATCGCCGGGTTATCTGCCGAGCCAGGGTCTCATCCGCTGGCAACTCTCCCCGGGTCATGTAAGCCAAGAACGGCACCGTCCAATCTGGGATGACATGAAGAGCCGCCACGAACTGCGCCTCCGGGTCAGGAACAGCTAAATCTTCTTCTGTGGACAACTTGACTGAGGGGTTATGCAAAACATCCAAAAAGGTGTTGGGTGGTACCGGCTTACGCTGGGACCCCAGCCAGCTTAAAGCATCAGCTGCTTCGTTTTTTTGACGGTCAATGTGTTCCACCTGATAACCTTTAAAATATCCTGCAACAGCATCGACCTCCCGGCGATAAGCCGCCATGAGAGGGTCTTTGGAATCCCACTTGCTAGATACCTGTTGAGCCACTAGATCTGAGTCACCAAGACATCTGACCCGGCTCAAGCTCATCTCCTTTGCCACTCGAAGACCATGGAGCAATGCTTCATACTCTGCTGCATTGTTAGTGCATGGGAACATCAACCGTAACACATAACAAAATTTATCACCTCGTGGGGAAGTTAATACGACTCCAGCCCCTGAGCCTTCCAATTGCCTGGATCCATCAAAATGAATAGTCCAATATGTGTTATCCGGCTTCTCTTCTGGCATCTGCATCTCTGTCCAATAATTGATGAAGTCAACCAGGGCTTGAGACTTAATTGCAGTACGTGGAACATACTTCAGCCCATGAGACCCAAGCTCAATTGCCCACTTGGCAACTCGCCCCGTGGCTTCTCTGTTTTGAATAATGTCTCCCAAAGGAGCAGAGCTAACCACAGTGATTGGATGTCCCTGAAAGTAATGCTTAAGCTTCCGGCTTGCCATGAACACCCCATAAACAAGCTTCTGCCAATGTGGATATCGTTGCTTAGATTCAATTAGCACTTCACTGACATAATAAACCGGCCGCTGAACCGGATGCTCTTTGCCAGCCTCCTTGCACTCTACCACCATAGCCACACTAACAGCCCGTGAGTTGGTAGCCACGTATAACAATAGCGGCTCTTTCTCAATTGGAGCAGCTAGGACCGGCGGCTCAACCAGTTGTGCCTTCAAATCCTCAAAAGCAGCGTTCGCTGCATCGCTCCAAATAAAAACATCCATTTTCTTCATCAATTGAAATAGAGGCATAGGCTTTTCCCCTAACCGGCTTATGAACCGTTTTAAAGCAGCCACACGACCCGCCAGTCGCTGAACATCATTGATGCAGGTTGGTTTAGCTAGAGATGTAATTGCCTTGATTTTCTTCGGGTTAGCCTCAATACCTCGGTTAGACACCAGAAAACCCAAGAGCTTGCCGGTTGGTACTCCAAAAACACACTTGGCCGGGTTAAGCATCATTTTGTAAACCCGAAGATTACCAAAAGTCTCTTTCAGGTCTGTGACCAAGGTCTGTTCTTCCCTGGATTTCACCACTATATCTCCACATAAGCATGAACATTGCGCCCAATTTGATTGTGAAGACAATTCTGCACACACCGCTGGTAAGTCGCCTGGGCACTCTTAAGCCCAAAAGGCATAGACACATAGCAGAAAGCTCCAAAAGGAGTTATAAAAGTTGTATTTTCCTGATCCTTGACTGCCATCTTAATCTGATGATAGCCGGAATAAGCGTCTAAGAAACTCAACCGTGTGTAACCCGTCGTAGCATCAATTATCTGATCAATACGGGGGAGAGCAAAAGGATCAGCCGGACAAGCCTTGTTCAAATCTGTGTAATCCACACACATACGCCAAGTGCCATTCTTCTTGAGTACCAGCACTGGGTTAGCTAACCATTCGGGATGAATGACCTCCACAATGAACCCGGCTGCCAAGAGCCAGGCCACCTCTTCTCCGATGGCCTTGCGCCTTTGTTCATTGAACCGTCGGAGAAACTGTCTGACCGGTTTCAACTTAGGATCGATATTAAGAGTGTGCTCAGCAAGTTCCCTCGGGACACCCGGCATGTCTGAAGGTTTCCATGCAAAGATGTCCCGGTTCTCATGGATGAACTCGATGAGCGCGCTTTCCTATTTCGGATCCAAGTTTGCGCTGATGATGAACTGCTTGGATGAGTCGCCAGGTACAAAGTCAACCATCTTAGTGTCATCAGCTGATTTGAATTTCAACTCCGGCTCATGCTCTGTTGTTGGTTTCTTTAATGATGTCTTGTCCGCCAGGTCAACATGATCCTTGAAGGATTTTAACTCCTCTGTTGCACAGACAGATTCAGCATAGGTAGCGTCACCTTCATCACATTCCAATGCTATCTTCTGGCTCCCATGTACTGTAATGGTGCCTTTGTAACCCGGCATCTTGAGCTGCAAATATACGTAACATGGCCGAGCCATGAACTTGGCATAAGCCGGCCGCCCAAACAGATCATGATATGGACTTTTGATCTAAACCACTTCAAAGGTTAATTTTTCTGCTCTGGAGTCATACTCATCCCCAAAGGCTACTTCCAGCTCAATCTTACCAACTGGGTATGCCGATTTACCAGGTACTACACCATGAAAAACAATGTTGGATTGTTTAAGATTTTTATCCGTCAATCCCATCCGGCGGAATGTCTCATAGTAGAGGATGTTGATGCTGCTGCCTCCATCCATGAGTACCTTAGTAAACTTGTACCCACCAACCTGAGGTGCTACCACCAACGCCAAGTGACCCGGATTATCAACCAGGGCGGGTGATCCTCTCTGCTCCACACAATAGGCTGCTCTGACCAACATAGATAACGTGGAATTGCCGGTTCAATGGCATTGACGGCCCTCTTGTGGAGTTTTTGGTCCCTCTTGCATAAACTGGTACTAAAGACATGATACTGTCCGCTACTCAATAGCTTCAGGTTTCTTTGATAGCCGGATTGCTGCTGCTACTGATTCCCTTGGCCGTGTTGCTGATTATATCCTCCTTGGTGACCAGGATAACCCTGACCATGAAAACCTCCTCTGCTTGAACCGGCGCCCGAGCCCTGAAAACCGCCTCCACCTGAGCCGCTGCCTGGGCCGTGACCTCCATCAAATGCATTTGAATTTTTAAATGCCTTCATGACCGTGCAATCCTTCCACAAGTGGGTGGCTGGCTTCTCCCGGGTGCCGTGTTTTGGACAAGGTTCATTCAACAACTGCTCAAGGGTGGGGCCTGAGCCGCCCGATCGAGGGGGCTGCCTACCCATGCGCTGCTGATTACCACCCTGTGCATTAGTATTAGCAACAAACTCATTAGCCTTACGTTTATTACCTCCTTGATTCGCCGGGTTATGCTGGTGACCCTTGCCATTGTCGTTCTTCTTTCTCTTTGTTGCCTTTTCTTCATCAGACACCGCGTCCTTGGTGGTATCAGAATCGGCATACTTGACAAGAGCTGCCATCAATGTTCCCATGTCATTACAGTCACATTTAAGCCGCCCCAACTTCTGCTTCAGAGGTTCAAAGCGGCAATTTTTCTCCAACATCAACACTGCTGAGCCGGCATCCATCTTATCATATGAATGTATTATCTCCTTGACCCGGCGCACCCAATGGGTTGTAGATTCTCCATCCTCTTGCTTGCAATTGGTCAAGTCAACAATCGACATTGGCTGCTTACACACGTCCTTAAAATTCAGGATGAACCGTGCTTTCAAGTCTGCCCATGAGCCGATAGAATTGGGTGGCAATCCCTTCAACCAGGTCTGAGCTGTTCCATCCAACATCATGGTAAAATACTTGGCCATTGCAGTATCGCTAACCTCCAACAGCTCCATAGCCATCTCATAACTCTCAATCCAAGCCCCCGGCTGTAAGTCAGCCGTGTAATTAGGCACTTTACGAGGCCCATTGAAATCCTTAGGGAACCGCTCATTGCGTATGGCTGGTACCAAGCAAGGCATGCCTCTGGTTCTTGTGGCTACTCCTTCCTCAACCGAAGTGGCTGGATAAGCCGGAAAGGTTTCGTGAGCCGCCTGCTCTGTCGCTATCTGAGACGCCCGTTCCGCCTCTTAACGAATCCTCTCCTGATCCACCAAGTTAAGGGCCCCAGCCCGTACCGGCTCATGCCTGTATGGCCGGTTGTGGTGTTGAGCATTACTTGACATCTCTGCGGACTCCATGTGCCTACTGTAACTCCGGCTCCGGCTTGGCGAGGAGTTGAATGAATCCTGTCTCGACTGTAGGAGTAGGCATCCTGCTAGGCCAAAGCCGTCTGAAGTAGTTCTCTTACCCTCCGGGTTTCAATTGCTGCCGGCGAGTCGCCTTCCATTGGGAGAGCTGCCAAACAAGCCGATGCTGCAATGAGATTTTCCGTAGGGTTAGAGAAGTGACCTGGGGGTGTTGATACATAACAAGGAGGAGCTGTATTCATGCGAGGCGGCTCCATGGTGCGTGGCTGAACTGGTGCACCGGGCGTTGTGACCCGGTTTGCCTCTGGCGGGTTGCTCCCCCTAGCTCCGGGTGTATGGAACAGGTTCCTCGGATCCAGTGTTAGAGGCAGACACGACTGAGTTTTCTGATGCCTCCTCCTCATGACCTTGTTTGATGCATTAAGATCCACTGAGACCCGGAAGGTTTCTGCTTGAAGCTGTTGAGCACGAGCATCCAAAGCTGCTCGTTATGCTGCCATCCGGGTTTCCTTCGCGGCTAGATTTTCCTTAGCTTGCACCATCTCCTCCCGCACGCGTGCTACTTCCGCGTCATGCTGGGCTTTATCCGCCGGTTCTACCACATCGGTTAACAGAGTCGTTAGCTTATCCATGAGGTCCATTAAAACCTGAGCCGGGGGGGGGGGGGGGGGCGCTCGGGTCTCCTGACCCGGCTGCTGCCGACCCGGTAGTTGCTGCTGCCGCTACGGTGGAGTTCGTTCCGGGCTGCATCTCTGCCATGAAGACTCCGACCCAATTCGGCGGCTCAAGGGGGTCCGGAATACTGCTGCCATCGGAACAGCCCCCGAGCATGCCGTCTTGTAGTTGGTACAACGAGTCCGTCTCACCTGTTGATGATGCAGTATCAGAGCAGATGGCCGTCTCCCCGCCTTCCATCGATCCTTCGGAGTATTCACCGCCATGGATGCCGCCCATGAAGGCATGCTTCACGACAGATTGAACACGGGAGGACCCAGTGCACCGAGTCATTTCGATGAGGTTGATGTGGACGTCCGGCTCAGGGCCGGACTCGCTGATCCGGCCGATGAAGATGTGAATTCCGCTGAAGCGGACCTGGTACCCGTACTCGATCGAGCCGGCCTCGGGGCCCCAGCCTTCGTCGTTGATGTAGAGTTTGCCGCGACGACTCTTGGTCATCCGGCCTACAGTGTATCCCTTGAGCCCTTCGAAGTTGCCCTTCAAGAACTCAAATCCACCGTGCGCTGGCCCCACGGTGGGCGCCAACTGTCCTGGAGTTGACACGGCAGATGTCCTAGAGCAAGGACTTAGTCGTAGGGCCATCGCACTAGGAAGCTTAAAGGGGTTAATCAGGATAAAGGACACACGAGAGAGTTTTTATACTAGTTCGGCCCCTTACGATGAAGGTAAAAACCTACGTCTAGTTGGGATTGGTACTGCTGAGGTTTCGATCTCCAAGGGGCTCAACTCGTCGACTTGGTTATCGACCTAGTCGTTTCTTGCCCGAAGCCGCCACCGGGTCATCCCCTTATATACATGAGTTGTTGCCTGGTGGCCTACAGAGTCCCGGTCGGCTCATAATCGTGTCCGGCTCAGTGACTTCCTTTACATGCCTTTCTTTACAAGTCTTTCCTTAAATACGGCGGTTTACAATACCGGGCCTTAAGCCGGCCCCAGGCCTTTGGGCCTCCTATACGTTTAGCAAACTATCATCTTGAATGTTGATCGGGCTTCTTATGTAACCCGCCATTAGGGCTGACCCGGCCCCTCCTGGGCGGGTCATACTGGTAGTAATATCCCCAACACCGATTGATATGCTTGAAGTCAATGCACATGCGAAGTGAGTCGTCCTTCTTTGGGACCATGACAACATTAGCTAACCACTCGGAGTGGTAAATCTCACGGATAAACTCAGCTTCCAAAAGCCGAGCCACCTCTTCACCGATTGCCTTCCTCTTCTGTACGGCGGACCGTCGAAGAAGTTCTTTGACTGGTTTCACTTTTGGGTCGACTCGCAAACGATGCTCAGCCAGTCCCCTTGGAACACCTGGCATGTCCGAAGGTTTCCATGCAAAGATGTCCCAGTTCTCACGGAGGAACTGCATGAGCACTTCTTCCTATTTGGAGTCGAGTGTGGTTGAAATGTGAGTCGGAGCAGCATTGGGGTCTGTCGGGTGAATGTGAATCGACTTTGTTTCGCCAGACGACTGGAATGCTGAATCTGTGGCGGGCTTCTTGGCTCGCAACAAATCTCTCGGATCTGCATTTTTTTGATATTCTTGCAATTCTACCACGACCATCTGTGCATCGGCGATCTTTGAACCCTTCTGGAAGCACTCTTCTGCCTTCTTCCGATTACCAGTGATAGTGATCACCCCTTTGGGACCAGGCATCTTCAATTTGAGGTACACGTAACATGGTCGAGCCATAAAACATGCATAAGCTGGCCTGCCCAGAATAGCATGATAGGCACTCTAAAAATCCACAACTTTTCTTTGCGGTAATTCTTGGAATCACCGAAAACCATGTCGAGAGAAATCTGGCCGAGCGATGCAGCCTTCTTGCCTGGAATGACCCCATGGAAACTCATATTACTCTCATTGAGTCTAGACATCGGAATGCCCATTCCTTTCAATGTCTCTGCATACAGTATATTCAGGCCACTGCCACCATCCATCAGAACCTTTGTCAGTCGGGTTCCTTCGACTACTGGGTCGACCACCAACGCTTGCCTCCCAGGGGTGGCTATGTGCGCTGGGTGATCGGACTGGTCGAATTAAATGGCAGTCTGGGACCACTTCAAATAACTGGGTGTCACCGGAGCGACCATGTTCACTTCTCCGTTGATGACTTTCAATCGACTTTTACTCTCAATGTCAGCGAAAATCATCAAGGTGGAATTCACGTGGGGATAACCATCATCATCCTCTTCCTCATCCTCAACCTTGTCTGCTTCCTTCTCCTTTTCCTTGGGCTGTTTCTCTCGGAACTGTTGGATTAGGAGTCGACACTGTCTAGTGGTATGCTTCGGGTAAATGAAATTACCCTCTTCATCTTTTTTAGTGTGGATGTGACATGGCAAATCCAGCACATCATTTCCATCTTGATCTTTTACTTTCTTGGGGTTCCACGCCCCCTTGGGATTCCCCTTGAACTTTCCTTGAGTCACAGATAAGGCTTCACCAGGGGCGGCTGGCTCGGCCTTGCGCTTCTGTTTCCGACTGGAGTTACCTCCTCCGGTTTCATGGGCGACTGTTTTGTGCTTGCCACTCCGGAGTCGGTCTTCTTCTTCATCGTTGGCATACTTGGTGACAATTTCCATCTTCCGAGTAAGAGTCATATCTCCTGTCCGACCGAACTTCATATTCAATTCCCGATACTTGACAACTTCTTTAAAGGCACAAATTTCCTGGTGATCAGACACATTCTCCACCGTGTGATGCAATGTGATCCATCTCTGGATATAATCCCTCAAAGACTCATTCGGTTTCTGCACACAACACTGTAATTCGGTCAGCCCTGCCGGCCGTTTGCAAGTCCCTTCGAACGTTCTGACAAATACTCGAGCAAGATCTTCCCAAGTATAAATACTGCTTGGTGCTAACTGATTCAGCCATGCTCTAGCCGAGCCCTCCAGCATCAGAGGAAGGTGTTTCATGGCCACTTCATCATTGCCGCCACCAATCTGGACAGCCACTCGGTAGTCTTCAAGCCAAGTATCAGGCTTGGACTCACCAGTGAACTTACTGACACCAGTCGCCAACCTGAAGTTGGGAGGAGTCACTGCAGCCTTGATGGCCCTGCTGAAGCACTTCGGACATGAGACATGCACCCTGTTGCTGATTGGTACATCTCTGTCATGACCCTCTCGGTGAGCTCTGTTTCTGTCGACCAAGCCTTGAATGAGAATAGATCTCGCATCAAAGCCCGGCTATCTGGGGTCGACTAGAACCCCTCGCCCCATACTGTGAGGGCGTTTGTCATCATGTTGCCGAGGCACGTACGACCCACTCCTTGGGGGAGGTGTGGGCACTCAACGACGATCATCGCGATCGACTCGGTGATCATACTGCTCACGGTTTCTATACTGATCTTGTCAGTATCCACGTCCCTCACGCCTCGGGGGCGATCTTGAGCTGTGAGCCGACTAAACTATGTCTGCAACCACGGACCTGCTATGGATCCTATTCCGTGACTGAGATACTGCTGTATTCTGCTCTCCTGCGGCACGGATCAAAGCACAGATCTGCACCAGACCTCGACCAGCTTCTGATTGGGAAGGTTGGATCGACTCCGCTATCTGGGCTGCATCTGCGAGATTCTGGATCGAAGTTCGGTATACCTGAGTCGGAGGCGGAAAGAGTTGACGTCGACTGGATTTAGGAGGACGCTGTTGAGCACGCTCGTCGAGTGCGCGCTGGAGATTCTCCAGTCGAGTGCGCTCAGCCAAGTTGGCGAGGCGCACCTCCTCCAAGGCCTAGGCCTCAGGGGTTTCTGCAACGATAGGAGTGTGAAGTGCATCCATGTTTCGGTGGCGAAGTTCTTCTCTCCGCTGCGAGGAGAGGGGTTCGGGGCGGTACTCTTCATGAACGCGCGACAGATTGCTGTTCCCATCGCCTCCGTCTTCACGGGTGAAGCCAGGAGGACTGCCTAGTCCATTGACCATCAAAACATCTGCTGTGGGGTCGCTGCTATCGCACTCGGATGCGGTCTCTACGGAGCCAGTCGACAGATCGAACAAGCCGTAGAGGGTTTCGTCGGGCTCGATTGCCACGACTTGAGGGGTGGCCGACTGACGAGCCACCACATGCTTCACCCACCACTGAAGCCTCGACCGACCGAAAAGTTTGCTCCGGCGGGCCGCAGGGAGGGGGGAAGCCATAGGAGCCGATCGATATTGGGTCGACGGCTGCCGCGGACGCACGCGCAAAAGTGCATCGCCCCGCGGACAGGGAGTGCGTCGACGTCGAGTGGAGCCTCCAGAAGCCAAGCAGAGTCGTCGGTGACAAACACGAGCGCGCCGAGATGGATCTCGCGGCCCTCAGCCAAACCTCCACCTGAAACCATGATGAAGGGGATCGGAAAAAAATTGCAACTTCTCCAAAAAGTTGCTAAGACACCTGCCCCACTGTGGGCGCCAACTATCGTGGTTCTAAGTCTGACAGTAGAATGGAGGGTAGGAATGTAGAGGCAAGATCCTAGCTATGGAGGAGTTGTACACGCGAGTTTTACGAGTTCAGGCCCTTCTCGGAGGAAGTAACAGCCCTACATCTCGGAGCCCGGAGGCGGTCGACTCGATATATCCGTGTGAGTTACAGGGGGTGTGAACCCTTGTCCTAGAGGAGGGGGTGGCTTATATAAAGTGCGCCAGGACCCCAGCTCCCCTCCGTTATACAGGGTTAAATGTTCATAAAGGAGGAGCATTACTGGTAACGACTGAAGTAAAGTGCTATAAATGATTATTAAAGCTATAACTTAAATCCCGACCATTGCGGAGTGAGTGGCTTCACATCTTCTGGTGGTCGAGTGGTTGTTCGTATGGTCGAGTGTCTTCAAGGCTGTCGAGTGGAACATAGCTTTTGGGTCGAGTGGATGATGATTTCTCATCGACTGCTTCTGGTTCTTTTAGAGATGTCCTTAGGGAGGGTATCTTGGACAAATCCATGACCCTACCCTAGGTACATAGCTTCGTCACCTGCCGCCGCCTGTCATCGCCGACCGCCGTGCCGCCCCGCTGCCTGTCGCCGCCCGCCGCCCGCCGCCCGCCGCCCATCCGCCGCCCCGCGCAGCCCGGTCGCCTCTCGGCCGCGCCGCCCGCTGCCGCCTTCTCCAGCGACTTCCCCGGCCTCTCCTTCCCCTCTCCGGCAACTCCGGCCGCCACCGCCCATCTACTCCGGCGAGAAGCTCCGGCGAGCTCGAGATCCAACCTTGGTTCGCGTGACCCGGACGAACCCTAGATCCCGAAGGTCGTTTTTTCTACCAAGTGCCCAACATTTTTAGCCTATTTCATCATGTCATATCATTGCATCCGTGGCTCTGTTTTGGGCGTGTAGCATATCAAATTGTTCGTCTCGATGTGCACTTCATTTCATTTCATTGCACCATGTTCATTTGAGTTCATATTGATGCCCTAAATGCTGTTGCAAGAGTGCTACGTAATGTTAGTTTCAGATTCTTAACAGATTATGGACATTTGTCATTTTTTCCATGATTAATGTGTGCCTCCTATGATCTTGAGCCCTACGTGTGCTTTGTTGTATGCCATGCCATCTTTACAGTGTTGTATGCCATGTATTTTTGTGATCTTTGTGGTGACTAACACAAGCATGCAAAGTAGCTCTCGTGATGTTGCTGATTTCAGGGACTTAGAATTCTTTTGAGATATTGTTATGCTCTATCCAACCATGTCTTTGTTTGCAATTATGGAGCACCCTAACATGACTCAATCTTGCTCTACTTTCGCTATAAAATGTTCCTGGAAGATTGTTTACGTGTTAAGCAATTTTGCCGAGGTTGTTGTAGTTGATCCATGCATGCTATGAGGTTGTTCTTGCCATGGTTAGCTTATTTATCATGTCTATTTGATGGGTGTATGCTTAGTTTTTCATGCAATGCCTTGTGGTGAGTGCATCGAGCTCGCAAACATGCCTACGTAAATCTGTTTTGCCATGTTCCAGTTTTCTGCTAAGTCTGAATCTGTTAACGAACTTGCTATGTTCACATGGTTGCCATTGTATTTTCTGATCCCTTTTGGCTTGTGGTCAGTAAGGGACTTTTGTTATATGATTTGTGTAGTTCCATGCCATGCCTTGCTTTGCCATGATATGTTCCTGTAGCATGTTGTTATCTTGCTCTAAACATTGCTTCTTGATGTTAAATCCGGCCATGTTGGTTATTTCACTAAGTCTGTGAACCTGATATCTTTTGCACTTTTGCCATGCTTGTTTGAACCTTCTATTTTGTGATTTAGCCGTAGCTCAGTGTTCGTATTTTGTCAAGCATATTGAGTGGATCACTGCCATGTGCTTTATTGCTATGTTAGGGTGCAGTAGCTTGTTGTTCTTGATGCATTTAGATGGCCTCGTGCTATTAATCGCAGCCTTGCGCCATTATTATTTTGCTTGCCATTTGCAAACCGTGCATCCGATTCCGATGATCTTTATATCGATTTCGAGCGAAATCAACTCATCTTTCCAGCGGCACTCTTGGTTTTCCATGTTGAGGCCTGTTTCAATCTTTTCCTTCCGGACCATGCATATGCATTGCATATCACATCCCGCATATCATGATATGTTTTGCATCATGTTGCTTGCGCATTGCACCGTGGTTGATTGTGTCTCCCTTTTCTTGTGTTCTTGCTTTGGGTGGAGCCGGGAGACGAGTACGTGATCGAGGAACCCGTTGAGAACATTTACGAGGATCAAGCTTATGTCAACTCGGAGAACTTTGCAGGCAAGATGACCATACCCTCAAAATCACTTCTATCTTTGCTTGCTAGTTGCTCGCTCTATTGCTATGCCTATGCTACGATACCTACCACATGCTTTATCATGCCTCCCATATTTCCATGTCAAACCTCTAACCCACCTTGTCCTAGCAAACCGTTGTTTAGCTATGTTACCGCTTTGCTCAGCCCCTCTTATAGCATTGTTAGTTGCAGGTGAAGATTGGAGTTTGTGCCTTGTTGGAACATGTTTATTGTTGGGATATCACTATTATATATTGTCTATTTAAATGCACCTATATACTTGGTAAAGGGTGGAAGGCTCGGCCTTATGCCTGGTGTTTTGTTCCATTCTTGCCGCCCTAGTTTCCGTCATACCGGTGTTATGTTCCTTGATTTTGCGTTCCTTATGCGGTTGGTTTATAATGGGAACCCCTTGACAGTTCGCCTTGAATAAAACTCCTCCAGCAAGGCCCAACCTTGGTTTTACCATTCGCCATCTAGCCTTTTTCCCTTGTGTTCCGCGGACTCAAGGGTCATCGTTATTTTAACCCCCCCGGGCTAGTGCTCCTCTGAGTGTTGGTCCGAAACGAGTAGACTGCGGGGCCACCTCGGGACAACTTGAGGGTTGGTTTTACTCGTAGGATGTCTCATACGAGTGTGCCCTGAGAACGAGATATGTGCAACTCCTATCGGAATTTGTCGGCACATTCGGGCGGTTTTGCTGGTTTAGTTTTACCATTGTCGAGATGTCTTGTAACCCGGATTCCGAGTCTGATCGGGTTGTCTTGGGAGAAGGAATATCCTTCATTGACCATGAGAGCTTGTGATGGTCTAAGTTGGGACACCCCCGCAGGGATTTGAACTTTCGAAAGCCGTGCTCCCGGTTATGGGCAGATGGGAATTTGTTAATGTCCGGATGTAGAAAACCTAAAACTTAACTTAATTAAAAATGGATCAACAGCGTGTGTAGCCGTGATGGTCTCTTTTCGGCGGAGTCCGGGAAGAGAACGCGGTCTCATGTTATGCTTGAACGTAAGTAGTCTTGGATCACTTCTTGATCTTAGTTTCTCGACCGTGCCTTGCCTTCTCTTCTCGCTCTCATTTGCGTATGTTAGCCACCATATATGCTAGTGCTTGCTGCAGCTCCAACTCATACCTTTTCCCTACCTATAAGCTTAAATAGTCTTGATCGCGAGGGTGTGACATTGCTGAGTCCCCGTGACTCACAGATTACTTCCAAAACCAGATGCAGGTGCCGATGAAACCATTCCAGGAGATGCGACTGAGCTCAAGTGGGAGTTCGATGAGGTCTTAGGACGATACAACGTTTCCTTTCCAGACGATCAATAGTGGAGTCCAGTTGGGCGATCGGGGACATTATGCATTTGAGGTTGTCTTTATTTTGGTTCGGTAGTCGGACCTTGATTGTATCTGGATGATTGTAATGTTATATTTATGCTATTATGTGACGTGGCGATTGTAAGCCAACTATGTACCTCTTTTCTTATTCAGTACATGGGATGTGTAAAGATTACCCCTCTTGCGACATTGCCTACAGTGCAGTTATGCCTCTAAGTCGTGCTCCTACACATGGGAGATATAGCCGCATCGTGGGTGTTACATACTCATATCATCTAGATCAATCAAGCAGGAAGTAGGGTATTACCTCCATCGAGAGGGCTTCGTACTACGGGCCAACTCGCTTGGCCATCTGGAGCAGATCGAGAGCTACGCCCCTCGCCATCATGTCAGGTTTGGAAGCTTGAACTATACTGTCGACATCTGCGGAGACTTGATCTTTGATACTTCTCCAACGTATCTACTTTTCCAAACACTGTTGCCCTTGTTTTGGACTCTAACTTGCATGATTTGAATGGAACTAACGCGGACTGACGCTGTTTTCAGCAGAATTACCATGGTGTTATTTATGTGCAGAAACAAACGTTCTCGGAATGACCTGAAACTTCAGGGAGCGACTTTCTAGAAAATAAGAAAAATACCTACAAAAGATGAAGGCCAGGGGGCTCACCACCTCTCCACGAAGGTGGGGGGCGCGCCCCCTACCTCGTGGGCCCCCTGTTGCCTCTCCGACTACAACTCCAAGTCCATATATTGAGTTTCGGGGAGAAAAAAAATGAGAGAGAAGAAATCATCACGTTTTACGATACGGAGCCGCCGCCAAGCCCTAAAACCTCTTGGGAGGGCTGATCTAGAGTCCGTTCGGGGCTCCGGAAAGGGGAATCTATCGCCATCGTCATCATCAACCATCCTCCATCACCAATTTCATGATGCTCACCGCTGTGCGTGTGTAATTCCATCGTAGGCTTGCTGGACAGTGATGGGTTGGGTGGGATCTATCATGTAATCGAGTTAGTTTTGTTAGGGTTTGATCCCTAGTGTCCACTATGTTCTAAGATTGATGTTGCTATGACTTTGCTATGCTTAATGCTTGTCATTAGGGCCCGAGTGCCATGATTTCACTTCTGAACCTATTATGTTTTCATCAATATATGAGTGTTCTTGATCCTATCTTGCAAGTCTATAGTCACCTATTATGTGTTATGATTCGTTAACCCCGAAGTGAAAATAATCGGGATACTTATCGGTGATGACCGTAGTTTGAGGAGTTCATGTATTCACTATGTTTTAATGCTTTGTTCCGATTCTCTATTAAAAGGAGGCCTTAATATCCCTTAGTTTCCGTAAGGACCCCTGAGGGAGTCCTGGATTAGGGGGTCTCCGGACAGCCGGACTATCTCCGTGGGCCGGACTGTTAGACTATGAAGATACAAGATTGAAGACTTCGTCTCATGTCCGGATGGGACTCTACTTGGCGTGGAAGGCAAGCTAGGCAATACGGATATGGACATTTCCTCCTTTGTAATCGACCTTGTGTAACCCTAACCCTCTCTGGTGTCTATATAAACTGAAGGGTTTTAGTCCGTAGGACAACAAACACAACATACAATCATACCATAGGCTAGCTTCTAGGGTTTAGCCTCTCTGATCTCGTGGTAGATCTACTCTTGTACTACCCATATCATCAATACTAATCAAGCAGGACGTAGGGTTTTACCTCCATCAAGAGGGCCCGAACCTGGGTAAAACATCATGTCCCCTGCCTCCTGTTACCATCCGGCCTAGACGCACAGTTCGGGACCCCCTACCCGAGATCCGCCAGTTTTGACACCGACATTGGTGCTTTCATTGAGAGTTCCTCTGTGTCGTCGCCGTTAGGCTTGATGGCTCCTACTATCATTGATAGCGATGCAGTCTAGGGTGAGACTTTTCTCCCCGGACAGATCTTCGTATTCGACGGCTTTACACTGCGGGCTAATTCGCTTGGCCATCTGGAGCAGATTGAAAGCTACGCCCCTGGCCATCAGGTCAGATTTGGAAGTTTGAACCACACGGCCGACATCCGCGGAGACTTGATCTTTGACGGATTCGAGCCACGGCCGGGTGCGCCGCACAGTCGCGATGGGTATGACCTAGCTCTGCTGCTGAACAGTGCCACAGAGGCCGTGCCCGCATCAGCTCCGACCCTTAGCTCGGAGCCAACTGCGTGAATCGAGGACGGGTGGTTAGACGCCGCCTCAGGGGCTGCAGTCTCAACGGCGATCGAGCCGGACACCTGCCTAACCCTCTGCGCAGCCCGTGACTCCAAGGTGCCGGACTCTTTTTCTGACTCCGAACCATCCGCGCCCCTGCCAATCGAATCTGATTGGGCGCCGATCATGGAATTCACCACCGCGGATATCTTTCAACACTCGCCCTTCGGCGACATTCTGAATTCACTAAGGTCTCTCTCTTTGTCAGGAGAGCCCTGGGAAGATTATGGCCAACAGGATTGGGATGCGGACGTCGAAGAAATTCGACGCCCACCCACCACCCACTTCATAGCCACTGTCGATGATTTAACCGACATGCTCGACTTCGACTCCGAAGACATTGATGGTATGGACGACGATGTAGGAGACGAACATGAACCAGCACCTATAGGGCACTGGAAAGCCACCTCGTCATATGACATATACATGGTGGATACACCCAACGAAGGAAACGGCGACGATATAGCGGAGGATGACCCCTCCAAGAAGCAACCCAAACGCCGACATCAGCGGCGCCGCTCTTAGTCCCGCCAAAGCAAAAGTGGTGATACCGGCACAGGAGATAATAACACTCCGGATAGTTCCGAAGAAAACAACAAACCCCTCCAGCAAGATTTAGAGCAGGAGGATGGAGGAGCCAGCTCTCCTGAGAGAGCGGCAGGCGGAGAGGAGGAGGATGACAATTACATCCCCCCCTCCAAAGACAAGGCAAGCCTCAGCGACGATGAGTTCGCCGTCCCAGAGGATCCCATCGAACAAGAGCGCTTTAAGAGCCGTCTTATGGCCACGGCAAATAGCCACACCAGATACAGAAGCAAATCCGGCCGGGCCGAACACAGCGGGCAAGACCCATTCGAGCTGCGTCGCGATATAGCCCAATACAGAGGCGCCGCACACCCCTTATGCTTCACAGACGAAGTAATGGAACATCAATTCCCAGAAGGTTTCAAACCTATAAATATTGAATCATACGACGGCACAACAGATCCCGCAGTATGGATTGAGGATTTCCTCCTCCACATCCACATGGCCCGCAGCGATAACTTACACGCCATCAAATACCTCCCACTAAAGCTCAAAGGACCAGCGCGGCATTGGCTTAACAGCTTGCCAGCGGACTCCATTAGCTGTTGGGAAGATCTGGAAGCCGCATTCCTCGACAACTTTTAGGGCACTTATGTGCGACCACCAGACGCCGATGATTTGAGCCACACAATTCAGTAGCCAGAAGAATCGGCCAGGCAATTCTGGACTTGGTTCCAAACAAAGAAAAATCAAGTCATCGATTGTCCGGATGCGGAGGCCTTAGCGGCTTTCAAGCACAACATCCGAGACGAATGGCTAGCCCGGCACCTTGGTCAGGAAATGCCGAAATCTATGGCAGCTCTCACGACACTCATGACCCGCTTTTGTGCGGGAGAAGACAGCTAATTGGCTCACAGTAATAACATATCAAAGAACCATGGTACCTCAGATACCAAGGACGACAATAGTAGGTCACGTCACAAGAAGCATAAGCGTTGCATTAATAGCGAAAATACTAAGGATACGACAGTCAATGCCGAATTCAAAGGCTCTAAACCCGGTCAGCGGAAAAAGCCATTCAAACAAAGTACGTTGTGTCCGTCCAGCTTGGCCTGTATACTCGATCGCTCGTGTCAAATACATGGCACCCCAGACAAGGCAGCCAATCACACCAACAGGGATTGTTGGGTGTTCAAGCAGGCCGGCAACTTAATTGCCGAAAACAAGGACAAGGGGCCGCATAGCGATGACGAGGACGAGCCCCGGCAGCCGCACACTGGAGGACAGAAGAGGTTTCCCCCGCAAGTGCGGACGGTGAACATGATATACGCAACCCACATCCCCAAGAGGGAGCGGAAGCGTGCGCTCAGGGACGTATACGCGTTGGAGCCAGTCGCCCCAAAGTTCAACCCTTGGTCCTCCTGCCCGATCACCTTCGACCGCAGGGACCACCCCACTAGTATCCGTCATGGCGGATTCACCGCACTGGTCCTAGACCCAATCATCAACGGATTTCACCTCACTCGAGTCCTTATGGACGGCGGCAGCAGCCTGAACATGCTTTATCAGGACACAGTGCGCAAAATGGGTATAGACCCCTCAAGAATCAAACCCACAAAAATGACCTTTAAGGGCGTCATTCCAGGTGTAGAGGCCCATTGCACAGGCTCAGTTACACTGGAAGTGGTCTTCGGATCCCCGGATAATTTCCGAAGCGAAGAGTTAGTCTTCGATATAGTCCCGTTCCGCAGTGGTTATCACGCGCTGCTCGGGCGAACCGCATTCGCTAGATTCAATGCGGTACCGCATTATGCATACCTCAAGCTCAAGATGCCAGGACCTCGCGGAGTTATTACAGTCAATGGAAACACAGAGCGCTCTCTCCGAACAGAGGAGCACACCGCGGCCCTCGCAGCAGAAGCGCAAAGCAACCTCTCAAGGCAATCAACCAGTTCGGGGCTTCAAAGCCCGGACACCTTCAAGCACGCTGAGGGCAATCGGCAAATAGACCGCCTGGCGCGATCTGAGCTCGCGTAGAAATACGGTGGCCACCCCAATCCCAGCCCAGCGGTGAAACTCGTGCCGCACGTACATAATTACGCATTAAAAATACCATGGGCATAGGTGGGGAGGGGGCACAACTATGGCACGCCCCAAAACGCGGCCTAAACCGCACTTGGGGCTTCCCGTTTGGTTATTTTTCTTTTCCTTTCAGGACCTTAATCTCTGGAAACACTGTCTGGTAGCACTGTTGCCGAACACACGATGCAGCAACCAAGGAGGCAGACAGCTACGTTATACCACGGGATCCCCAGGTTGATTACAGTAACGAGTGAAATATTCAATTTAATATCATTCCTCAGCTTGCCCTTGGAAGGGACATAGTCCTACTCTTTGCTTATCGCACTATTTGTATCACTCTACTTTAACGCATTTTTTTAATAAACAATGCATAACATTACGGCTATTATTGCATTCTTGTTATATATATATATGTGTGTGTGTGTGTGTGTGTGTTCATTAATGATGCCTTGCAACCGTACACTCTGGTATGGCCAATACACCAGGGGCTTACGTACCCCACAATGCGGTGTGAAATGTCCGAACACTTTCACAAGTGCGGCATGCCGAACTTATAGCATTATATGCATCAGCTCCAAATCATGTCTTTGGTCAAATGTTGGGTTTGCCCAGCTCCTATGTTTTGGTACCTTATGTTCCACTCTATCGGCTAAGGTAGTGCTAGGAGAACTACTGCGATTATGCCCGGGTTCTGCCGAACTTAGCACCTCAGTAGAGAAAGCTAAAACTGACTGTCATGATAAGGCAAGAGACTTGTCGCAGTTCGGCGAGGTTTTTCGAGTCCCTAAAGACTTATGCCGCTTAGGGCGAGGGGCCGACCCTGTCCGGCTTACAGGCGTGTATCGCGCCCTGAATTCGGCCTTCCGAATACCAGGGGCTTCGCCGAAATTTAAAATTATAGAATTCTATGGCTAAGTGAGAGTGATAAAGCATCATTAGTCCGGTTGCCTTGTTCATTGTGCTGAGCACCTCCCTCGAAGGACCCAAATATGGGAACAAGAGTGCTCAGGTTTATCCCGAACACCCCAGCACTCGTGGCATGGGGGCAGAAGCCGAGGACTAGTCATCTCTCAGATTGGATAAACAGCCAAATAGAAGGTAATATTTTAAATTCAAACAAGCGTTGCATAGCGCATATGAAACATGTTTTCATAAATACATGATAAAATGAGCGAGTTTACTCAAATATTACATCTTTTGAACACGCATCCGCGATAATACGGGAACCCGGCAGAACACCCTCGTAGTACATCTCGGGGTGGCGGTGCTCCTTGCCCTCCGTCGGCCCCTCCTAGATCAGCTTCACGGCGTCTAGCTTGACCCACTTCAATTTCACACGGGCGAAAGCCCGACGTGCACCTTCAATGCAGACGGATCGCTTGACGACCTCCAGCCGTGGGCAGGCATCCACAAGCCGCCTCACCAGGCCGAAGAAGCTGCTCGGAAGGGCATCGCCAGGCCACAGCCGGACTATAAAGCCCTTTATGGCCTGATCGGCCACCTTATGTAGCTCGACCATCTGCTTCAGCTAGTTGCTCATCGGCACCGGATGTTCGGCCTCAGCATACTGAGACCAGAACAGCTTCTCCATCAAGCTTCCGTCCTCGGCCTGGTAAAATTGTGCAGCATCGGACACACTGCGGGGCAAATCTGTGAATGCTCCTGAAGAGCTCCAGATCCGGGTAAGTAATCGGTAATTAACTTTTACATGCTTGCTTTGCATATAGAAAGCCTTACCCGCCGCTATCTTCTTCATCGTGTCGATCTCTTGGAGGGCCTTTTGGGCTTCGGCCTTGGCACTCTTTGCGCTCTCAAGGGCCGCGTCAAGCTCAGACTCTCGCATCTTCAAGTCAAGCTCCAACGCCTCGTGTTTTGTCACGAGATCCTGGAGCTCTTGCTGCACCTCGCCCACCCGAGCCTCGTGCTTCTCTCGCTCGGTGCGCTCCTTGGCCGCTGTATCTTCGGCCTTGGCCAACGCTTGCTTCAGGGTCGCCACCTTGGTCGTGGCCCCTGGCAAACATACAATGATCCTGTCATTTTGCAATCGCGTCCTTTTTTATATATACATTTCTATAGACAGGGTATTACTTACCCTTGTTCTCCTCGAGCTGCCTCTTGGCAAGGCCGAGCTCTTTCTTGGACCCCTCGAGGTCCTGCTTCAGTACGGTGACCTCCGCAGTCAGTGCGGCGGACGCCAGCAGCGAAGCCTGCATATGCATACTGACACACTTATATTAGACTCCTATGATATTATTTGATTCTTTGTTCGGCTTTTCTTTGTGAACACCGGACAAAGCATCAGGGGCTACTGTCTATGCGGTAATATTTCTACTACATTTTAAAACACTTACCTTGAAGCCTGTTAGAAGGCTGGCACAGGCTTCAGTCAATCCGCTCTTGGCGGACTGAACCTTCTGGATCACCGCACTCATGATAGTGCGGTGTTCCTCGTCGATGGAAGCGCTGCGAAGCACTTCCAGCAGATTGTCCGGCGCCTCTGGATGGACAGAGGTCACCGGCACAGGCGTCTTGCCCCCCTTAGAAGGAGGCCGCCTGCCCGAGCCCGGAACCGCTGGAGGGTCCGGCGCGGTGTTCGGCTGAGGGCCAAACTCGGAGCTCTCGGGAGCCCCGTCCCCTCGGCTCCCGGAGTCCGGAAGGTCGCCTTGAGGCACCTCAAGAACTGTCTCCCCTTGATCCGGTGCATCTTGAGACAACACATCGGTGTCGCCGGCAGGATGAGGGGTGGTAGCGGTCGGGACTGGATCGCTATCCATGTCCGATGAGCCCAGGGAGCCGTCCGATGATACCTCGATATTGGCTCGTGGCGGCCTACATAATTATGTTCGGTGATTACGGAAAGCAGTGCGACAAAGGAATCCTATGAGTTACTCTGGTACCCGAATACTTACGATCTCCTTGGGGGCTTGACCCTGGGTAACCACTCGTCTTCGCGTTCGTCGGCGGCGGTGGAACTGTCCGGAAGGAGAGTCCTTCCCTTCTTGGACCCTCCGGCCTCCTCGGTTGGGGCGGCCTTCCTTTTCTTGTCTCCCCTAGTCGGTGGGGGAGCATCTTCTTCTTCTTCTTCCTCGTCTTCGGGGGAAGAGTGTGCCGCAGAGTCATCGGACGGTGAGTCCGACGACGCCTGGCGTCGGGAACTCTTTCGAGCTCCCTTGGCCTTCTTGGTCGTCTCTGGCACCTTGTAAGGGGCCGGGGTCAACATCTTCGCCAGAAGAGCGTTAGCGGGGCCTTTGGGCAAAGGAGCCGGACAGTCGATCTGTCCGGCCATCTTCTGCCAGTCCTGTCAAAGGTACGGGAGTTTAGATCCCGCATAGAGTCAATCTATATAAAAAATGATTATCCTATGAAAGGTAAAGCAGCTTACCACACTGGCTTGGCGCTTCGCGCTGAATCCGCGATCCTCACTAATAGGGGGGGACCTCGGCACTTTTGAACAGCACCAGCCAGGCGTCTTCATGAGTTGTGTCGAAGAGCCTGTTCAGAGTTCAGTGCTGCGCCGGATTGAACTCCCACAAGTTGAACCCCCTTTGTTGGCACGGGAGTATCCGGCGGATGAGCATGACTTGGACTATGTTGACAAGCTTGAGCTTCTTGTCCAACATGTTTTGAATACATGTTTGGAGTCCGGTTAGCTCCTTTGAACTACCCCAGGACAGGCCCCTTCTCTTTCCAGGAGGTGAGCCGCGTGGGGATGCCAGATCGGAACTCGGGGGCCGCTGCCCATGCAGGGTTGTGCGGCTCGGTGATATAGAACCACCCCGATTGCCACCCCTTTATGGTTTCCACAAAGGAGCCCTCGAGCCATGTTATGTTGGGCATCTTGCCCACCATGGCGCCTCCGCACTCTGCCTGGCGGCCGCCCACCACCTTCGGCTTGACATTGAAGGTCTTCAACCATAAGCCGAAGTGGGGCTTGATGCGGAGGAAGGCCTCGCACACGACGATAAACGCCAAGATGTTGAGGACGAAGTTCGGGGCCAAATCATGGAAATCCAGGACGTAATAGAACATGAGCCCCCGGACGAAGGGATGAAGAGGGAATCCCAGTCCGCGGAGGAAATGGGTGAGGAATACTACCCTCTCATGGGGCCTGGGGGTGGGGATGAGCTGCCCCTCATCTGGGAGCCGGTGCGCGATGTCGTCGGGCAGGTATCCGTCTGTCCTCAGTTTCTTGATGTCTCCCTCCGTGATGGAGGAGACCATCCACTTGCCTCCCGCTCCGGACATGGTTGGAGAAGGTTGAGGCGGAAGTGTGGGCTTGGGCGCTAGAGCTCGAGTGTGCGAAAACGGATGAGCAAAGGAGGAAGAAGGCGTGAATAGAAAGGTGAATCCTTATCCCTTTATATGGGCGGACGAAACTAAGCGTCCCCACTTGCCTGGTAAAACTCGCTTATCTCCCAAGCGCCGCAATTGATGGCACGATTGGGTTACCCACGCCCGTATTGATGAGAATCCCGTAATAAGGGAACACGATCTCTGCTTTGACAAGACGTGTCGAAAAACTGCCTCGTGTTATGTGCGGAGTTGGTTAAAAGGAACGGTTCGAATAATCACCGGGCCATGACATAACGTCAAGCTACCAAAACAAGCCAGCAAATTAGATCTGTGAAAATATTATTCTCTCTACGGTGGAATGTGGAACTTAATTTGCAGGGTTGGACACTATCCTCGTATTCAAATTCTTCTATGATGTATTCGGAGAAGGAACCCGCCTTGCAATGCCGAAGACAATATTGCGTGCCGGACTCACTTCATTGAAGCCTGGTTCAGGGGCTACTGAGGGAGTCCTGGATTAGGGGGTCTCTGGACAGCCGGACTATCTCCGTGGGCCGGACTGTTAGACTATGAAGATACAAGATTGAAGACTTCGTCTCGTGTCCGGATGGGACTCTACTTGGCGTGGAAGGCAAGCTAGGCAATACGGATATGGATATTTCCTCCTTTGTAACCGACCTTGTGTAACACTAACCCTCTCCGGTGTCTATATAAACCGAAGGGTTTTAGTCCGTAGGACAACAATCACAACATACAATCATACCATAGGCTAGCTTCTAGGGTTTAGCCTCTCTGATCTCGTGGTAGATCTACTCTTGTACTACCCATATCATCAATATTAATCAAGCAGGACATAGTGTTTTACCTCCATCAAGAGGGCCCGAACCTGGGTAAAACATCGTGTCCCCTGCCTCCTGTTACCATCTGGCCTAGACGCACAGTTCGGGACCCCCTACCCAAGATCCGCAGGTTTTGACACCGACAACCCCGCTGCCACGGGAGGGTAGGACAAAAGATGTCATGCAAGTTCTTTTCGATAAGCACGTATGACTATCTTCCGAATACATGCCTACATTATATCAATGAACTCGAGCTAGTTCTGTGTCACCCTAGGTTATGACTATTACATGATGAACCGCATCCGGCATAATTCTCCATCACTGATCCATTGCCGACGAGCTTTCCATATATTGTTCTTTGTTTATTTACTTTTCCGTTGCTATTGCTATCATCACTACAAAATACCAAAAACATTACTTTTACTACTGTTACCTTTTGCTACCGTTATCACTACTATCATATGACTTTGCTAGTAAACACTTTGCTGCAGATATTAAGTTTCCAGGTGTGGTTGAATTGACAACTCAACTACTAATACTTGAGAGTATTATTTGGCTCCCCTTCTGTCGAATCAATAAATTTGGATTGAATACTTTACCCTCGAAAACTTTTGCGACCCCATATAATTGTGGGTTATCAAGACTATTTTCTGGCGCCGTTGCCGGGGAGCATAGCTCTATTCTTTGAGTCACTTGGGATATATATCTGCTTATCATTATAAAGAACTTGAGAGATCTAAAAACCAAGATCTATCCCTCAACTACAAGGGGGGGGGGGTAAGGAACTACCATCTAGCTTCTGCTATTAGTAAGTTTGCGACACCTACACCTGCTTCTGCTATTCATTCTGATATGTCGCATGTTATTGATGATGCCACTTCTGCTATGCATGATATTTATGATGAAACTACCTCTATGCCCGATACTACTGTGCCACTTAGTGATTTTCTTGATGAACAAATTGCTAGGGCTAGAGAAATTGAAAATATTGAATCTGATGATACTGACGAAAGTGATGATGAAGAATCACTTGTTATTCCTAAGGGTTATGTTATTGATCAAGAAGCTTCTTTCTCTATTTTAGCTTGCAAAAATAGAAATGAACTTAAAAGGTTATAGCTAAATGGAGTAAGCAATCTCTAAATACTAGAATGAAACCTGGCCCTGCTTTTGCTACTTCACCTATCTGTGTTACTGATAAGGATTATGAATTCTCTGTTGATCCTGATATAATTACTTTGGTTGAATCTGATCCTTTTCATGGTTATGAATCTGAAACTGTTGTGGCACATATTACTAAATTAAATGATATAGCCACTCTGTTCACTAAAGATGAGAGAACTCGTTACTTTTATATCCTTAAAATATTTCCGTTCTCATTAAAGGGTGATGCTAAGATATGGTTTAATTCTCTTGATCCTGGTTGTGTGCGTAGTCCCAGGATATGATTTATTACTTCTCTGCTAAATATTTCCCTTCTCATAAGAAACAAGCTGCTTTAAGGGATATATATATATATAATTTTGTGCAAATTGAAGAAGAGAGTCTCCCACAAGCTTGGGGGAGGCTTCTCCAATTACTTAATGCTTTGCCGGATCATCCTCTTAAGAAAAATGAAATACTTGATATCTTTTATAATGGACTAACCGATGCTTCCATAGATTACCTGGATAGTTGTGCTGGTTCTATTTTCAGGGAAAGAACACCAGATTAAGCTGAAATTTTATTAAACAATATGTTGACAAATGAAAATAATTGGACACCTCCGGAGCCAATTCCTGAGCCAATTCCTAAACCAACTACGAAGGAGAGGGGTATTCTATTTCTCAGTCCTGAAGATATGCAAGAAGCAAAGAAATCTATGAAGGAAAAAGGTATTAAAGCTGAAGATGTTAAGAATTTACCTCCTATTGAAGAAATACATGGTCTTAATTTACCGCTTGTTGAAGAAACATATGATCTTAATCCTTTACCTATTGAAGAAACTCATGGTCTTGATAACCGACACAGGTAGTAAAGGTAAATTCTCTCTATAGATATGATAAAGCTGAAATCCCATTTACTAAATTTGCTAGCCCATGCTTAGATGAGTTTGATAAATTTATGGCTAATTAAGCAAGAAGACTTTAATGCTTATTTTGGTAGACAATTGAAATACAATTAAAATATGCTTGAACACTTGGGTGATTATATGGCTAATGTAAAAGGTGAACTTAAACTTATTAGTAATCATGCTTCTATGGTTACCACTCAAGTCAAACAAGTACTTAAAGCTCAAAATGACTTGCTCAATGAATTGAATAATAAGAATAATGATTATGCTATTAGAGTGGCTACTAGAACCGGTAGAATGACTCAGGAACCTTTGTATCTTGAAGGCCATCGTAAGAGAATTGAGCAAGATTCTCAGAGAAATAATATAGATGCACCTAGTTCTTCTAAAAAGAAGAAAAGAAAAATGATAGGACTTTGCATGCTTCTAGTGATCATATTGTTGAAACACCTGAGAATCCAAATGATATTTCTATTTCTGATGCTGAAACACAATCTGGTAATGAACCTGAAACTAGTGGTAATATTAATGATAATGTTCATGATGATGCTCAACCCAGTAATGATAATGATATATAAATTGAACCTGCTGTTGATCTTGATAACCCACAATCAAAGAATCAACGTTATGATAAGAAAGATTTTGTTGCTAGGAAACATGGTAAAGAAAGAGAGCCTTGGGTTCAGAAACCCATGCCTTTTCCTCCCAAACCATCCAAGAAAAAGGATGATGAGTATTTTGAGCGCTTTGCTGAAATGATTAGACATATCTTTTTGCGTATGCAATTAACTTATATGATTAAAACCAATACTTATGCTAAGTACATGAAAGATATTATTACAAATAAAAGAAAGATACTGGAAGCTGAAATTTCCACCATGCTTGCTAATTATACTTTTAAGGGTGGAATACCAAAGAAACTTGGAGATCCCGATGTACCCACTATACCATGCTCCATTAAAGAAACTATGTTAAAACTGCTTTATGTGATCTTGCAGCCGGTGTTAGTGTTATGCCCCTCTCTTTATATCGTAGCCGAATAAGTTGACACCTACTGAAATATCTTTGCAAATGGCTGATAAATCAACTGCTATACCTGTCGGTATTCATGAGGATGTGCCTGTTGTAGTTGCAAACATTACTATTTTAACGGACTTTGTTATTCTTGATATTCCCGAGGACGATAGTATGTCTATTATTCTTGGAAGACCCTTTTTGAATACTGCAGGGGCTTTTTTTGATTGCACTAAAGGCAATGTCACTTTTCATGTTAATGGTAATGAGCATACGGTACACTTTCCGAGGAAACAACCTCAAGTTCATAGTACCAACTCTATTGGAAAAATTCCATTGATTATATTTGGAGGTTTTGAATTTCCTCTTCCTACTGTCAAGAAGAAATATGATATTCTTATTATGGGGGATGTGCATATCCCCATTGAGGTAACATAGTGTTATTCGAAATTTCTCCGGTTCCATGTTATTCGGAATGAGTTCGTTAACAAGACTTGATCAAACTTGTTAGTGGATTCCTTTTGATGACCATGAGATGGATGAAACTAGAAGGCACAACCTTCTATACCCCACTTTTACTTTCTGTTATTTATATTAAATAAAATAAAAATAAATATTTTTCTGTCTGTTATCTGATTATCCGTGCAATATAAAAATACCTCGAAAATAAAAGTTCTCCAAATGCCCTGAAATTTAAATATGATTTTTTCTAGAATATTTAAGAATATTTTCCACTGAGAACACAACAGGGGGTCAACCACCTGCCCTCGAGGGTGGAGGGCGCACCCTACCCCCCTGGGCGCACCCCCTGAAGGAAATATGCCCTAGAGGCAATAATAAATTATTATTTATTTCCTTATATCATGATAAATGTTTATTATTGTTGCTAGAATTGTATTAACCGAAAACATAATACATGTGTGAATACATAGACAAATAGGTTGTCACTAGTATGCCTCTACTTGACTAGCTCGTTGATCAAAGATGGTTATGTTTCCTAACCATAGACATGAGTTGTCATTTGATTAACGGGGTCACATCATTAGGAGAATGATGTGATTGACATGACCCATTCCGTTAGCTTAGCACCCGATCGTTTAGTATGTTGCTATTGCTTTCTTCATGACTTATACATGTTCCTATGACTATGAGATTATGCAACTCCCGTTTACCGGAGGAACACTTTGTGTGCTACCAAACGTCACAACGTAACTGGGTGATTATAAAGGTGCTCTACAGGTGTCTCCAAAGGTACTTGTTGGGTTGGCGTATTTCGAGATTAGGATTTGTCACTCCGATTGTCGGAGAGGTATCTCTGGGCCCTCTCGGTAATGCACATCACTTAAGCCTTGCAAGCATTGCAACTAATGAGTTAGTTGCGGGATGATGTATTACGAAACGAGTAAAGAGACTTGCCGGTAACGAGATTGAACTAGGTATTGAGATACCGACGATCGAATCTCGGGCAAGTAACATACCGATGACAAAGGGAACAACGTATGTTGTTATGCGGTTTGACCGATAAAAGATCTTCGTAGAATATGTGGGAGCCAATATGAGCATCCAGGTTCCGCTATTGGTTATTGACCGGAGACGTGTCTCGGTCATGTCTACATAGTTCTCGAACCCGTAGTGTCCGCACGCTGAACGTTTCGATGACAGTTATATTATGAGTTTATATGTTTTGATGTACCAAAGGTTGTTCGGAGTCCCAGATGTGATCACGGACATGACGAGGAGTCTCGAAATGGTCGAGACATGAAGATTGATATATTGGAAGCATATGTTTGGATATCGGAAGTGTTCCGGGTGAAATCGGGATTTTACCGGAGTACTGGGAGGTTACCGGAACCCCCCGGGGGCTTAATGGGCCTACATGGGCCTTAGTGGAAATAGAGAGCAGCAAGGGGAGTGTGGGGTGCGCCCCCCAAGGCCCAAACCGAATTGGTTTAGGGTAAGGGGGGCCGACCCCCTCTTTCCTTCTCCCCCTTTCCCTTTCCTTGCCCCTCTCCTACTCCTACTAGGAATAGGAGGAGTCCTACTCCTAGTGGGAGTAGGACTCCCCCTTGGCGCACCTCTCCCTGGCTGGCCGACTCCTCCCCTTGCTACTTTATATACGGGGGCAGGGGGCACCCCAAAGACACAACAATTGATCGTTTGATCTTTTAGCCGTGTGCGGTGCCTCCCTCCACCATAGTCCACCTCGATATTACTGTAGCGGTGCTTAGGCGAAGCCCTGCGTCGGTAGAACATCAACATCGTCACCACGCCGTCGTGCTGACGAAACTATCCCTCAACACTCGGCCGGATCGGAGTTCGAGGGATGTCATCGGGCTGAACGTGTGCTGAACTCGGAGGTGCCGTACGTTCGGTACTTGATCGGTCGGATCATGAAGACGTACGACTACATCAACCGCGTTGTGGTAACGTTTCCGCTTTCGGTCTACGAGGGTACGTGGACAACACTCTCCCCTCTCGTTGCTATGCATCACCATGATCTTGCGTGTGCGTTTTTGAAATTACTACGTTCCCCAACAGTGGCATCCGAGCCAAGTTTTATGCGTAGATGTCATATGCACGAGTAGAACACAAGTGAGCTGTGGGCGATATAAGTCATACTGCTTACCAGCATTTCATACTTTGGTTCAGCGGTATTGTTGGATGAAGTCACCCGGACCAACATTACGCGTACGCTTACGCAAGACTGGTTCTACCAACGTGCTTTGCACACAGGTGGCTGGCGGGTGTCAGTTTCTCCAACTTTAGTTGAATCGAGTGTGGCTACGCCCAGTCCTTGATAAGGTTAAAACAACACCAACTTGACAAACTATCGTTGTGGTTTTGATGCGTAGGTAAGAACGGTTCTTGCTAAGCCCGTAGCAGCCACGTAAAACTTGCAACAACAAAGTAGAGGATGTCTAACTTGTTTTTGCAGGGCATGTTGTGATGTGATATGGTCAAAGCATGATGCTAAATTTTATTGTATGAGATGATCATGTTTTGTAACCGAGTTATCGGCAATTGGCAGGAGCCATATGGTTGCCGCTTTATTGTATGCAATGCAATCGCCCTGTAATGCTTTACTTTATCACTAAGCGGTAGCGATAGTCATGGAATCATAAGATTGGCGAGACGACAACGATGCTACGATGGAGATCAAGGTGTTGCGCCGGTGACGATGGTGATCATGACGGTGCTCCGGAGATGGAGATCACAAGCACAAGAAGATGATGGCCATATCATATCACTTATATTGATTGCATGTGATGTTTATCTTTTATGCATCTTATCTTGCTTTGATTGATGGTAGCATTATAAGATGATCTCTCACTAAATTTCAAGATAAAAGTGTTCTCCCTGAGTATGCACCGTTGCCAAAGTTCGTCGTGCCCAGACACCACGTGATGATCTGGTGTGATAAGATCTACGTCCATCTACAATGGGTGCAAGCCAGTTTTGCACACGCAGAATACTCAGGTTAAACTTAACGAGCCTAGCATATGTAGATATGGCCTCGGAACACTGAGACCGAAAGGTCGAGCGTGAATCCTATAGTAGATATGATCAACATAGTGATGTTCACCATTGAAAACTACTCCATTTCACGTGATGATCGGTTATGGTTTAGTTGATTTGGATCACGTGATCATTTAGAAGATTAGAGGGATGTCTTTCTAAGTGGGAGTTCTTAAGTAATATGATTAATTGAACTTAAATTTATCATGAACTTAGTACCTGATAGTATCTTGCTTGTCTATGTTTGATTGTAGATAGATGGCCCGTGCTGTTGTTCCGTTGAATTTTAATGCGTTCCTTGAGAAAGCAGAGTTGAAAGATGATGGTAGAAATTACATGGACTGGGTCCGTAACTTGAGGATTATCCTCATTGCTGCTCAGAAGAATTACGCCCTGGAAGCACCGCTGAGTGCCAGGCCTGCTGCTGATGCTACTGACGATGTTAAGAATGTCTGGCAGAGCAAAGCTGCTGACTACTCGATAGTTTAGTGTGCCATGCTTTACGGCTTAGAACCGGGACTTCAACGACATTTTGAACGTCATGGAGCATATGAGATGTTCCAAGAGTTGAAGTTAATATTTCAAGCAAATGCCCGGATTGAGAGATATGAAGTCTCCAATAAGTTCTATAGCTGCAAGATGGAGGAGAATAGTTCTGTCAATGGACATATACTCAGAATGTCTGGGTACCATAATCACTTAACTCAGCTGGGAGTTAATCTTCTGATTGATAGTGTCATTGACAGAGTTCTACAATCACTGCCACCAAGCTACAAGAGCTTCGTGATGAACTATAATATGCAAGGGATGGATAAGACAATTACCGAGCTCTTTGTAATGCTAAAGGCAGCGGAGGTAGAAATCAAGAAGGAGCATCAAGTGTTGATGGTCAATAAGACCACCGATTTCAAAAAGAGGGTAAAGGGAAGAAGAAGGGGAAGTTCAAGAAGAACAGCAAGCAAGTTGCTGCTCAGGAGAAGAAACCCAAGTCTGGACCTAAGCCTGAAACTGAGTGCTTCTACTGCAAGCAGGCTGGTCACTCGAAGCCGAACTGCCCCAAGTATTTGGCGGATAAAAAGGATGGCAAGGTGAACAAATGTATATGTGATATACATGTTATTGATGTGTACCTTACTAGTGCTTGCAGTAGCACCTGGGTATTTGATACTGGTTCTGTTGCTAATATTTGCAACTCGAAACAGGGACTACGGATTAAGCGAACACTGGCAAAGGACGAGGTGACGATGCGCGTGGGAAATGGTTCCAAAGTCGATGTGATCGCGGTCGGCACGCTACCTCTACATCTACCTTCGGGATTAGTATTAGACCTAAATAATTGTTATTTGGTGCCAGCGTTGAGCATGAACATTATATCTGGATCTTGTTTGACGCGAGATAGTTATTCATTTAAATCAGAGAATAATGGTTGTTCTATTTATATGAGTAATATCTTTTATGGTCATGCACCCTTGAAGAGTGGTCTATTTTTTATGAATCTCGATAGTAGTGATACACATATTCATAATGTTGAAACCAAAAGATGCAGAGTTGATAATGATAGTGCAACTTATTTGTGGCACTACCATTTAGGTCATATTGGTGTAAAGCGCATGAAGAAACTCCATACCGATGGACTTTTGGAACCACTTGATTATGAATAACTTGGTACTTGCAAACCATGCCTCATGGGCAAGATGACTAAAACGCCGTTCTCCGGAACTATGGAGAGAGCAACAGATTTGCTGGAAATCATACATAGAGATGTATGTGGTCTGATGAATGTTGAGGCTCGTGGAGGATATCGTTATTTTCTCACCTTCACAGATGATTTAAGCAGATATGGGTATATCTACTTAATGAAGCATAAGTCTGAAACATTTGAAAAGTTAAAAGAATTTCAGAGTGAAGTTGAAAATCATCGTAACAAGAAAATAAAGTTTCTACGATCTGATCGTGGAGGAGAATATTTGAGTTACGAGTTTGGTCTACATTTAAAACAATGTGGAATAGTTTCGCAACTCACGCCACCCGCAACACCACAGCGTAATGGTGTGTCTGAACGTCGTAATCGTACTTTACTAGATATGGTGCGATCTATGCTGTCTCTTACAGATTTACCGCTATCATTTTGGGGTTAAGCTTTAGAGACGGCCGCATTCACATTAAATAGGGCACCATCGAAATCCGTTGCGACGACGCCTTATGAATTGTGGTTTGGCAAGAAACCAAAGTTGTCATTTCTGAAAGTTTGGGGCTGCGATGCTTATGTGAAAAAGCTTCAACCTGATAAGCTCGAACCCAAATCGGAGAAATGTGTCTTCATAGGATACCCAAAGGAGACTGTTGGGTACACCTTCTATCACAGATCCGAAGGCAAGACATTCGTTGCTAAGAATGGATCCTTTCTAGAGAAGGAGTTTCTCTCGAAAGAAGTGAGTTGGAGGAAAGTGGAACTTGATGAGGTAACTATACCTGCTCCTCTATTGGAAAGTAGTTCATCACAGAAACAGGTTTCTGTGACGCCTACACCAATTAGTGAGGAAGTTAATGATGATGATCATGGAACTTCAGATCAAGTTACGACTGAACCTCGTAGATCAACCAGAGTAAGATCTGCACCAGAGTGGTACGGTAATCCTGTTATGGCAGTCATGTAATTAGATCATGATGAACCTACGAACTATGAAGAAGCGATGGTGAGCCCAGATTCTGCAAAATGGCTTGAGGCCATGAAATATGAGATGGGATCCATGTATGAGAACAAAGTGTGGACTTTGGTTGACTTGCCAGATGATCGGCAAGCAATTGAGAATAAATGGATCTTCAAGAAGAAGACTGACGCTAACAGTAATGTTACTGTCTACAAAGCTCGACTTGTTGCGAAAGGTTTTCGACAAGTTGAAGGGATTGACTATGATGAGACTTTCTCACCCGTAGCGATGCTAAAGTCTGTCCAAATCATGTGAGAAATTTCCGCATTTTATGATTATGAAATTTGGCAAATGGATGTCAAAACTGCATTCCTGAATGGATTTCTGGAAGAAGAGCTGTATATGATGCAACCGGAAGGTTTTGTCGATCCAAAGGGAGCTAACAAAGTGTGCAAGCTCCAGGGATCCATTTATGGACTGGTGCAAGCCTCTTGGAGATGGAATAAACACTTTGATAGTGTGATCAAAGCATTTGGTTTTATACAGACTTTTGGAGAAGCATGTATTTACAAGAAAGTGAGTGGGAGCTCTGTAGCATTTCTGATATTATATGTGGATGACATATTGCTGATTGGAAATGATATAGAATTTCTGGATAGCATAAAGGGATACTTGAATAAGAGTTTTTCAATGAAAGACCTCGGTGAAGTTGCTTACATATTGGGCATCAAGATCTATAGAGATAGATCAAGACGCTTAATTGGACTTTCACAAAGCACATACCTTGACAAAGTTTTGAAGAAGTTCAAAATGGATCAAGAAAAGAAAGGGTTATTGCCTGTGTTCCAAGGTGTGAAGTTGAGTAAGACTCAATGCCCGACCGCTGCAGAAGATAGAGAGAAAATGAAATATGTTCCCTATGCTTCAGCCCTAGGCTCTATCATGTATGCAATGTTGTGTACCAGACCTGATGTGTGCCTTGCTATAAGTCTAGCAGGGAGGTACCAAAGTAATCCAGGAGTGGATCACTGGACAGCGGTCAAGAACATCCTGAAATACCTGAAAAGGACTAAGGATATGTTTCTCATTTATGGAGGTGACAAAGAGCTCATCGTAAATGGTTACGTTGATGCAAGCTTTGACACTGATCCGGACAATTCTAAATCGCAAATAGGATACGTGTTTACATTGAACGGTGGAGCTGTCAGTTGGTGCAGTTCTAAACAAAGCGTTGTGGCGGGATCTACATGTGAAGTGGAGTACATAGCTGCTTCGGAAGCAGCAAATGAAGGAGTCTAGATGAAGGAGTTCATATCCGATCTAGGTGTCATACCTAGTGCATCGGGTCCAATGAAAATCTTTTGTGACAATACTGGTGCAATTGCCTTGGCGAACGAATCCAGATTTCACAAGAGAACCAAACACATCAAGAGACATTTCAATTCCATCCGGGGTCTAGTCCAGGTGGGAGACATAGAAATTTGCAAGATACATACGGATCTAAATGTTGCAGACCCGTTGACTAAGCCTCTTCCACGAGCAAAACATGATCAACACCAAGGCTCCATGGGTGTTAGAATCATTACTGTGTAATCTAGATTATTGACTCTAGTGCAAGTGGGAGACTGAAGGAAATATGCCCTAGAGGCAATAATAAAGTTATTATTTATTTACTTATATCATGATAAATGTTTATTATTCATGCTCGAATTGTATTAACCGGAAACATAATACATGTCTGAATACATAGACAAATAGGTTTTCACTAGTATGCCTCTACTTGACTAGCTTGTTGATCAAATATGGTTATGTTTCCTAACCATAGACATGAGTTGTCATTTGATTAGCGGGATCACATCATTAGGAGAATGATGTGATTGACATGACCCATTCTGTTAACTTAGCACCCGATCGTTTAGTATGTTGCTATTGTTTTCTTCATGACTTATACATGTTCCTATGACTATGAGATTATGCAACTCCCGTTTACTGGAGGAACACTTTGTGTGCTACCAAACGTCACAACGTAACTGACTGGTTAATAAAGGTGCTCTACAGGTGTCTCCAAAGGCACTTGTTGGGTTGGCGTATTTCAAGATTAGGATTTCTCACTCCGATTGTCGGAGAGGTATCTCTGGGCCCTCTCAGTAATGCACATCACTTAAGCCTTGCAAGCATTGCAACTAATGAGTTAGTTGCGGGATGATGTATTACGGAACGAGTAAAGAGACTTGCCGGTAACGAGATTGAACTAGGTATTGAGATACCGACGATCGAATCTCGGGCAAGTAACATACCGATGACAAAGGGAACAACGTATGTTGTTATGCGGTTTGACCGATAAAAGATCTTCGTAGAATATGTGGGAGCCAATATGAGCATCCAGGTTCCGCTATTGGTTATTGACCGGAGACGTGTCTCAGTCATGTCTACATATTTCTCGAACCCGTAGGGTCCGCACGCTGAACATTTCGATGACAGTTATATTATGAGTTTATATGTTTTGATGTACCGAAGGTTGTTCGGAGTCCCAGATGTGATAACGGACATGACAAGGAGTCTTGAAATGGTCGATACATGAAGATTGATATATTGGAAGCATATGTTTGGATATCGGAAGTGTTCCGGGTGAAATCGGGATTTTACCGGAGTACCGGGAGGTTGCCGGAACCCCCCCGGGGGCTTAATGGGCCTACATGGGCCTTAGTGGAAATAGAGGGCAGCAAGGGGAGTGTGGGGCGCGCCCCCAAGGCCCAAACGGAATTGTTTTAGGGCAAGGGGGGTCAGCCCCCTCTTTTCTTCTCCCCCTCTCCCTTTCCTCCCCCCTCTCCTACTCCTACTAGGAGTAGGACTCCCCCTTGGCGCGCCTCTCCCTGGCCGGCCGCCTCCTCCCCTTGCTCCTTTATATACGGGGGCAGGGGGCACCCCAAAGACACAACAAGTGATCGTTTGATCTTTTAGCCATGTGCGGTGCCCCCCTCCACCATAGTCCACCTCGATATTACTGTAGCGGTGCTTAGGCGAAGCCCTGCGTCGGTAGAACATCAACATCGTCACCACGCCGTCATGCTGATGAAACTCTCCCTCAACTATTGGCTAGATCGGAGTTCGAGGGACGTCATCGGGCTAAACGTGTGCTGAACTCGGAGGTGTTGTACATTCGGTACTTGATCGGTCGGATCGTGAAGACGTACGACTACATCAACCGCGTTGTGCTAATGCTTCCGCTTTCGGTCTACGAGGGTACGTGGACAACACTCTCCCCTCTTGTTGCTATGCATCACCATGATCTTGCGTGTGCGTAGGAAAATTTTGAAATTACTTCGTTCCCCAACACCCCCTGCCTCATGGGCCCATGGTGGCCCTCCTCCACTTATTCTTTCACCCACACACTTCTTCTTCCTCCCACAAACACGAATATCCAGCTTAAGCACGAGTTCTAGCTCATCTTGCTGCAATTTTCGATCTCCTTGCTCAAAGAACCTCTCACAAAACTGCTTGGGGAGATTGTTCCTTGGTATGTGACTCCTCCATTGGTCCAATTAGTTTTTGCTCTAGTGCTTTATTCATTGCAAATTTTTGCTGCTTAGGTGACCCTGTTCTTGAGCTTGCATGTCAAATTTATATGGTCAAAAGTAGTTTTGATGCATGATATAGGCCCTAGGCACTTGTAGGAGTAGTTGCTATCAATATTATTGAGTTTGGTTCACTTTTATTTTGAAGTTACTAAAAATTTCAGAAAATGATGAGGAGACTTTTGAGGGGCTCATCGAGCCAAAGCTTGAAGGAAAAGGCACCGAAGCCTAAGTATAATCTGCCTCGCACCATGGAGGTTCGGGCGTGTGAATGGCCTTCTGATGATTTCTTGAGAGCAGCCGGTATTGATGAAGATTTTCATGAAATGGCTAGGAATGCAGGCCTCACCGCTTTCCTCCACGAACAATGCGATCGGTATCTCTTACTCACAAATACCTTTGTGCAAAACTTTCATTTCCATTCTAGGAACTCGCCACCTACGGTGGAGTTTCATTTATATGATGAGCATAAGGAGATGTCACTTTATGATTTTTGTCGGATTTGTTTAGTCCCTTTTGAGGGCAAGACAAAAGAACCACATCGCGATGATGTGGAGGGGTTTATTGATACTATCACTGTAGGGGAAACAAGGAAGGTTTCCGATGCTCGAATCACTAACATACATTTTCCTGTTTTACGTTATTTTGCATTATTTGCTAGTCGTTGCTTAATTGGTCGTGGAAACTGTGGAAACCTTAGTATCCCTGATATTATTATTCTGCTCCACGATTTATACAGTGATAACACTTTTAGTATGGGCAGTATTATTGCCAAACGGTTAAGTCTGAACCGTACCAAGGGCCCCATCTTTGGAGGCATCTATGCTTCACGCATAGCTGCACACTTTAACATACCTATTAGGCATTTTGAGAAGGAAGAAAAGGTGCTGCCTCGTGTTTATTTAGATTATAAGAGCATGGTGGCACATGATTTTATTGTTAAGAATAGGGAAGGAGAGCTTAGATATCAATTGTTCTTTAATAAACATCATCCTAAGACTATTACCATGCCTGCTCCTTCTTTGTTTGATTTATCTTCAGGCACGTACCTTGTTCCGTTGAAGGCTATTCAAGCCTACCGGAACACTACACCAGTCGTGGAGCCAGAGCCGGAACCACAAGTTGATCCTTCACGACAGTCTAATTACCAGTGGGATCCGGAGATGATTGTCATCCAGTGGCAATCGGAGTCTTCCTTTTCTTCATCTCAGTACGACCCCAACCACTATTATGGATATCCGCCAGGCCAGCCGTGGCCATAGACCAACTTAGGCCAGAAGCCTAAGCTTGGGGGAGTACGTATTTCCCACCGACATTACATTTATGTCCACACACTCATTGCTAGATGTCAGTGCTCATACTTTTTCATTGTATCATCCATGCTAGTTTAATTTACTTTTTATGCTTTCTTCTTGTGTGTTTAAGAAACCTTAAGAAAAACCAAAAAAATTAGTTGTAGCTTTTAATCATTTTAATTTACATGCTTGTAGTAGTAATTAAAAAGAAAACCCAAAAATATTTCATGTTCTTCTTTTGCTTGTTGGGAGCTTTCCCGTGTAAATAGTTTTATTTCTTTTCTTTGGGGGACGATAGGAGAAGACCATAATTAAATTGTTGAAATGGCTCTTATATGCATTACTGTTGATGTGACAAAAGAGCCCATATTGCCTTGTCTTCTCCTGTTTATTGAATGCTTGCAGATTCTAGCTTAGTCCAATGCACATGCACTATTATTATTCACATTGTTCGGTCGTGCAAGTGAAAGGCAATTATGATGGTATATGATGGACTGGCTGAGATGAGAAAAGCTGGTATGAACTCGACCTCTTTTGTTTTTGTAAATATGATTAGTTCATCATTCCTGATTCAGCCTATTATGAATAAACATGTTTGCAATGACAACTAGAGATCATAGTTTCTTATGCCATGCTTGATTAGCTATGAGTTATAATGGTTTACCTTGCGTGCCAACATGCTATTGTGATAGTTATGATGTGGTATGATAGGGTGGTACCCTCCTCTGAATGATTTAAGTGACTTGACTTCACACATGTTCACACATGTAGTTGAAACAAAATCAACATAGCCTTCACGATATTTATGTTCATGGTGGATTATATCCTACTCATGCTTGCATTCGGTGTTGATTAATTTGAATGCATGTTCATGACTGTTGTCGCTCTCTAGCTGGTCGCTTCCCAGTCTTTTTCTAGCCTTCACTTGTACTAAGCGGGAATATTGCTTGTGCATCCAAACTCCATAAACCCCAAAGTTATTCCATATGAGTCCACCATACCTACCTATATACGGTATCTACCTGCCGTTCCAAGTAAATTTGTATGTGCCAAACTCTAAACCTTCAAATAAATATCATGTTTTGTATGCTCGAATAGCTCATATATCAACTAGGGCTGTCTGTATCTTCCATGTTAGGCGGGTTATTCTCAAGAGGAGTGGACTCCGCTCCTCACTCACGAGATAAATGCCTGGTCACCGGGATGCCCAGACCCATGCTTTATGCAAACTAAATCAAAATAATTTCAAACAAAACTCCCCCTGGGACTCTTGTTAGTTGGAGGCACTCATTGTTTCGAGCAAGCCATGGATTGTTGCTTGTTGGTGGAAGGGGGAGTATAAACTTTACCATTCTGTTTGGGAACCGCCTATAATGTGTGTAGCATGGAAGATATCGCCATCTCTTTGTTGTTATGTTGACAATGAAAGTATACCGCTCAAAATATTATTCACCTCTGTTTCAAAACCGAGCTCTGGCACCTCTACAAATCCCTGCTTCCCTCTACGAAGGGCCTATCTATTTACTTTTATGCTGAGTCATCATCCTCTTATTAAAAAGCACCAGTTGGAGAGCACCATTGTCATTTGCATTCATTACTGTTAATTTACATTGAGTATGACTTGACTGGATCTCTTTTACCATAAATTACAATGTCTAGTCAGTCCTTGGTCTTTAAAGGTGCTCTGGATTTATGTTTTGCGGTCTCAGAAAGGGCTAGCGAGATACCATCTTGTTATATCATATTATAATTCTTTTGAGAAAGTGTTGTCATCCGAGATCTATTATTATTGCTCGCTAGTTGATTATGCTATTGATATGAGTAAACTTGAGACCTATGCGTTATTGTGAATGTGGTTAGTTATAATCTTTGCTGAAAACTTGAATGCTGGCTTTACATATTTACAACAACAAGAGCAAACAGAGTTTGTAAAAGTTTTTCTTTATCACTTTCAGTTTGTCAACTGAATTGCTTGAGGACAAGCAAAGGTTTAAGCTTGGGGGAGTCGATACGTCTCCAACGTATCTACTTTTCCAAACACTTTTGCCCTTGTTTTGGACTCTAACTTGCATGATTTGAATGGAACTAACCCGGACTGATGCTGTTTTCAGAAGAATTACCATGGTGTTATTTATGTGCTGAAACAAACGTTCTCGGAATGACCTGAAGCTTCACGGAGCGACTTTTCAGAAAATAAGAAAAATACCTGCAAAAGATGAAGGCCAGGGGGCCCACCACCTCTCCACAAGGGTGGGGGCGCGCCTGCCCCCCTAGGGCGCGCCCCCTACCTCGTGGGCCCCCTGTTGCCTCTCCGAATACAACTCCAACTCCATATATTGAGTTTCAGGGAGAAAAAATTAGAGAGAAGAAATCATCGTGTTTTACGATACGGAGCCGCTGCCAAGCCCTAAAACCTCTCGGGAGGGCTAATCTGGAGTCCGTTCGGGGCTCCGGAGAGGGGAATCCGTCGCCATCATCATCATCAACCATCCTCCATCACCAATTTCATGATGCTCACCGCCGTGCATGAGTAATTCAATCATAGGCTTGCTAGACGGTGATGGGTTGGATGGGATCTATCATGTAATCGAGTTAGTTTTGTTAGGGTTTGATCCCTAGTATCCACTATGTTCTGAGATTGATGTTGCTATGACTTTGCTATGCTTAATGCTTGTCACTAGGGCCCGAGTGCCATGATTTCAGATCTGAACCTATTATGTTTTCATCAATATATGAGTGTTCTTGATCCTACCTTGCAAGTCTATAGTCACCTATTATGTGTTATGATCCGTTAACCCCGAAGTGACAATAATCGGGATACTTACCGGTGATGACCGTAGTTTGAGGAGTTAATGTATTCATTATGTGTTAATGCTTTGTTTCGGTTCTCTATTTAAAGGAGGCCTTAATATCCCTTAGTTTCTGTAAGGACCCCGCTGCCACGGGAGGGTAGGACAAAAGATGTCATGCAAGTTCTTTTCCATAAGCAGATTTGACTATGTTCGGAATACATGCCTACATTATATCAATGAACTGGAGCTAGTTCTGTGTCACCCTAGGTTATGACTGTTACATGATGAACCACATCCGGCATAATTCTCCATCACTGATCCATTGCCTACAAGCTTTCCATATATTGTTCTTCTCTTATTTACTTTTCCGTTGCTATTGCTATCATCACTACAAAATACCAAAAACATTACTTTTACTACTGTTACCTTTTGCTACCGTTATCACTACTATCATATTACTTTGGTACTAAACACTTTGCTGCAGATATTAAGTTTCCAGGTGTGGTTGAATTGACAACTCAGCTGCTAATACTTGAGAGTATTCTTTGGCTCCCCTTGTGTCGAATCAATAAATTTGGGTTGAATACTTTACCCTCGAAAACTGTTGCGATCCCCTATATTTGTGGGTTATCAATATTCGACGGATTCGAGCCCATGTCAGGTGCACCGCACCGTCGTGACGAGCATGACTTAGCTCTGCTGCCGGACGGTGTTCGGGAGATCGCCCCTGTGGCTACTCCGGCCTTCAATTCGGAGCAGATCGTGCCGTCCGAAGACGGGTGGATGGACCCCACCACGGAGACCGCACACTCAGCGGCGATAGAGCCGAATACTGACTTCACCTCCTACGAGACCTGTGTTGCCGGATCCTCGGATTCGTCCCCGGCCACGGGCTCTAAACCGCCTGCGTCAGTGCCTATCGAATCTGATTGGGCACCGATCATGGAGTTTATCTCCACGGATATCTTTGAGCACGAACCCTTGGGCGACGTGCTAAATTCATTGAGGTCTCTCTCCTTGTCAAGAGACACTTGGCCGAATTATGTTCGGCTTGAGTGGGAAGCAGACGACGAAGAAATTCATTCCCCACCCACCACCCACGTAATAGCCACTATCGACGACCGAACCGACATGCTTGATTTCGACTCCGAAGACATCGACGGTATGGACGACGATGTAGGAGAGGAACAGGAACCCACCGCCCACAGGGTGCTGGACAGCCACTTCATCACATAATATATACATGGTGGATACACCCAAAGAAAACAATGACGAGGAACAGAAGGATGCAGAAGAGGATAATTCCCTCGAGAAGCAACCAAAGCGATGACGTAGGCGCCTCTCAAAATCCCGCCTTGGCAAAAACAGTGATAACAGCGCAAGAAAGAATAATACCTCGGTCGACTCCAAAGCAAACGACGACCACATGGACCCAGTGACAGAGCAGGATGAACCAGCAGACGGCAAACATAGTACGGAGCTGCTGTCCGATCATGGAGACGTCGAGGGTAAAGCTCATCAACCTGTCTCCGGAGAGGAGAACAGTCCGGACGACGAGGCACACATCATCCCAGAAAGGAACTTGGAGCAAGAGAAACTCCATAGAAGGAAAGGCTGAAGAAGTCTGAAGAAGCAGAAGCAAAGGCTTAAGGCCGCGCAAAATACACTCAATAGTAGATGGAACATAGTGGTCGACACTGAAGAAAAGTACGGTGGCTCGTCTCCACACAAAGAGCTATCCAAAGCGCAAGCTGCTGCCCGAATTCGATGACGAGGCCTTAGAGCCTATATAGCCGAAAAATAAAACGGCCGATCAGCCGGATCGACCACCCCGTGGCCGCGATAGGGCAGCTAACAATATCACACATAAGTCAGCACACGATTTATGTGAGGACTTGCACCAAAAAGCCAGTATGACTAGGTCCATCTACGAATCTAGGAAGCGCGCTCCAACACAGAATCAAAACCGAACACTACAACCATTAGAATTCCATGACACATCCAAATACAGGGGTGCCGCGCACCCCCTATGCTTCACCAATGAGGTTCTTGATCATGAATTTCCAGAAGGATTCAAACCCGTGAAAATAGAGGCATACGACAGAACGACGGACCCTGGGGTCTGGATTGAGGACTTTATCCTTCATATCCACATGGCTCGCGGAGATGATCTCCACGCCATCAAATACTTACACCTCAAGTTGAAAGGACCAGCTCGGCACTGGCTGAAGAGCCTCCCCGAAAACTCAATTGGAAGTTGGGGAGAGCTCGAAGATGCTTTTAGGGCTAATTTTCAAGGGACCTATGTCGGACCTCCGGATGCAGACGATCATAAGTCATATAATTCAACAGCCCGAAGAGTCAGCCCGAAAGCTTTGGAACATATTCCTCACTAAGAAGAATCAAATTGTCGACTGCCCGGACGCCGAGGCCTTAGCGGCTTTCAAACACAGTGTCCGGGACGAATGGCTGGCCAGACACCTCGGCCAGGAAAAACCGAGGACAATGGCAGCCCTAACAAGCCTTATGACCCGCTTTTGCGCAGGCGAAGACAGCTGGCTGGCCCGTAGCGGCACCAGCGACCCAGGCACATCCGAAGTCAGGGATGGCAGTGGAAAACCACGACGAAATAAAAGCAAGCGTCGAAACAATGAAGACAGGCTAGACAACATGGCGGTAAACGCCAGATTCAATGGCTCTCGACCCGATCAACGGAAAAAGCCATTCAAAAGCAGCAGAGATGGACCGTCCAGCCTAAACAAGATTCTAGGCAGATTATGTCAGATTCATGGCACCTCCGACAAACCGGCAAATCACACCAACAGAGAATGCTGGGTCTTCAAGCAGGCCGGCAAGGTAAACACCGAACGCAAGGGGAGGGAGACACCAAGCGAAGACGAGGATGAGCCTCGCCAGCAGAACACTAGGGGACAGAAAAAATTCCCACCAGAGGTCAAAACAGTAAACATGATTCACATAACGAAGAGGAGGTGTGTCGGTGTCAAAACCGGCGGATCTCGGGTAGTGGGTCCCGAACTGTGCATCTTGGCCAGATGGTAACAGGAGGCAAGGGACACGAAGTTTTACCCAGGTTCGGGCCCTCTTGATGGAGGTAAAACCCTACGTCCTGCTTGATTCATATTGAAGATATGGGTGTTACAAGAGTAGATCTACCACGAGATCAGAGAGGCTAAACCCTAGAAGGTAGCCTATGGTATGATTGTATGTTGTGATTGTTGTCCTACAGAGTAAAGCCCTCCGGTTTATATAGACACCGGAGAGGGTTAGGGTTACACAAGGTCGGTTACAAAAGAGGAGATATCCATATACGTATTGCCTAGCTTGCCTTCCACGCCAAGTAGAGTCCCATCCGGACACGAGACGAAGTCTTCAATCTTGTATCTTCATAGTCTAACAGTCCGGCCAATGGAGATAGTCCGGCTGTCCGGAGACCCCCTAATCCAGGACTCCCTCAGTAGCCCCTGAACCAGGCTTCAATGACGATGAGTCCGGCGCGCAGTTGTCTTCGGCATTGCAAGGCGGGTTCCTTCTCCGAATACATCACAGAAGAATTTGAATACGAGGATAGTGTCCGACCCTGCAAAATAAGTTCCACACTTCGCCATAGAGAATAATGCTTTTGCAGATCTAATCCACTAGCTTGCTTTGGCAACATGACGTTAGGTCATGGCCCGGTGATTATCGAACCGTTTCTTTTAACCAGCCCCGCACATAACGCGAGGCAGTTTTTCGACACGTCTTGTCAAAGCAGAGATCGTGTCCCCCTATTACGGGATTCTCATCAATACGGGCGTGGGTAACCCAACCGCGCCATCAATTGCGGCGCTTGGGGGATAAGCGAGTTTTACTAGGCAAGTGGGGACATTTAATTTTGTCCGCCCATATAAAGGGATAAGGATTCACCTTTCTATCCAAGCCTTCTTCCTCCTCTGCTCATCCGCTCCCGCATACTCGAGCTCTAGCGCCCAAGTCCTCACTTCCATCTCAACCTTCTCCAACCATGTCTGGAGCGGGAGGCAAGTGGATGGTCTCCTCCGTCATAGAGGGAGACGTCAAGAAACTGAGGAGAGCCGGATACCTGCACGACGACATCGCGCACCGGCTCCCAGATGAGGGACAACTCATCCCCACCCCCGAGCCCCATGAAAGGGTGGTATTCCTCACCCATTTCCTCCGCGGACTGGGATTCCCTCTCCATCCCTTCGTCCGGGGGATCATGTTTTATTACGGCCTGGATTTCCATGATCTGGCCCCGAACTTCATCCTCAACATCTCGGCATTCATCGTCGTGTGCGAGGCCTTCCTCCGCATCAAGCCCCACTTCGGCTTATGGCTGAAGACCTTCAATGTCAAGCCGAAGATAGTGAGCGGCCGCCAGGCGGAGTGCGGAGGTGCCATGGTGGGCAAGATTCCCAACATCACATGGCTCGAGGGAAACTTCATGGACACCATAAAGGGGTGGCAATCGGGGTGGTTCTATATCACCGAGCCGCGTGACCCCGCATGGGTAGCGGCCCCCGAGTTCCGATCTGGCATCCCCATGCGGCTCACCTCCTGGAAAGAGAAGGGCCTGTCCTGGGGTAATTCAAAAGAGCTGACCGGACTCCAGTCATGTATTCAGAACATGGTGGATAAGAAGCTCAAGCTTGTCAACATAGTCCAGGTTATGCTCGTTCACCGGATACTCCCGTGCCAACAATGGGAGTTTACCTTGTGGGAGTTCAATCCGTCGCAGCACCGAACACTGAACAGGCTCTTCGACATGACTCATGAAGATGCCTGGAGGGTGCTGTTCAAGGGCGCCGCAGTCCCTCCCCCCATTATTGAGGATCGCGGATTCAGCGCGAAGCGCCACGCCAGTGCGGTAAGTTTTTTACCTCTTACAGGATATTTGTTTTATATATATAGATTGGCTCTATGCGGGATCTAAACTCCCGTAATTTTGACAGGACTGGCAGAAGATGGCCGGACAGATCGACTCTCTGGCTCCCTTTCCCAAAGGCCCCGAAGACGCTCTTCCGACGAAGATGCTGACTCCGACCCCTTATAAGGTGCCGGAGAAGACCAAGAAGGCCAAGGGAGCTCGAAAGAGTTCCCGACGCCAGGCGTCGTCGGACTCACCGTCCGATGACTCTGCGGCACACTCTTCCCCCAAAGACGAGGAATAGGAAGAAGAGGCTCCCCCACCGACTGGGGGAGACAAGAAAAGGAAGGCCGCCCCAACTGGGGAGGCCGAAGGGTCCAAGAAGGGAAGGACGCTCCTTCCGGACAGCTCCACCGCCGCCAACGACAGTGAAGACGAGTGGTTGCCCAGGGGCAAGCCCCAGGGGAGATCTTAAGTGTTCGGATACCAAAGTAACCCATAGGATTCCTTTGTCGCATTGCTTTCCGTAACACCAAACTCAATTGTATAGGCCGCCCCGAGCCAATATTGAGGTATCCTCGGACGGCTCCCTGGGCTCGTCAAACGTGGATAGCGATCCAGTCCCGACCGCCACCTCCCCTCATCTGGCCGACGATGCCGAGGTGCTGTCTCAAGAGGCACCGGATCGAGGGGGGACAGTCCTGGAGGCGCCTCAAGGCGACCTTCCGGACTCCGGGAGCCGAGGGGACGGGGTCCCCGGAAGCTCCGAGTTCGGCCCTCAGCCGAACACCACGCCGGACCCTCCAATGGATCCGAGCTCGGGTAGGCGGTCCCCTTCTAAGGAGGGTGAGACGCCAGTGCCGGTGACCTGTGTCCACCCAGAGGCGCCGGACACTATCTTGGATGCAATTCACAGCGCTTCCATCGAGGAGGAGCACCGCACTATCATGAGTGCGGTGATCCAGAAGGTTCAGTCCGCCAAGAGCGGATTGACTGAAGCCTGTACTAGCCTTCTAACAGGCTTCGAGGTAAGTATTTTAAAATGTAGTAGAAGTGTTACCGCATAGACAGTAGCCCCTGATGCTTTGTTCAGTGTTCACAAAGAAAAGCCGAACAGAGGATCAAATAATATCGCAGGAGTCTAATATGAGTATGTCAATATGCATGTGCAGGCTTCGCTGCTGGCGTCCGCCGCACTAACTGCGGAGGTCGTCGTACTGAAGGAGGCCCTCGAGGGGTCCTAGAAAGAGCTCGGCCTTGCTAAGAGGCAGATCGAGGAGAACAAGGGTAAGTAATACCCCGTCTGTAGATGAGAAAAAAGGATGCGATTGCTAAATGACAGGATCACTGTATGTTTGCCAGGGGCCACGACCGAGGTGGTGACCCTGAAGCAAGCACTGTCCTAGGCCACAGAAAAGGCGGCTCAGGAGTGCACCGAGCGAGAGAGGCACGAGGCTCGAGTGGGCGAGGTGCAGCAAGAGCTCCAGGCTCTCGTGACAAAGCACGAGGCGTTGGAGCTTGACTTGAAGACAAGAGAGTCTGAGCTTGCCGCGGCCCATGAGAGCGCGAAGAGTGCCAAGGCCGAGGCCTAGAAGGTCCTTCAGGAGATCGACGCGATGAAGAAGATAGCGGCGGGTAAGGCTTTCTATATGCAAAGCAAGCATGCAACGGTGAATTTCTGATTACTTACCCGAATCCGGAGCTCTTCAGGAGCATTCGCAGATTTGCCCCGCAGTGTGTCCGATGCCGCACTATTCTACCAGGCCAAGGACAGAAGCTCGACGGAGAAGCTGTTCTGGTCTCAGTATGCTGAGGCCGAACATCCGGTGCCAATGAGCGACCAGCTGAAGCAGATGGCCGAGCTATATAAGGCGGCCGATCAGGCCATGAAGGGCTTCATAGTCCGGTTGTGGCTTGGCGACGCCCTTCCGAACAGCTTCTTCGGCCTGGTGAGGCGGCTTGTGGATGCCTGCCCACGGCTGGAGGTCATCAAGTGATCCGTCTGCATTGAAGGTGCACGCCGGGCCTTCGCCCATGTGAAAACGCAGTGGGTCAAGCTAGATGCCGTGAAGCTTATCAAGGAAGGGCCGCCGGAGTGCAAGGAGCACCGCCACCCCGAGATGTACTACGAGGGTGTTCTGCCGGGTGCCGTCTTATCGCGGATGAGTGTTCACAAAATGTTATATTTGAATGAGACTTGCTCGTTTTTTATCCTGTGTAATGAAAACTTGTTTCATATACGCTATGCAACGCTTGTGTGAATTTAAAATATTACCTTTTGTTTGGCTGTTTGTCCAATCTGAGAGATGGCTAGTCCTCGGCTTCTGCCCCCATGCCACGAGTGCCGGGGTGTTTGGGATAAACCTGAGCACTCTTATTCCCATGTTTGGGTCCTTCGAGGGAGGTGCTCAGCACAATGAACAAGGCAACCGGACTAATAATGCTTTATCACTCTCACTTAGCCACAGAATTCTATAATTTTAAATTTCGGCAAAGCCCCTGGTATTCAGAAGACCGAATTCGGGGCGCGATACACGCCTGTAAGCCGGACGGAGCCGGCCCCTCGCCCTAAGCGGCATAAGTCTTTAGGGACTCAAAAAACCTCGCCAAACAGCGACCAGTCTCTCGCCTTATCATGACAGTCGGTTTTAGCTTTCTCTACTGAGGTACTCGGCCCGGCAGAACCGGGGCACAATCGCAGTAGTTCTCCTAGCGCTACCTTAGCCGATAGAGCGGAACGTAAGGTACCAAAACATAGGAGCTGGGCAAACCCAACATTTGACCAAAGACATGATTCAGAGTTGATGCATATAATGCTATAAGTTCGGGGTGCCGCACTTGTGAAAGTGTTCGGACTTTTCACACCATATTGTGGGTACGTAAGCCCCTGGTGCATTGGCCGTACCAGAGTGTACGGTTGCTAGGCGTCATTAATGAACACATAGATATGTACACATATAACAAAAATGCGATAATAATCGTAATGTCATGCATTGTATATTAAAAAATTGCATTAAAGCAGATTGATACAGATAGTGTAATTAGCAATAGAGTAGGACTATGTCCCTTCCAAGGGCGAGCTGAGGAATTATGTAAAATCTGTAATCCACCTGGGAATTCCGTAGTCGTCGGCCTCCTTGGTTGCTGTATCATGTGTTCGGCAATAGAGCTGCCGAACAGAGTTTCCAGAGATTGAAGTCCTGAAAGAAAAAGAAAAATAACCAAACGGGAAGCCCTTGGTGTGGTTTAGGCCGCGTTTTGGGATGTGTCGTAATTGTACCTCCCCCTCCCCATCTGTGCCCATGGTATTTTTAATGCGTAATGATGTACGCGCGGCACAAACAACATCGTTGGGCTAGGATTGGGGTGGTCGTCGTATTGCTACGCGAGCTCAGATCGCGCCAGGCGGTCTATTTGCCGATTGCCCCGAGCGCGCTTGAAGGTGTCCGGGTTTTGAAACGCCGAACTGGTAGATTGCCTTGAGAGGCTGCTTTGCACTTCTACTGCGAGGGCAGCGGTGTGCTCCTCTCTTCGGAGAGAGCGCTCTGTGTTTCCATTGACTGTAATAACTCCGAGAGGTCCTAGCATCTTGAGCTTGAGGTATGCATAATGTGGTACCACATTGAATCTAGCGAATGCGGTTCGTCCGAGCAGTGCGTGATAACCACTGCGGAACGGGACTATATCGAAGATTAACTCTTCGCTTCGGAAGTTATCCGGGGATCCGAAGACCACTTCCAGTGTAATTGAGCCTGTGCAGTGGGCCTCTACGCCTGGAATGACGCCTTTAAAGGTCGTCTTTGTGGGTTTGATCCATGAGGGGTCTATACCCATTTTGCGCACTGTGTCCTGATAAAGCAGGTTCAGGCTGCTGCTGCCGTCCATGAGGACTCGAGTGAGGTGAAATCCGTCGATGATTGGGTCTAGGACCAGTGCGGCGAATCCGCCTTGACGGATGATAGTGGGGTGGTCCCTGCGATCGAAGGTGATCGGACAGGAGGACCAAGGGTTGAACTTCGGGGCGACTGGCTCCAGCACATATACGTCCCTGAGCGCATGCTTCCACTCTCTCTTGGGGGTGTGGGTTGCGTATATCATGTTCACCATCCGTACTTGCGGGGGAAACCTCTTCTGTCCTCCGGTGTGCGGCTGCCGGGGTTAGTCCTCGCTATGCGGCCCCTTGTCCTTGTTTTCAGCGATTAACTTGTCGGCCTGCTTGAACACCCAACAATCCCTGTTGGTGTGATTGGCTGGCTTGTCTGGGGTGCCGTGTATTTGACACGAGCGATCGAGTATACGGTCCAAGCTGGATAGACCCGGCGTACTTTGTTTGAATGGCTTTTTCCGCTGACCGGGTTTAGATCCTTTGAATCCGGCATTGACTGCTGTATCCTCAGTACTTTCGCCGTTAATGCGGCGCTTATGCTTGTTGCGACGTGACCTGCTGTTGCCGTCCTTGGTATCTGAGGTACCATGGTTCTTTGATATGTTGTTACTGCGAGCCAACCAGCTATCTTCTTCCGCACAAAAGCGGGTCATGAGCGTCGTGAGGGCTGCCATAGATTTCGGCTTTTCCCGACCAAGGTGCCGGGCTAGCCACTCGTCTCGGATGTTGTGCTTGAAAGCCGCTAAGGCCTGCACATCCGGACAGTCGACGATTTGGTTTTTCTTTGTAAGGAACCGAGTCCAGAATTGCCTGTCCGACTCTTTTGGCTGCTAAATTATGTGGCTCAAGTCATCAGCGTCTGGTGGTCGCACATAAGTGCCCTGAAATTTGTCGAGGAATGCGGCTTCCAGATCTTCCCAATAGCTAATGGAGTTCGCTGGCAAGCTATTAAGCCAATGTCGTGCTGGTCCTTTGAGTTTTAGTGGGAGGTACTTGATGGCATGTAAGTCATCACCGCGGGCCATGTGGATGTGGAGGAGGAAGTCCTCGATCCATACCGCAGGATCTGTTGTGCCGTCATATGATTCAATGTTTACAGGTTTGAAACCTTCTGGGAATTGATGTTCCATTACTTCGTCTGTGAAGCATAAGGGGTGTGTGTCGCCTCTATATTGGGCTATATCGCGACGCAGCTCGTATGGGTCCTGCCCGCTGTGTTCGGCCCGGCCGGATTTGCTTTTATTGTATCCGGCGTGACGTTTACCGTCTCATAGAGTGGTGCGCCCTCGTGATTCGTAGATCGATCTTGAGTGCTTTTCTTTGTCCTCCAATATGTCTCGCAGGTCTGCGTATCTCCCCATGCCTTTTTATTTGGATGGCATTGGGGTGGAGGCTGAGCTTTCGGCAAGAATGCCTCTCTATCACGGCCACGAGGTGGCCGATCAGCCGTATCATACGCTTCTTCCTCCAGTCGGGGTATTAACCTGCGCCTTGGGTAACTCTTGGAGGGACACTCGAGTTTATATTCCTCGGCTGCGAGGACTTCAGTCCATTTGTCAGCTAGCAGATCTTGATCAGCTTGAAGCTGCTGCTGCTTTTTCTTCAGGATATTTGTCGTGGCCATAAGCCTGCGCTTGAAGCGCTCTTGTTCGACGAGATCCTCTGGTACGGCGAATTCATCATCGTCGAGGCTTACCTCGTCTTCGGAGGGGGGCATGTAATTGTCATCCTCCTCCTCTCCGCCAACTGCTCTCTCAGGAGAGCTGGCACCTTCATCCTCCTGGTCTAACTCTTGTTGGAGGGGGTTTTCGTTGTCTTCGGCGCTATCCGGAGTGTTATTATCTCCCGCGCCGGTATCACCACTTTTTTCTTTGGCGGGACATAGAGTGGCGCCGGTGACGTCGGCGCTTGGGTTGCTTCTTGGAGGGGTCATCCTCCGCTATATCGTCGCCCTTGCCTTCATTGGGTGTATCCACCATGTATATTTCATACGACGAGGTGGCTTTCCAGTGCCCTATAGGTGCTAGTTCATGTTCGTCTCCTACATCCTCGTCCAAACCGTCGAAGTCGAGCATGTCGGTTAAATCATCGACAGTGGCTACAAAGTGGGTGGTGGGTGGGCGTCGAATTTCTTCGTCGTCTGCATCCCAGTCCTGTTGGCCATAATCTGGACAGGGCTCTCCTGATGAAGAGAGAGACCTTAGTGAATTCAGAATGTCGCTGAAGGGCGAGTGCTGAAAGATATCCGTGGCGGAGAATTCCATGATCGGCGCCCACTCGGATTCGATTGGAAGGGGCACGGATGGTTCGGGGTCCGGAAGAGAGTCCGGCACCTTGGAGTCACAGGCTGCGCAGAGGATTATGCTGGTGTTTGGCTCGATCGTCGTCGAGACTACAGCCCATGAGGCGGTGTCTAGCCACCCGTCCTCGATTGGTGCAGTTGGCTCCGAGCTAAGGGTCAGAGCTGGTGTGGGCACGGCCTCTGGAGTACCATCCGGTGGCAGAGCTAGGTCATGCCCATCGAGACAGTGCGGCGCGCCCGGCTGTGGCTCGAATCCGTCGAAGATCAAGTCTCCGCGGATGTCGGCCATGTAGTTCAAACTTCCAAATCTGACCTGATGGCCAGGGGCGTAGCTTTTAATCTGCTCCAGATGGCCAAGCAAATTAGCCCGGGGAGAAAAGTCTCACCCTGGACCACATCGCTACCGATGATAGTAGGAGCCATCAAGCCTAACGGCGACGACACGGAGGAACTCTCAATGAAAGCACCAATGTCGGTGTCAAAACCGGCCGATCTCGGGTAGGGGGTCCCGAACTATGCGTCTAGGCCAGATGGTAACAGGAGGCAAGGGACACAAAGTTTTACCCAGGTTCAGGCCCTCTTGATGGAGGTAAAACCCTATGTCCTGCTTGATTAATATTAAATATACGGGTGTTACAAAAGTAGATCTACCACGAGATCAGAGAGGCTAAACCCTAGAAGCTAGCCTATGGTATGATTGTATGTTGTGATTGTTGTCCTACGGACTAAAGCTCTCCGGTTTATATAGACACCGGAGAGGGTTACGGTTACACAAGGTCGGTTACAAAAGAGGAGATATCCATATACGTATTGCCTAGCTTTCCTTCCACGCCAAGTAGAGTCCCATCCGGACACGAGACGAAGTCTTCAATCTTGTATCTTCATAGTCTAACAGTCCGGCCAATGGAGATAGTCCGGCTGTCCGGAGACCCCCTAACCCAGGACTCCCTCAAGGAGCAAACGCACACTCCGAGACGTATGCGCCGTGGAGCCCGTCACCCCCAAGTTCAACCCTTGGTCGGCCTACCCGATCACTTTTGATCGCAGGGATCACCCGACTACTATTCGCACGGAGGATCGGCTGCCTTGGTACTAGACCCAATAATTGACGGATACCATCTCACCCGAGTCCTTATGTCCGGTGGCAACAGTCTTAATCTGATATATCAGGACACAGTCCGCAAAATGGGGATAGACCCGACAAGAATCAGCCAAAGCAATACTACCTTTTAAGGAGTAATACCAGGCCCAGAGGCCCGCTGCACGGGCTCTCTAGTACTAGAGGTTGTATTCGGTTCTCCCGACAACTTCCGAAGTGAAAAGTTAGCCTTTGACATTGCTCCATTCTAAAGCGGCTATCAAGCACTACTCGGAAGAACGGCCTTATCTTAATGCAATACCGCATTACGCTTATCTTAAGCTTAAAATGCCTGGTCCACGTGGCATCATCATAGTTAGCGAAAACACAGAACGTTCCTTACATGCGAAAGAACGTGTGGCGGCTTTAGCAGCTGAACACTGAACGCCCTCTCCAACCATAATAAATGATCGGTCGTCAAGACCGCGGACACGGCTAGACGAGTCTGGCGCAGCACTAGCTGTAACAGCTCAGATAAACCTAAGACTGGGTTGATGGATATACCCCCATAGGTGGTGCTAGGGGCTTCCTACATGTAAAAAGGACTACAGTTCGGCTTGATCTTATTTAGATTGAATTTTAAAGGTTTATTAAGAATAACCAATTTTTCGCACGAAAACTTTCACCTGGGATTTTCTCTCTTACAGATGATCATCGTGCTACACCCTTATAGGATACGGCACAACGGAGACACAGGCGCATACCTGCAGCTGGGCCCCGTTCAAAGGTTTCTTCTTAGATTAAGACCCTGTGTAAACCTTTTTTACTGTCTTTTGTTGCTTCACACCCTCAGGATACTCAACATAACCAAGAGGGATGCTGGCGTTATTGACATTTCGTCACGTCAGACTAATGCACGTACCTGGAAATTCAGGGCTTGTTATCGAGGGCGTTACTCAGCCCAGTATACATTGTAAAGACCGAATACCATAGGGAGTGTTCGGCATCACGAGTTTGGCCTTATATGCATTAGCTCCGAATCATGTCTTTGGTCAATAGTTGGGTTTGACTGGCTCCTGTGTTTTGCTACCTTACGTTTCGCTCTATCGGCTAAGGTGGCACCGGGAGAACTACTGCGATTGTGCCCTGGTTCATCTGGATGAGCACCTCCGTAGAGAAAGCCGAAAACTGACTGTCATGATAAAGCGTGAGACTGGTCAACCACTTGAGGACTCAGCGGAATCTTCGCGATTCCTCCGCATTAACGAAGGACCGGTTTCCCGGTCATGTATGTATGCGCACCCTATTCTGATAAGCGCGGAAGTACCATGGGCTATGTAGTAGCCCCACTGTCAAACTCCTATGGATAAGTGAAAGTGTTAAAGCAATATAGTCCGATTGCCTTGTTCCCCGCGCTATCACCTCGTTTATGGACCAAGACGTTGGATCAAGTGTGAATACGTGCTTTTCCGAACACCCCCGCATTATATGTGTGGGGGCTGAAGCCGACTATTGCAAACTTTCAGGTTATATACATACATAAACAGCCGCACATGAGGTGTCATAATACTTTCAGGCAAAAGTATAAATGCAGCCTTTATAAGCCAAATAGCATTGTTTTTACAATTGGGATACATGTCACTCGAACATGATACTCTTCGAGCATTGAGCCTCTATTAAACGAGCGCCTTCTAGGACTTCTTCAAAATAGTGCTCGGCCGAGACCTGGCCTATGGCTGGACCCCGGGTTGCAATAGTGGTGGCATCCATATCTGCCTAGTATGTCTTAACACGGGCAAGAGCCATCCGCGCACCCTCTATACACAACGACCTCTTTACAGCGTCGATATGCGGCACAACACCAAGGAATCATTGCACCAAACCAAAATAACTATTCGGCCTTGGTCCTTCCGGCCAAAGATGATCCACGACAGACCTCATGGTAAGCTCGGACAACCTATGGAGCTCAGCCCACTCGGCCATTTGCTCATTTAACAATAGCGGACGCGTTGGAGCACTGAACTGTGGCCAGAAAAACTTTTCCACTTCGTGATCTTTTTGATCTTTGAAAAACTCAGTCGCATCAGCAGTACTCATTGCTAGGTCCGAATACGCGTCTGCAGCACTCCATAATTGATCCAGAGGGGCATACTTCGAATCTCCGAACTTCGTCCGCAACAAAAAGGGCTTCCTAGCCGTGATATCTCCGGCATGACGAAGCTCCTCCTTCGTTGCTCTGATTTTAGAGCGGGTCTCCTTGGCTGCTACCATGGCTTTCTCCAGGTTCGCCGCTTTCGCTTGGCTTTCCTTTTCAAGAAGCTCATACCGGTCGGCGGCATCCTTTAGCTCAACGGCCATTTTGGCTATTTTATCTTCACTCTGGCGATGAGCAGCCCGTTCGGCTCTTAACTCTTCGGCCGCCTTTAGGGCGGCCGTATCACTCCTCCTTGCTTGTTCCTTGGCTCGAGAAAATTCTGCCCGAAGGGTCTCCACAACGGCAACTCCTTCTGCAGTCACAGCATATTATAGATACTAGCATCATGCTCCTCTTAATATTTTTTGACCACCCAAAAATACATACCCTGTGCCTCGTCAAGCCGCTTGTTCGCAAGCGCGATGTCAGCATCTGCCGTGTCAAGTTGTCGGCTAAGACCGGCAAACTCAGCAGTCCGGCCAGCCACCAGACCGTCAGCCGCCTGCACATGAAAGCAGCGCGATCATTACCTAGGACTACGATCCTCTGTTTGTCGCCTCTAGATAGCAACCAGAGTCTCAGGGGCTACTATCTATATAGAGCACACCTAGCGTGTGCGGTACCATCAAAAAATTTATATATTACTTTGCGTACCTCAAAGCCTCTTAGCAGAGTCACAAAAGCTTCATGAAACCCACTTTTGGCGTATGAAATCCTCTCAACCACCGTACCCATTAAAGTACGATGCGCCTCTGAGATAGCCGCTTGCTCCAAAAGACTCATCAGTGCGTACGGTTGCGCACCGGACAGTCCTGGACTCTTTCTGTTGCTCTCCTTAGGAGACGAATGTTCCGGACTTCGGGTGGCCGAAGGGTTACCTTCTGGCCTTGGCGGATCAGGAGAAACCCTCTATGATGACACCTCAGGGTCGTCCTCCCCAGGAGGTGGGGAGGCAGGGGGAGGCGTTTTGCTCTCCATCATCTCCGGAAGAAGATCCCCCGAAGACGAACTCTGTTGAGAAGGGCTACGAGCCGGACTGCAAGATATATGTCTCAGTTATTGTCCTCGGAGATAAAGCAGGATATATTTACCAAAAGTACTCTTGACTCACTTACAGCTTGGTGGAGTGCTGGCCCCCTTGCGGGCACTGTGCGGTAAGGACGCCCTCCGGGGCAGGCCCCCTGGCGAAGGTTTCTTCCCTCGTTTGGAAACTTTCGTTTCCAAGTCGTCACAGGCAGTCCTTTTCCTTCCTTGGGGAGAGGGGATTCTAGATTCTTCTCCCCAATCGTCCTCCTTCGTGGAGACACTAATTCCCCCGATTTGGATGAGTAATGCATGAGGCCCGCTTTAGGATTCTTTATTCCTCCCTCTATCTTCCCTTGATGGCACTTGATAAAGTGCGTGCTCAAGCATCCTGGCTAGTATAGGATCCGGTGAGCCTTCGGGAAGGGGGGCCGAACACCTGATCATCTTCGCCTTTCTTATCCAGTCCTGGACAAGAGCAATTTTTTCAGAATGATGTTATGACATATGAAAAGACGACGTGTTCGGCCGTAGAATTACTTACATGGGTATCTGGACGATTGCAGTTTAGACCCGCATCCTTGGTGGTATCTGGACACTTTATTCGTGATCCGAAGAACAATCCATACATCCCTTCGAGCGTCATGCCGAAGAATTGCTGAATAGTTTGCGGTCCTTCCGGGTTGAACTCCGACATACGGAGAGATCGACATTGGCATGACAGTACCCGACAAACTAGCATAACTTGCATCACCTTGACCAGATTGACAACGGAGATCTTGGATGCGACTTTGCAATGTCGGCACGTCATTAACTGGCCCCCAGTCCAGCCCCTTGTTGACCCATGACGCCAGTTGTGGCGGGAGGCCCGAACGGGAGGCGGGGGCAGCTACCCACTTAGTACTTCAGGGAGCTCTGATGTAAAACCACTCCCGCTGCCAAAAGTTGGACACCTCCGGGAAGGAACCCTTTGGCCATGGAGCATCGGCGCCTTTGCTTATTATGGCACTTCCGCATTCTGCGTGTCGCCCGTCGATCATCTTTGGCTTCACATTGAAGGTCTTGAGCCATAAGCCGAAGTGTGGGGTGATGCGGAGGAAGGCCTCACACATGACGATAAACGACGAGATGTGAAGGATGGAATCTGGGGCTAGATCCTGGATATCGAGCTCGTAATAGAGCATAAGCCCTCTAACAAAGGGATCAAGAATAAAGCCTAGCCCTCAGAGGAAGTGGGAAACAAATACAACACTCTCGTTGGGTTCGGGAGTGGGGATGACCTGCCCTTGAGCAGGCAGCCTGTGCGAGATTTTGGCGTTCACATACCTGGTTTCCCTTAGCTTCTTGATGTCCCCCTCGGTGACAGAGGAGGCCATCCACCGGCCTTGAAGGTTGGATCCGGACATGGTTGAAGGTCCGAAGCACTTAGCCTGAGCCTTGGGTGTTGGAACTCGAGGTGGGGGAGGGGAAGGATCGAGCGCGAGAAGAAAAGGACAAGCATTGGCTCCTTTATAAAGAGGATGGATATCAAGCATCCTCCGCGTGGTCGTTCGGAACTTGCCTAAAATCAAGGAGTCATGCCAGCAGGCGCGGTTGTGTTACCCACACCCGTATTGATGAGAATCCCATGATAAAGGGACACGATCTTTGCTTCGACAAGACGTGCCAAGAAAACCGCCTCGCAATATGTGCACTAGCTGGTTGGGAAAAACGGTTCGAATAATGACCGGGCCATGGCGTGATGTCATGTTATGAAAAGTTGTCAGAAGATTAGATTTGTGGAAATATTATACTCTCTACGGTGGTGTGTGGAATTTATTTTGCAGAGCCGGAAACTATCCTTGTGTTCAAAATCTTCTATGGAGTATTTGGAAGGAACCCGCCTTGCATTGCCGAAGACAATCTGCGCGCCGGACTCATCGACATTGAAGCCAGGTTCAGGGGCTACTGAGGGAGTCCTGGATTAGGGGGTCCTTGGACAGCCGGACTATATCCTTTGGCCGGACTGTTGGACTATGAAGATACAAGATTGAAGACTCCGTCCTGTGTCCGAGTGGGACTCTCCTTTGCGTGGAAGGCAAGCTTGGAAATTCAGATATGTAGATCTCCTCCCTTGTAACCGACTCTATGTAACCCTAGCCCCCTCTTGTGTCTATATAAACCGGAGGGTTTAGTCCGTAAGAGGAGGACAATCATAATCATAGGCTAGCTTCTAGGATTTAGCCTCTACGATCTTGTGGTAGATCAACTCTTGTAATACTCATATCATCTAGATCAAACAAGCAGGAAGTAGGGTATTACCTCCATCAAGAGGGCCCGAACCTGGGTAAACATTGTGTCCCCTGCCTCCTGTTACCATCCACCTTAGAAGCACAGTTCGGGACCCCCTACCCGAGATCCGCCGGTTTTGACACCGACAAAGGGTGCTTGTGAAATTGAATCTTTGTTTAAAGAGTTTGAAGATTTTGATGATTCAGTTTATAGACCTGAAAATTTATCTATCCTTAAATATTGATATGAGAATTATAAATACAATTATGATATTGATGAATTCATTGAGAAAGTCTCCGCTGTCCGAGAAGAGACTAATATTTTGCAGGAGTCTATGGAAGAAGGAATTGATGAAACTGTGGGCTCATTGGATGAAAAGATGATTAGGAGAGCGAAGAACAAAAGGAGGAAGAGCGGATTAGCTACCCATGCCCACCTTCTAATGAGAGTAACTCTTCAACTCATACATTGTTTAATTTCCCTTCGTGCTTACCGAAGGTTGATTTCTATGATGATTGCTATGATCCCGTTGATTCGTTTGAAATATCTCTTTTTGATGAACATGATGCTTGCTATTCTTGTGGCCAAGATCCCAATATGAATTATGCTTATGGAGATGAACTTGCTATTGTTCCTTATGTTAAACATGAAATTTTTGCTATTGCACTCACGCATGATAGTCCTGTTATCTTTTTGAATTCTTCCAACTACACTATATCAGAGAACTTTGCCCTTATTAAGGATTATATTGATGGGTTGTGTTTTACTACTACACATGATGATTTTGATAGATATAATATGCATGTGCTTGTTTCTCCTACCTGCAATTATTATGAGAGAGGAACTACATCTCCGCCTCTCCATGTTTCCAATATGATAAAATTGCAAGAAACTATTTATACTATGCATTGGCCTTTACTATGTGTGCATGAATTGTTCTTTTATGACATGCTGATGCATAGGAAGAGAGTTAGACTTCGTTGTTGCATGATATATGTTAATTTGTGCTCACTACTAAATCACAAATCATTGTTAATTAAAATTTCCTTTGATATACCTTGGGATCCGGGTGGATCCATTACTTGAGCACTATATGCCTAGCTTAATGGCTTTAAAGAAAGCGCTGCCAGGGAGACAACCCGGAAGTTTTAGAGACTCATTTATTTCAGTTACGTGCTTTTATAAAGTTTAAAAATAAAAATAATGTGCCAATATTTGCCTTTAGGATGTTTACATTGCTTGTTGGTTTGTGCGGTGCAAAACAGAAACTTTGGCTGTAGTGCGCGATTTTACATTTTTTACTGGAACGTCAAACGGTTCTGAAACTTTTTGCACTGTATTTCTATACAAATTGTATATTTTTACTGATTGTTTCAGAATTTTTTCGAGTACCAGAAGTATGGTGAATGTTCATATTACTACAGACTGTCTTGTTTAAGACAGATTCTGCTTTTGATGCATAGTTTGCTTGTTTTGATGAAACTATCGATTTCTATCAGTGGATTAAGCCATGGAAAAGTTATATTACAGTAGCTACAATGAAAAAACAAAATATGAATTGGTTTGCAACATACTTAGAGTAGTGATTTGCTTTATTATACTAACGGATCTGACCGAGCTTTCTGTTGGGTTTTATGTGGATGAAGTGTTCGAAGATCGAGGATGTCTCGATGTGAGGAGAAGGAGGAGAGACAAGAGCTCAAGCTTGGGGATGCCCAAGGCACCCCAAGGAAATATTCAAGGAGACTCAAGCGTCTAAGCTTGGGGATGCCCCGGAAGGCACCCCATCTTTCTTCAACAAGTATCGGTATGTTTTCGGATTCGTTTCGTTCATGTGATATGTGCAAATTTTGGAGCATCTTTTGCATTTAGTTTTCACTTTTATTTTATGCACCATGCTGGTATGAGATAGTCCTTGGTTGATTTATAGAATGCTCTTTGCACTTCACTTATATTTTTTGAGTATGGCTTTATAGAATGCTTCATGTGCTTCACTTATATCATTTGAAGTTTGGATTGCCTGTTTCTCTTCACTTAGAAAACCGCCATTTGTAGAATGCTCTTTTGATTCACTTATATTTGTTAGAGCGTGGGCATATCTTTTGTAGAAAGAATTAAACTCTCTTGCTTCACTTATATCTATTTAGAGAGATGACAGGAATTGATCATTCACATGGTTAGTCATAAAATCCTACATAAAACTTGTAGATCACTGAATATGATATGTTTGAGTCCTTCAAATAGTTTGGTGATATTAGAGTCATACTAGTGGGTAGTTGTGGATTGTAGAAATAATTGTGTTGAGGTTTGTGATTCCTATAGCATGTACGTATGATGAACCGTTATGTAACGAAGTTGGAGCATGAGGTATTTATTGATTGTCTTCCTTATGAGTGGCGGTCGGGGACGAGCGATGGTCTTTTCCTACCAATCTATCCCCCTAGGAGCATGCACGTAGTACTTTGTTTCGATGACTAATAGATTTGTGCAATAAGTACGTGAGTTCTTTATGACTAATGTTGAGTCCATGGATTATATGCACTCTCACCCTTCCATCATTGCTAGCCTCTTCGGTACTCTGCATTGCCCTTTCTCACCTTGAGAGTCGGTGCAAACTTCGCCAGTTCATCCAAACCCCGTGATATGATACACTCTATCACACATAAGCCTCCTTATATCTTCCTCAAAACAGCCACCATACCTACCTATCATGGCATTTCCATAGCCATTCCGAGATATATTGCCATGCAACTTCCATCATCTTCCGATACATGACTTGAGGATCATTGTCATATTTCTTTGCATGATCGTAAGATAGCTAGCATGATGTTTTCATGGCTTGTCCGTTTTTTTATGTCATTGCTACGCTAGATCATTGCACATGCATTCATATAGAGTCATATTTTGTTCTAGTATCAAGTTGTAATATTGAGTTGTAAGTAAATAAAAATGTGATGATCATCATTATTAGAACATTGTCCCATGTGGGGTTATCAAAATAAAAGTGACCAAAGATGCCCCCAAAAAAGAGAGAGAGAGAGAGGCCAAAGAAGCCTACAAAAAATAAAAAAATAAAAATGAGAAAAAAAATGAGAGAAAAGAGAGAAGGGACAGTGTTACTATCCTTTTACCACACTTGTGCTTCAGAGTAGCACCATGTTCTTGATATAGAGAGTCTTTTGAGTTATCACTTTCATATACTAGTCGGAATTTTCATTATAGAACTTGGCTTGTATATTCCAACGATGGGCTTCCTCAAATGCCCTAGGTCTTCATGAGTAAGCAAGTTGGATGCACACCCACTTAGTTTCAGTTTGAGCTTTCATACACTTATAGCTCTTAGTGCATCCGTTGCATGGCAATCCCTACTCCTCGCATTGACATCAATTGATGGGCATCTCCATAGCCCGTTGATTAGCCGCGTCGATGTGAGACTTTCTCCATTCTGTCTTCTCCGCACAACCTCCACCATCATATTCTATTCCACCTATAGTGCTATATCCATGGCTCACGCTCATGTATTGCGTGAAAGTTGAAAAGGTTTGAGAACATCAAAAGTATGAAACAATTGTTTGGCTTGTCATCGGGGTTGTGCATGATTTCAATGCTTTGTGTGGTGAAGATGGAGCATAGCCAGACCATATGATTTTGTAGGGATAACTTTCTTTGGCCATGTTATTTTGAAAAGACATGATTGCTTTATTAGTATGCTTGAACTATTATTGTCTTAATGTCAAATGATAGACTATTGCTTTGAATCACTCGTGTCTTAATATTCATGCCACGATTAGAGTACATGATCAAGATTATGCTAGGTAGCATTCCACATCAAAAATTATCTTTTTTATCATTTACCTACTCGAGGACGAGCAGGAATTAAGCTTGGGGATGCTGATACATCTCCGTCGTATCTATAATTTTTGATTGTTCCATGCCAATATTCTACAACTTTCATATATGTTTGGCAACTTTTTACACTATTTTTGGGACTAACATATTGATCCAGTGCCCAGTGCCAGTTCTGGTTTGTTGCATGTTTTTTATTTCTTAGAAAATCCATATCAAACGGAGTCCAAATGGGATAAAAACTGATGGAGATTTTTTTGGAATATATGTGATTTTTGGGAAGAAGAATCAACGCAAGATGATGCCCGAGGGGGCGACGAGGCAGGGGGCGCGCTCCAGGGGGCCAGGCGCGCCCTAGGCCCTCGTGGCCACCCCGTAAGGTGGTTGGTGCCCTTCTTTCACCGTAAGAAAGTTGATACGTCTCCAACGTATCTATAATTTTTTATTATTGCATGCTATATTATATCCTATTTTGGACATTATTGGGCTTTATTACACACTTTTATATTATTTTTGGAACTAACCTATTAACCGGAGGCCCAACCCAAAATTGTTGTTTTTTGCCTATTTCAGAGTTTCGCAGAAAAAGAATATCAAACGGAGTCCAAACGGAATGAAACCTTCGGGAACGTGATTTTCGGAACGAACATGATCCAGAGGACTTGGACCCTACGCCAAGAAAGCAACCAGGAGGGCATGAGGTAGGGGGGCGCGCCTACCCCCCAGGCGCGCCCACCCTCGTGGGGCCCATGTTGCTCCACCGATGTACTTCTTCCTCCTATATATACCTACGTACCCCCAAACTACCAAATACGGAGCCAAAAGCCTAATTCCACCGCCGTAACTTTATGTATATGTGAGATCCCATCTTGGAGCCTTTTTGGGAGCTCCGCCGGAGGGGGCATTGATCATGGAGGGCTTCTACATCAACACCATAGCTTCTCCGATGAAGTGTGAGTAGTTTTCTTCAGACCTTCGGGTCCATAGTTATTAGCTAGATGGTTTCTTCTCTTGTTTTGGATCTCAATACAAAGTTCTCCCCCTCTCTTGTGGAGATCTATTCGATGTAATCTTCTTTTGCGGTGTGTTTGTTGAGATCGATGAATTGTGGGTTTATGATCAAGTTTATCTATCAACAATATTTGAATCTTCTCTGAATTATTTTATGTATGATTGGTTATATTTGCAAGTCTCTTCGAATTATCAGTTTGGTTTGGCCTACTAGATTGATCTTTTCTTGCAATGGGAGAAGTGCTTAGCTTTGGGTTCAATCTTGTGCTGTCCTTTACCAGTGACAGTAGGGGCAACAAGGCATTTATTGTATTGTTGCCATTGAGGATAACAAGATGCGGTTTATTTCATATTGCATGAGTTTATCCCTCTACATCATGTCATCTTGCTTAAAGCGTTACTCTGTTCTTTTGAACTTAATACTCTCGATGAATGCTGGATAGCGGTCAATGTGTGTAGTAATAGTAGTAGATGCAGGCAGGAGTCGGTTTACTTGTCTCGGACGTGATGCCTATATACATGATCATACCTCGATATTCTCATAACTATGCTCAATTCTGTCAATTGCTCAATAGTAATTTGTTTACCCACCGTAATACTTATGCTCTTGAGAGAAGCCACTAGTGAAACCTATGGGCCCCGGGTCTATTTTCCATCATATTAATCTTCCGTCAACAAGCTATTTCCTTTACCGTTTATTTTGCTTTCTTTATTTTGCATCTTTATCATAAAAATACCAAAAATATTATCTTATCATATCTATCAGATCTCACTTTCGTAAGTGACCGTGAAGGGATTGACAACCCCTTTATTGCGTTGGTTGCGAGGATTTTATTTGTTTGTGTAGGTGCGAGGGACTCGTGCGTGGCCCCCTACTGGATTGATACCTTGGTTCTCAAAAACTGAGGGAAATACTTACGCTACTTTGCTGCATCACCCTTTCCTCTTCAAGGCAAAACCAACGCAGTGCTCAAGTGGGAGAAAGAAGGATTTCTGACGCCATTGCCGGGGAGGCTTACGCAAGGCCAAGTCAAGATTTGGACTCCCGACAACAAGCCATTTCTGGCACCGTTGCCGGGGAGTCTATGCAAAAGTCAACATACCAAGTACCCATCACAAACCCTCATCTCCCGCATTACATTATTTGCCATTTGCCTCTCGTTTTCCTCTCCCCCACTTCACGCTTGCCGTTTTATTTGCCCTCTCTCTTTTCCATTTGCCTCTTTTCGCTCGCTTTTCCCTCGCCATGTCGGAACCAAAAAGAGTTGGGGGTTCTCTCCCGAGCTTGGACGATCCTTCTATTATATCTAAACTCATAAATAAAGCTATGGAAAAACCTACCGGAGTTGTCAATGAGAGTCTTAATAATTTTGGTGAAGATGATTCTGGAATTTTTCGTTATCTACTTGACGAATCTTTGAAAGATGTTTGGATAGGTTATTAAGAATCCTGGCTAGCTATGTACCCCAATATCAAATTGAGGTTTACCTAAAAAGCTTTTATGTTGGGCTGCCCGCTTCGTTCAAACAAGTTTTAGATTCTATTTTTGAAGATGTTTTTCTTGAAGGGGACCCCATAGATACCTATGAAAAGATGAAAACTATATTTGGGCACCCCATTAATGAGAAAGTTGAAACCACATCTTTTTTTCTCTCTTACCAGAACGAATCTATCAAAGAAATAAAAGCTAGCCTAGATGCCAATTTGCGCAACTTACTTAATCTTTCTTCTGCCATAAATGGCCATGTGCTTTACCAAAATATAAAGATTAATTCTATAGATAACAAGTTTGCTCTTTTCTTCCCTAAAACCAAAGATGGCAACACCTAGATCTATCCTTGCTTTTATGCCTAGCTAGGGGCGTTAAACGATAGCGCTTGTTGGGAGGCAAACCAATTTTATTTGTATTCCTTGCTTTTTGCTCCTCTTTAATAATAAATAGTTTATCTAGCCTCTGTTTTGGTTGTGTTTTTTGTGTTTAATTAGTGTTTGTGCCAAGTAGAACCTTTGGGAAGACTTGGAGGAAGTCTTTTTAATCTTGCTGTAAAAAACAGAAACTTTAGCGCTCACGAGAATTGCCGCCATTTTTATTTGGAAAGTGATATTTAGTTAATTCTTTTTTAAGATGATTAATAGATTAATTCCTCACGTCCAGAAATTTATTTTAGAATTTTTGGGGTTCCGGAACTTGCATTAGCTACAGATTACTGCAGACTGTTCTGGTTTTGACAGATTCTTTTTTTTCGTGTGTTGTTTGCTTATTTTGATGAGTCTATGGCTAGTAAAATAGTTTATAAACCATAGAGAAGTTGGAATACAGTAGGTTTAACACCAATATAAATAAAGAATGAGTTCATTACAGTACCTTGAAGTGGTTTTTTGTTTTCTTTCGCTAACGGAGCTCACGAGATTTTCTACTTTAAGTTTTGTGTTGTGAAGTTTTCAAGTTTTGGGTGAAAGATTTGATGGATTATGGAACAAGGCGTGGGAAGAGCCTAAGATTGGGGATGCCCATGGCACCCCAAGATAATCTAAGGACACCTAAAAGCCAAAGCTTGGGGATGCCCTGGAAGGCATCCCCTCTTTCGTCTACTTCCATCGTTAACTTTACTTGGAGCTATATTTTTATTTACCACATGATATGTGTTTTGCTTGGAGCATCTTGTATTATTTGAGTCTTTATTTGTTCGTTTTCCACAATCATCCTTGATGTACACACCTTTTTAGAGAGACACACATGATTTGGAAATTGTTAGAATACTCTATGTGCTTCACTTATATCTTTTGAGTTATATAGTTTTTGCTCTATTGCTTCACTTATATCTTTTAGGGCACGATGGTGGATTTGTTTTATAGAGACTATTCTTCTCTCATGCTTCACTTAGATTATTTTGAGATTCCTACAAAACAGCATGGTAATTTTCTTTAATTATGTTAGGCATTCAAGATTAATATATTTTTTCTTATGAGTGTGTTGAATACTATGAGAAGTTTGATACTTGATAATTGTTTTGAGATATGGAGATGGTGAAATTAGAGTCATGCTAGTTGAGTAGTTGTAAATTTTAGAAATGCTTGTGTTAAAGTTTGTGATTCCCGTAGCATGCACGTATGGTGAACCGTTATGTGAAGAAGTTGGAGCATGATTTATTTATTGATTGTCTTCCTTATGAGTGGCGGTCGGGGACGAGCGATGGTCTTTTCCTACCAATCTATCCCCCTAGGTGCATGCGCATAGTACTTTGCTTCGATAACTAATAGATTTTTGCAATAAGTATGTGAGTTCTTTATGACTAATGTTGAGTCCATGGATTATGCACACTCTCACCCTTCCACCATTGCTAGCCTCTCTAATACCGCACACCTTTCACCGGTATCATACACCCGCCATATACCTTATTCAAAGAAGCCACCATACCTACCTACCATGGCATTTCCATAGCCATTCCGAGATATATTGCCATGCAACTTTCCACTGTTCTGTTTATTATGACACGCTCCATAATTGTCATATTGCTTTGCATGATCATGTAGTTGACATTTTAGTTGTGGCAAAGCCACCATTCATAATTCTTTTGTACAAGTCACTCATGCATCATTGCTATCCCGGTATACCGCCGGAGGCATTCATATAGAGTCATACTTTGTTCTAGTATCAAGTTGTAATCATTGAGTTGTAAATAAATAGAAGTGTGATGATCATCATTCATAGAGTATTGTCCCAAAAAAAGAAAGGCCAAATAAAAGAAAGGAAGGCCCAAAACATATATAAAAAGGGACAATACTACTATCCTTTTTCCACACTTGTGCTTGAAAGTAGCACCATGATCTTCATGATAGAGAGTCTCCTATGTTATCGCTTTCATATACTAGTGGGAATTTTTCATTATAGAACTTGGCTTGTATATTCCAATAATGGGCTTCCTCAAAATGCCCTAGGTCTTCGTGAGCAAACGAGTTGGATGCACACCCACTTAGTTCTTTTTGTTGAGCTTTCACATACTTATAGCTCTATTGCATCCGTTGCATGGCAATCCCTACTCACTCACATTGATATCTATTAATGGGCATCTCCATAGCCCGTTGATATGCATAGTTGATGTGAGACTATATTCTCCCTTTTTGTCTTCTCCACAACCACCATTCTATTGCACATATAGTGCTATGTCCATGGCTCACGCTCATGTATTGTGTGAAGATTGAAAAAGTTTGAGAACACCAAAAGTATGAAACAATTGCTTGGCTTGTCATCGGGGTTGTGCATGATTTAAATACTTTGTGTGGTGAAGATGGAGCATAGAGAGACTATATGATTTTGTAGGGATAATTTCTTTGGCCATGTTATTTTGAAGAGACATAATTGCTTAGTTAGTATGCTTGAAGTATTATTATTTCTATGTCAATATTGAACTTTTGTCTTGAATCTTTCAGATCTGAATATTCATACCACAATTAAGATAATTACATTGAAATTATGCCAAGTAGCATTCCACATCAAAAATTCTGTTTTTATCATTTACCTACTCGAGGACGAGCAGGAATTAAGCTTGGGGATGCTTGATACGTCTCCAACGTATCTATAATTTTTTATTGTTCCCTCCTATATTATATCATGTTTTGGACATTATTGGGCTTTATTATACACTTTTATATTATGTTTGGGACTAACCTATTAACTAGAGGCCCAACCCAGAATTGTTGTTTTTTGGCTATTTCAGAGTTTCACAGAAAAAGAATATCAAACGGAGTCCAAACGGAATGAAACCTTCGGGAACGTGATTTTCGGAAAGAACATGATCCCGAGGACTTGGACCCTACGTCAAGAAAGCAACCAGGAGGGCACGAGGTAGGGGGGCACGCCTACCCCCCCAGGCGCGCCCTCCACCCTCGTGGGGCACATGTTGCTCCACCGATGTACTTCTTCCACCTATATATACCAACGTACCCCAAAACTACCAGATACGGAGCCAAAACACTAATTCCACCACCGTAACTTTCTGTATCCGTGAGATCCCATCTTGGGGCCTTTCCGGAGCTCCGCTAGAGGGGGCATCGATCACTGAGGGCTTCTACATCAACACCATAGCCTCTCCGATGAAGTGTGAGCAGTTTACTTCAGACCTTCGGGTCCATAGTTATTAGCTAGATGGCTTCTTCTCTCTTTTTGGATCTCAATACAAAGTTTTCCCCCTCTCTTGTGGAGATCTATTCGATGTAATCTTCTTTTACGGTGTATTTGTTGAGACCGATGAATTGTTGGTTTATGATCAAGTTTATCTATGAACAATATTTGAATCTTCTCTGAATTCTTTTATGTATGATTGGTTATCTTTGCAAGTCTCTTCAAATTATCAGTTTGGTTTGGCCTACTATATTGATCTTTCTTGCAATGGGAGAAGTGCTTAGCTTTGGGTTCAATCTTGCGGTGTCCTTTCCCGGTGACAGTAGGGGCAGCAAGGCACGTATTGTATTGTTTCCATCGAGGACAACAAGATGGGGTTTATATCATATTGCATGAGTTTATCCCTCTACATCATGTCATCTTGCTTAAAGGGTTACTCTGTTCTATTGAACTTAATACTCTAGATGCATGCTGGATAGCGGTCGATGTGTGGAGTAATAGTAGTAGATGCAGGCAGGAGTCGGTCTACTTGTCTTGGACGTGATGCCTATATACATGATCATACCTAGATATTCTCATAACTATGCTCAATTCTGTCAATTTCTCAACAGTAATCTATTCACCCACCGTAATACTTATGCTCTCGAGAGAAGCCTCTAGTGAAACCTATGGCCCCCGGGTCTATTTTCCATCATATTAATCTTCCAATACTTAGTTATTTCCTTTGCCATTTATTTTATTTGCATCTTTATTTCTCCTTATCATAAAAATACCAAAAATATTATCTTATCATATCTATCAGATCTCACTCTCGTAGGTGACCGTGAAGGGATTGACAACCCCTTTATCGCGTTGGTTGCGAGGAGTTTATTTGTTTGTCTAGGTGCGAGGGACTCGTGCGTGGCCTCCTACTGGATTGATACCTTGGTTCTCAAAAACTGAGGGAAATACTTACGCTGCTCTACGGCATCACCCTTTCCTCTTCAAGGGAAAACAAACGCAGTGCTCAAGAGGTAGTAAGAAGGATTTCCGGCGCCATTGCCGGGGAGTCTATGCAAAAGTCAACATACCAAGTACCCATCACAAACCCTTATCTCCCGCATTACATTATTTGCCATTTGCCTCTCGTTTTCCTCTCCCCCCCACTTCACCCTTGCCATTTTATTCGCCCTCTCTCTCTCCATCCTCCCTCTCTTTCTCTATTTGCCTCTTTTTGTTCGTTTCTTGTTTGCTTGTGTGTCGGATTGCTTGCTTGTCACGATGGATCAAGATAATACTAAATTGTGTGACTTTACCAATACCAACAACAATGATTTTTTAGCACTCCGATTGCTCCTCTTACTGATGCTGAATCTTGTGAAATTAATGCTGCTTTGCTGAATCTTGTCATGAAAGATCCGTTTTCCGGCCTTCCTAGTGAATATGCCGCTACCCATCTAAACAACTTCGATGATTTGTGTGATATGAAAAATAAGAAAGATGTGGACAATGATATTGTTAAATTGAAGCTATTTCCTTTTTCGCTTAGAGATCGTGCTAAAGCTTGGTTTTCGTCTTTGCCTAAAAATAGTACTGATTCGTGGAATAAGTGCAAAGATGCTTTTATCTCTAAGTATTTTCCTCCCGCTAAGATCATCTCTCTTAGAAACGATATTATAAATTTTAAGCAACTTGATCATGAACATGTTGCACAAGCTTGGGAGAGGATGAAATTAATGGTACATAATTGCCCAACACATGGTTTGAATTTTTGGATGATTATACAAATGCCGGATTGAATTTTGCTTCTAGAAATCTTTTAGATTCGGCCGCGGGAGGCACTTTTATGGAAATCACTTTAGGAGAAGCTACTAAACTCCTAGATAATATTATGGTTAATTATTCTCAATGGCACACTCAAAGGTGTACTAATAAGATAGTGCATGTGATCGAAGAAATTAATGTTTTGAGTGGTAAGATGGATGAACTTATGCAATTATTTGTTAATAAAAGTGTTTCTTCTGATCCTAATGATATGCCTTTGTCTACTTTGATTGAGAATAATAATGAATCTTTGGATGTGAATTTTGTTGGTAGGAATAATTTTGGTAACAACGCGTATAGAGGAAACTTTAATCCTAGGCCGTATCCTAGCAATTCCTCTAATAATTAAGGTAATTACTACAACAATTCTTATGGAAATTTTAATAAGATACCATCTGATTTTGAATCTAATATTAAAGAATTTATTACCTCGCAAAAGAATTTCAATGCTTTGATTGAAGAAAAATTGCTTAAGATTGATGAGTTGGCTAGGAACGTTGATAGAATTTCTCTTGATGTTGATTCTTTGAAACTTAGATCTATTCCACATAAGCATGATATCAATGAGTCTCTCAAAGCCATGAGAATTTCCATTGATGAATGCAAAGAAAGAACCGCAAGGATGTGTGCTAAGAAAGATTGCTTTATAAAAGCGTGTTCTTCTAGTTTCCGTGATAATAAAGATGAAGATCTAAAAGTTATTGATGTGTCCCCTATTAAATCTTTGTTTTGTAATATGAATCTTGATAATGATGTGACTGAATATGATCCACCTTTACCTAGAAGACGTTCCAAAAATTCGAAGTCTTTATATCTTGATGCTAAAATTGTTAAAAGTGGGATTGAAGAAGTCAAAACTTTAAATATTAATGAACCCACTATTTTGGATTTCAAGGAATTTAATTATGATAATTGCTCTTTGATAGATTTTATTTCCATGTTGCAATCTGTGCTAAATTCTCCTCATGCTTATAGTCAAAATAAAGCCTTTACCAAACATATTGTTGATGCTTTGATGCAATCTTATGAAGTAAAACTTGATTTGGAAGTTTCTATCCCTAGAAAACTTTATGATGAGTGGGAACCTACTATTAAAATTAACATTAAATATCATGAATGCTATGCTTTGTGTGATTTTGATGCTAGTGTTTCCACGATTCCAAAGACTTTGTGTGATTTGCTAGGTTTCCGTGATTTTGATGATTGCTCTTTAAACTTGCACCTTGCGGATTCCACTATTAAGAAACCTATGGGAAGAATTAATGATGTTCTTATTGTTGCAAATAGGAATTATGTGCCCGTGGATTTTATTGTTCTTGACATAGATTGCAATCCTTCATGTCCTATTATTCTTGGTAGACCTTTCCTTAGAACGATTGGTGCAATTATTGATATGAAGGAAGGGAATATTAGATTCCAATTTCCATTAAGGAAAGGCATGGAACACTTCCCTAGAAAGAAAATTAAATTACTTTATGAATCTATTATGAGATCCACTTATGGATTGCCTTCCAAAGATGGCAATACCTAGATCTATCTTCGCTTTCATGCCTAGCTAGGGGCATTAAATGATAGTGCTTGTTGGGAGGCAACCCAATTTTATTTTTATTCCTTTCTTTTTGCTCCTGTTTAATAATAAATAAATAATTTATCTATCCTCTGTTTTGGTTGTGTTTTTTGTGTTTAATTAGTGTTTGTGCCAAGTAGAACCGTTGGGAAGACTTGGAGAAAGTCTTTTTAATCTTGCTGTAAAAAACAGAAACTTTAGCGCTCACGAGAACTGCTGCCATTTTTATTTGGAAAGCGATAGTTAGTTAATTTTTTTTGAAGATGATTAATAGATAAATTCGTCACGTCCAGAAATTTATTTTAGAATTTTTGGGGTTCCAGATCTTGCGTTAGCTACAGATTACTACAGACTGTTCTGTTTTTGACAGATTCTGTTTTTCGTGTGTTGTTTGCTTATTTTGATGAATCTATGGCTAGTAAAATAGTTTATAAACCATAGAGAAGGTGGAATACAGTAGGTATAACACCAATATAAATAAAGAATGAGTTAATTACAGTACCTTGAAGTGGTGTTTTGTTTTCTTTCGCTAACGGAGCTCACGAGATTTTCTACTTTAAGTTTTGTGTTGTGAAGTTTTCAGGTTTTGGGTAAAGATTTGATGGATTATGGAACAAGGCGTGGCAAGAGACTAAGATTGGGGATGCCCATGGAACCCCCAAGATAATCTAAGGACACTAAAAAGCCAAAGCTTGGGGATGCCCCGGAAGGCATCCCCTCTTTCGTCTACTTCTATCGGTAACTTTACTTGGAGCTATTTTTTATTTACCACATGATATGTGTTTTGCCTGAAGCATCTTGTATTATTTGAGTATTTATTTGTTAGTTTTCCACAATAATCCTTTCTGCACACACCTTTTTGAGAGAGACACTCATGATTCATAAATAGTTAGAATACTCTATGTGCTTCACTTATATCTTTTGAGTTATATAGTTTTTGCTCTAGTGCTTCACTTATATCTTTTAGAGCCCGTTGGTGGATTTGTTTTATAGAAACTTTTGTTCTCTCATGCTTCACTTAGATTATTTTGAGAGTCCTACAAAACAGCATGGTAATTTTCTTTAATTTTTTTAGGCATTCAAGATCAATAATAAAATTTTCTTATGAGTGTGTTGAATACTATGAGAAGTTTGATACTTGATAATTGTTTCGAGATATGGAGATGGTGATATTAGAGTTGTGCTAGTTGAGTAGTTGTGAATTTGAGAAATACTTGTGTTGAAGTTTGTGATTCCCGTAGCATGCAGGTATGGTTAACCGTTATGTGATGAAGTTGGAGCATGATTTATTTATTGATTGTCTTCCTTATGAGTGGCGGTTGGGGATGAGCGATGGTCTTTTCCTAAAAATCTATCCCCCTAGGAGCATGCGCGTAATACTTTGCTTTGGCAACTTGTAGATTTTTGCAATAAGTATATGAGTTCTTTATGACTAATGTTGAGTCCATGGATCATACGCACTCTCACCCTTCCACCATTGCTAGCCTCTCTAATACCGCACACCTTTCGCCGGTATCATACACCCACCATATACCTTCCTCAAAACAGCCACCATACCTACCTATCATGGCATTTCCATAGACATTCCGAGATATATTGCGCATGCAACTTTCCACCGTTCCGTTTATTATGACACGCTCCATAATTGTCATATTGCTTTGCATGATCATGTAGTTGACATAGTATTCGTGGCAAAGCCACCGTTCATAATTCTTTCATACATGTCACTCTTGATTCATTGCATATCCCGGTACACCGCCGGAGGCATTCACATAGAGTCGTATTTTGTTCTAAGTATTGAGTTGTAATTGTTGAGTTGTAAGTAAATAAAAAAGTTTGATGATCATCATTTTTAGAGCATTGTCCCAAGTGAGGAAAGGATGATGGAGACTATGATTCCCCCACAAGTCGGGATGAGACTCCGGACTAAAAAAAAGAGGCCATAAAAAAGAAGAAGAGAAAAGGCCCAAATAAAAAAATGAGAGAAAAAGAGAGAAGGGCCAATGCTACTATCCTTTTACCACACTTGTGCTTCAAAGCAGCACCAAGATCTTCATGATAGAGAGTCTCCTATGTTATCACTTTCATATACTAGTGGGAGTTTTTCATTATAGAAATTCGCTTGTATATTCCAATGATGGGCTTCCTTAAAATGCCCTAGGTCTTCATGAGCAAGCAAGTTGGATGCACACCCACTTAGTTCTTTTTGTTGAGCTTTCATATACTTATAGCTCTAGTGCATCCGTTGCATGGCAATCCCTACTCACTCACATTGATATCTATTAATGGGCATCTCCATAGCCCGTTGATACGCCTAGTTGATGTGAGACTATCTTCTCCCTTTTTGTCTTCTCCACAACCACCATTCTATTCCACCTATAGTGCTATGTCCATGGCTCACGCTCATGTATTGCGTGAAGATTGAAAAAGTTTGAGAACACCAAAAGTATGAAACAATTGCTTGGCTTGTCATCGGGGTTGTGCATGATTTAAATACTTTGCGTGGTGAAGATGGAGCATAGCCAGACTATATGATTTTGTAGGGATAACTTTGTTTGGCCATGTTATTTTGAAGAGACATAATTGCTTAGTTAGTATGCTCGAAGTATTATTATTTCTATGTCAATATTGAACTTTTGTCTTTAATCTTTCGGATCTGAATATTCATACCACAATTAAGAGAATTACATTGAAATTATGCCAAGTAGCATTCCACATCAATAATTCTGTTTTTATCATTTACCTACTCGAGGACGAGCAGGAATTAAGCATGGGGATGCTTGATACGTCTCCAATGTATCTATAATTTTTTATTGTTCCATGCTATATTATATCCTGTTTTGGACATCATTGGGCTTTATTATACACTTTTATATTATTTTTGGGACTAACCTATTAACCGGAGGCCCAGCCCAGAATTGCTGTTTTTTTGGCCTATTTTAGGGTTTCGCAGAAAAAGAATATCAAACAGAGTCCAAACGAAATGAAACCTTCGGGAACGTGATTTTCGGAACGAACATGATCCAGAGGACTTGGACCCTACGTCAAGCAATCAACGAGGAAGGCATGAGGTAGGGGGCACGCCTACCCCCCAGGCGCGCCCTCCACCCTCGTGGGGCCCATGTTGCTCCACCGACGTACTCCTTCCTCCTATATATACCTACATACCCCAAAACTACCAGATACGGCACCAAAACCCTAATTTCACCGCCGTAACTTTCTGTATCCACGAGATCCCATCTTGGGGCCTTTTCCGGAGCTCCGCCGGAGGGGGTATCGATCACGGAGGGATTCTGCATCAACACCATAGCCTCTCCGATGAAGTGTGAGTAGTTCACTTCAGACCTACGGGTCCATAGTTATTAGCTAGATGGCTTCTTCTCTCTTTTTGGATCTCAATACAAAGTTCTCCCCCTCTCTAGTGGGGATCTATTCGATGTAATCTTCTTTTGTGGTGTGTTTATTGAGACCGATGAATTGTGGGTTTAAGATCAAGTTTATCTATGAACAATATTTGAATCTTCTCTGAATTCTTTTATGTATGATTGGTTATCTTTGCAAGTCTCTTCGAATTATCAGTTTGGTTTGGCCTACTAGATTGATCTTTCTTGCAATGGGCGAAGTTCTTAGCTTTGGGTTCAATCTTGCGGTGTCCTTTCCCAGTGACAGTAGGGGCAGCAAGGCACGTATTGTATTGTTGCCATCGAGGATAACAAGATGGGGTTTATATCATATTGCATGAGGTTATCCCTCTACATCATGTCATCTTGCTTAAAGCGTTACTCTGTTCTCTTGAACTTAATACTCTAGATGCATGCTGGATAGCGGTCGATGTGTGGAGTAATAGTAGTAGATGCAGGCAGGAGTCGGTCTACTTGTCTTGGACATGATGCCTATATACATGATCATACCTAGATATTCTCATAACTATGCTCAATTCTGTCAATTGCTCAACAGTAATTTGTTCACCCACCGTAATACTTATGCTCTCGAGAGAAGCCTCTAGTGAAACCTATGGCCCCCGGGTCTATTTTCCATCGTATTAATCTTCCAATACTTAGTTATTTCCTTTGCCATTTATTTTACTTGCATCTTTATTTCTCCTTATCATAAAAATACCAAAAATATTATCTTATCATATCTATCAGATCTCACTCTCGTAGGTGACCATGAAGGGATTGACAACCCCTTTATCGCGTTGGTTGCGAGGAGTTTATTTGTTTGTGTAGGTTCGAGGGACTCGTGCATGGCCTCCTACTGGATTGATACCTTGGTTCTCAAAAACTGAGGAAAATACTTACGCTGCTCTACTGCATCACCCTTTCCTCTTCAAGGGAAAACCAACGCAGTGCTCAAGAGGTTGCACTCCTCGTCTTTTACCACACACTCGCACCGCTCGCCGTCTGCTTGTCGCTGTGCTCGCCACCATGGCCGCCCTACCTGCCTGCTTGTGCGCGCGTGTCCGAAGCCGTGGGAGCTCGTCGCTGACGCCGCGGGAGCTCGTCCAGATGGGAGACGGCGAGGCCAGGGAGCATACGGGACGGCGTCCACGTGCAGCGAGCTCTGGCTTCCTGTACGCGCGGCGGCTGGGCGTAGCTGCACGAGTGCAGCCGGGACGACGTGGGCGTGGCCGGGGTGGAGGAGGAGTGTGCGTGGCCGTGCTGAGCGGAGGAGGAGCGCGCGGTGGCCGGGCGGAGCGGCGCGGGCGCGGCCGTGGACACCCGCCTGGACGGTGCTGCTAGGACGACGTGGGCGTGGCCGAGGCGAAGGAAGAGCACACGTGCCCAGGCCGGAGGCGGAGCTGGAATGGCTGTCCAACTACATGGGTAAGGGTGAGGGGAGCTTCGCCACCAAGAACCTACACAAGCTGCAGCTCATCTCCGGCATCCCGTCGGGCGGCTTCCCCTCGGGGAATGGGCACCTGCTCCGGCGGCCACCGCCGCCACGTCGCAGCCCGACATCTTTCTGCCGGAGGGCCTCATCCCCAAGGCCCGTAGCATGATACTTTATTCAAACAGCAAGAAAAACAAAAGAAAATGGCATTCTAAGAATGGCAAGCATCATGTGAAATAGTAAAAACTTAGGATCAACCGAAACTAACCGATAGTTGTTGAAGAAAAAAGGTGGGATGCCATCCGGGGCATCCCCAAACTTAGATGCTTGAGACTTCTTGAAATATTATGTTGGGATGCCTTGGTAATCCCCAAGCTTGATATTTTGTGTCCCCTTAATTCCTCTCGTATCACGGTCTCCCTAAATCTCAAAAGCTTCATCCACACAAAACTCAACAAGGACTCGTGAGATAAGTTAGTATAAACCATTGTCAAAACCTTATCACACTCTACTGTAGCAAATCACTAAAATTATTATTCAACATTGCATACTAAATGCCTCTGCATATTTAATAGTCCTATCCTCAAATAGAATCATTAAAGAAGCAAACATATGCAAACAATGCAAACATAACAGCAATCTGCCTAAACAGGACAGTCTGTAAAGAATGCAACAACATCCATACTTCCCTAGCTCCAAAAATTATGAAAGAAAATTCCCATTGTAGTAAATTTATCAGAGCTTAATATGAAAAAGGTTTCAACATTTAATCACATTCTGACTTTTCTAGGGAATTATTGCAACAGCGGTAACTTTCTGTTTTCAAACAGCAACATGTGGACTTCTAAAATAGGCATAGTAAAGGCTATCAATGCCACATTTATTGAAATAAAAGATGCAAAATATTGTTCTAAATAACAGCAAGCAAATCTTGTCGTGATCCGCCGCTGCCAACCACCCAATGGCGTCCACCGGTCCATTAGCTGCCGCCTCTGCCGTCCCGCTGACGGCGCCCTCTGGTGTGGCTCCATCGCCAGTGTCCTATGGCGCGGCCCTACCGCCGCTGGCGCTCTCCGGCTAGCCCCGCTACGGGCCCTCTGGCGCGGCTCCGCCGCCGGCATCCTACGGATCGGCCTGATGTCTACTACACAACCTTCTTCTTGTAGACGTTGTTGGGCCTCCAAGTGCAGAGGTTTGTAGAACAGTAGCAAATTTCCCTCAAGTGGATGACCTAAGGTTTATCAATCCGTAGGAGGCATAGGATGAAGATGGTCTCTCTCAAGCAACCCTACAACCAAATAACAAAGAGTCTCTTGTGTACCCAACACACCCAATATAATGGTAAATTGTATAGGTGCACTAGTTCGGCGAAGAGATGGTGAAACAAGTGGTATATGGATAGTAGATAAAGGTATTTGTAATCTGAAATAATAAAAACAGCAAGGTAACTAATGATAAAAGTGAGTGTAAACGGTATTGCAATGTGTTGAAACAAGGCCTAGGGTTCATACTTCCGCTAGTGCAAGTTCCCTCAACAATACTAACATAATTGGATCACATAACTACCCCTCAACATGCAACAAAGAGTCACTCCAAAGTCACTAATAGCGGAGAACGAACGAAGAGATTATGGTAGGGTACGAAACCACCTCAAAGTTATTCTTTCCAATCAATCCGTTGGCTATTCCTATAAGTGTGACAAACAGACCTCGAGTTCGTACTAGAATAACACCTTAAGACACAAATCAACCAAAACCCTAATGTCACCTAGATACTCCAGTGTCACCTCAAGTATCCGTGGGTATGATTATATGATATGCGTCACACAATCTCAGATTCATCTATTCAACCAACACATAGAACCTCAAAGAGTGCCCAAAGTTCTACTAGAGAATCACGACGAAAACGTGTGCCAACCCCTACGCATAGCTACTGGTACATACCCTCAGCCCCAATAAGATAACTCCAAAGGGGAAAATCAATTCATTACAAGAGAGAAGAGGGGGAGGAGAAACATAAGATCCAACTATAATAGCAAAGCTCGCGATACATCAAGATCGTATCACCTCAAGAACATGAGAGAGAGAGAGATCAAACACATAGCTACTGGTACATACCCTCAGCCCCGAGGGAGAACTACTCCCTCCTCGTCATGGAGAGCACCGGGATGATGAAGATGGCCACTGGAGAAGGATTCCCCCTCCGGCAGGGTGCCGAAACGGGTGTAGATTGGTTTTCGGTGGCTATGGAGGCTTCTGGCGGCGGAACTCCCGATCTATTGTGTTCTCTGATGTTTTTAGGGTATATGGAGATATATAGGCGGAAGAAGTACGTCAGGGGGGCCACGAGGGGCTCACGAGGGTGGAGGGCGCGCCCCCCTGCCTCGTGGACTCCTCGCAGGTCCCCCGACGTGCACTCCAAGTCTTCTGGGCTTCTTTCGTTCCAAAAATGAGTTCCGTGAAGTTTCAGGTCAATTGGACTCCGTTTGATTTTCCTTTTCTTCGAAACCCTAAAATAGGGTACTCTGAGTTAATAGGTTAGTCCCAACAAATGATATAAAAGTGTATAATAAAGCCCATAAACATTCAAAACAGTAGATAAAATAGCATGGAGCAATAAAAAATTATAGATATGTTGGAGACGTATCACGGCCCTGCCACCGCCGGCGCTCTCTGGCCAGTCCGTCGTCACCCCGTCGCCGACGCCGCCTCTACCTGTCGACCCTTTGTTGTTTCACGGGGCGTTTGACGCGCCCATTCCCACGTACGGGAATCCTATGTACGGGGCTCCGCTCGTGTACGGATCTCCCGGATACTCGTGGGGTCGTCGGCAGGCCAGCACTCGCAGTAGCCTGACGGCGCCCAGTACCTACAGCATCTATCAGCGGGCTAGCAGGTTTTTCCGGCGGGCCATCCGGTCTACCTGGTACCAGAGTCGCAGCCGGGGCTACTACGCATACCGTTTGGAGAGTACCCACTGCCGCAATTGAGCGGTGGCTACGGCCTCCCCATGGCGTCTCCGTCCCCCTCGCCGGCCCTGCCGCCGGCGCCCTGGGACCCGCTGCTCCTCCCCGCACTGCATGCCGCTCCTACGCCGAATAACTACACTAGAGGTGGTGATTGGTACATGGACACCGGTGCTAGGGCTCACATGTTTGCTCATCCTGGTAACCTTGCCTCCTTCACTCCTGTCTTCACCGACCGTCGCATCATTGTCGGCGACGGTTTCACACTTCCTATCACACACATTGGCCCACTTATTTTCCTTCTAGTTCTTCTCCATTATCTTTGTCTAACATACTTGTGTCACCCCATCTTATTAAGAATCTCATATCCGTTCATTGTTTCACTCGTGAAAATCCTGTTACCGTTGAATTTGACGAGCTTGGTTTTTGTGTCAAAGACGCTCGAACCAGGATGGTACTTCACCGATGTGACAGCCCTGACGAGCTCTATCCGGTGCACTCGTCTTCATCCACCACCATCACACTAGTTGCTCTCTCCGCTGGAGTCAATCTCTGGCACGCTCGCTTGGGTCATCCCAATCCCGTCACACTTCGTCATATTCTTAGGAGTTTCAGTTTCAGTTGCAATAAGATTGAGGATCACACTTGTCATGCCTGTCGAGTCGGCAAACATGTTCGTCTGCCGTTTAACAATTCCACCACCATTGCTTCTTTTCCTTTTCAGTTGATTCATAGCGATGTGTGGACTTCTCCGTTTCCCAGTAACTTGGGCTATTTATATTATCTCGGTCATTCTTGATGATTATTCTCATTATGTGTAGACTTTTCCTTTGCGTAGAAAGTCGGATGCACTCTCTACCTTGACGGCTTTTTACTCCTATGTCCGCACGCAGTTTGGGCGTCCCATCCTTGCGCTTCAGAAGGATAATGCAAAATAGTTTGACAACCTCGCTTTCCGCACCTTTTTGTCGCATCACGGTACAGTTTTCCGCCTCACATGCCCGTACACTTCACAGCAGAACGGTCGAGCCGAACGCGTCCTTCGCACTCTAAATGACTATGTTCGCACGCTCCCGTTTCATGCCAACGTGCCGTCTCGTTTCTGGCCGGACGCACTCGCCACTACATCAGTTCTTCTTAACATTAGACCCTGCCGCCCATGGTGGAACTACGCACCTCACCATCTTCTCTTTGGTACGCCCCCATCTTATGACGACTTGCGTATTTTTGGGTGTCTTTGCTATTCCAGCACCGCCGACACTGCTTCTCACAAGCTTGCACCTCGATCTGTCGCTTGCATCTTCATCGGCTACCCCTCTAACTCCAAGGGATATCGGTTCTATGATCCCGTCTCCCACCGTGTGTTTACTTCCTGACACGTTTACTTTGATGAGCATGTATTTCCGTTTCATCAGGTACCCCCGGCTGTTCCTCCCGCCACCAGTGACGCGGGCTCCTCGACGCCTCTCCCAGGGCGCTCGTGCGCCTCTCTTGTCCCGCCCCTGGCTTTGAGGCGCCCTCCCGCATGCGGCGCCTCCTTCAGCCGCGCCGCTGGCGTCCCCGGTGCCCGCGGCCCCCGCGGCTCCCTCGGCGCCCTTGGTGCCCCGGTGCTCCCGCCCCCCCGGCCCCCTCGGCGCCCCCCTCGGTGTCCCCGGTGCTCCCGCCCCCCGGCCCCCTTGGTGCCCCCGGCCCCCTCGGCGGCCCCGGTGCCCCCGCCCCCCTTGGCATCCCCGGCGCCCCCGATGCCCCCCCGGCACCTCTGGCTGGTCCGGTCACCCGCGCCCGTGCGGGCATTTTTTTCCCGAGCTCGCGCTACGCCTCGGATGACTACGTGCATGCGGCGTCCACCTCTGAGCCGTCGCCGTTGCCGTCCTCCGTTCGAGCCGCTCTTCGTGACCCGCTCTGGATGGCTGCGATGCAAGAGGAGTTTGACGCCCTATTGCGTAACCGAACGTGGCAGCTTGTTCCTCGTCCCAGCATGCGAACGTGATTACCATAAAGTGGGTCTTTAAACACAAGCTCCATCCTGATGGTACCCTTGATCGCTAGAAAGCGTGCTGGGTCGTTCGTGGCTTCCGACAGCGTGCTGGCATCGACTTCACCGACACCTTCGCTCCGGTCGTCAAGCCCGGCACGATACGCACGGTTCTCCACCTTGCGGTCTCCCGTGCTTGCCCGGTGCACCAGATGGATGTCTCTAACGCCTTCCTCCATGGTCACCTCTAGGAGCAGGTCTTCTGCCAGCAGCCCATCGGATTTGTTGACCCGGCGCTTCCCGACCACGTGTGCCTGCTTTCGCGGTCCTTGTACGGACTCAAGCAGGCTCCACGCCCTTGGTACCAGCGCATCGCGGCGTTTCTCCACCAGCTTGGGTTCCGCTCTACCCGCTCGGACGCCTCGCTCTTCGTCTATCATCAGGGCTCCGACACGGCCTACTTGCTGCTCTATGTCGATGACATCATCCTGACGGCATGTACGGCTGGTCTCCTCAGTCAGCTCACGGCTCGTCTTCGCGCGGAGTTCGCCATCAAGGACTTGGGTCCTTTGCACATCTTCCTCGGTGTCGAGGTGGTGCGTCATCCCGATGGCTTCTTCCATCATCAGCGGAAGTACGCTCATGAGCTCCTGGAGCGCGCCAGCATGCTTAACTGCAAGCCCGCCGCTACGCCTGTTGATTCGAAGGCCAAGCTTAGTGCCACGGATGGTTCTCCTGCTTCGGATGCTGCTTTCTATCGGTCTATCGTTGGTGCTCTTCAGTACCTCTCTCTGACCCGACCGGAGATCCAGTGTGCCGTGCAGCAGGTGTGTCTTCATATGCATGCTCCTCGAGACGTTCACTGGGCTGCGGTCAAGCGGATTCTCCGCGATGTCTGTGGCACTATGGATCTTGGCGTCACGCTTCATGCCTCTGCCGACACCGCCCTCACCGCCTACTTCGATGCAGACTGGGCGGGATGCCCTGACACTCGTCGCTCCACCTCGGGCTATTATGTCTACCTTGGACCCTCACTCATCTCGTGGTCGTCCAAGCGGCAGCCTACGGTCTCTCGTTCCAGTGTTGAGGCTGAGTATCGCGTGGTGGCCAACGCCGTCGCCGAGTGTTTGTGGCTTCGCCAGCTGCTTCAAGAGATTTCTTGCCCTGTTGACCGTGCCACGGTGGTCTACTGCGACAACATCTCAGCGGTCTACCTCTCCGCTAACCTGGTGCATCATCGACGGACCAAGCATGTTGAGTTGGATATTCATTTTGTTCGGGAACAGGTGGCCCTTGGCCATATTCGTGTTTTACACGTCCCCACTTCCCAACAATTTGCAGATATCATGACCAAGGGCTTGCCTACGGCATCATTTGAGGAGTTCCGGTCCAGTCTTTGCGTTAGCTACGCTGCGGCTTCGACTGCCGGAGGAGGGGGGTGTTGAGTATGTGTGTTATGTGCATATTGTGTATTTGGCCCACCTCCTACTTTTCTTGTATAGTTGAGGTCCGTGGTCCACCTTTGTACATCATATATACGTGCCTATGCACGAAGAGCAATACATCGTCCAATCATAATCTTACAGGGGGCAAAGAGTGGATAGTTTTTCAACCCCAGACTAAATGTTTCGCCGGCAGCCCTTCAAGCGGCAAAAAAATGGCTCCTGAGAGGCTCAACGGCTGGTGATGCTGTTAGGTGTGTAAGGCCAACTCCACCGCACGACCCCAAATTGTCCGGGGCTGTCCGTTTGAGGTAAAACGGACATACGAGACGTCCCAACGCGCGACCCCATCCTAAAAAAACGTCTGTTTCTTGTCCGCCTCGACCCATTCTTGGAGCAAACTTGGTCTGGGTTTGGGTCTGAAACGGACACGCCCGGACGTTTTCTGCGTGGTCCTCGTCCGCCCCTGTCCCTTTGCATGTGACCCCCGGCCCACCTGTCATTGGAACCAGATGGGCCCGGCTGCCCACCCACCCGTCCTTCTCTCTCTCCTTTTTCTCTCTCTCTCCCTCTCTTCTTTTGCAGCCGGCGGCCACCTCCACGGGGCCACGACGGGGCGACGGGCGGCGGGGCGCGGCTGCGGGCGTGGTGGTGGGCGACGGGCGGCGGGGCGAGGCGAGGCGGTCCGGGCAAGGCGGGCGCGGGCTTGGTGGCGCGGGCGCGCGGGGCGGAGCGCGCAGGCGCGGTTGAGCTCGCGGCTGGGCGCACGCGGGCAGCGGCGTGCGAGCGCGAGCGCGCGGGGCGGAGCGCGCAGGCGCGGCCGAGCTCGCAGCTGGGCGCGCGCGGGCAGCGGCGAGCGAGCACGAGCGGTGGCGACAGGGAGCGGGGGCGCGCGGCAGCGGCAGGGGCATCCGCATGCGTGGCGGGGGCGCGGGCAGGCAGGGCGCGCGGGCGGGCGCGGGCGGGCGGTTGCGCAGGCGCAGGCGAGCGCGCTCGAGCGTAGGAGAGCACGCGCGGGCGCAGGCTGGCGCGGGCAGGCGGGGGTGCCGGCGGGCGCGGGCGGGCGGGGGCGCAGGCAAGCGCGCGGGCGCAGGCGAGCTGGCGCGGGCGGGCGGGAGCGCAGGCGAGCGCGTGGGCGGGCCGCGCTCGCAAGCGAGCGCGTGGCGTGGCGCCGGCGGGCTCGGAGCAACGCGGGCGGGCACGGAGCGGCGCGGGACGCGGGTGGAAAACGAGGCGGACGTTTTGGAGTAGAGCTGCGCGTTGGGCGCCTCCAACTTAACCCGGACATGCATATCCGTTTTGTCACCCATTGCCATCTCAAACGGACAGAATCCGAATAAAACATACGTCCGTTTGGGGTGATGCGGTGGAGTTGGCCTAAGGTCGCCGTGGCTCCACCCCTTGGCAAATATGATGAGACCTGCATGTCATGCGTGATCCAGATCCATCCATGGGCCACATCCACATGTAGTACAGTACCGTCCCGATTGACGTACGTAGCCCCCTGACGGGCGGCCTGACCGCCAGCCAAAACTGACTGCCAGCATCCGTACAATCTGGCCGCATTGTCGATCAACCGACCCATCAGTCTCAGGCTTAATACCATAAATGAATGTTGAAAAGCGAAAACGGCCCAGGCTTAATCTGTGCGCCACACGACAGCTCAAGTGGACAGGCATTTGATATCATCATGCATGCTCTTGATCGGCTAGCTAACTAAGCTAGCGTGAAGTGGTGCCCACCCTAGTGGCCGACCAATCACGGACAAGGTTAAAGGAAGAGTCTACAGCGAAGCCCGGACATAAAAAGGATGTATATACGTGCTCAACACTTGTCGAGTACCCAGCGTGAAAATAGTACAAGTATATGTACTAGCAGTTGCTTTGCTGTGGAACATGAGATGGAATAGCGCGACAGGTTGGTTAGCTTTGATGTGCGACATGTGATCAGCTATTGCACGTGGAATCATGACTATTTCTTTAAAATGGATTTTTAGAAAGTCTACAATAAAGTGAATTGCCATTTCTTATAGAATAGACTATGTGAATTGCCCTTTCTTAGAATAGACTATGGGAATATGGATTTGACTTACCTGAAGGAAACAGGTGGAGTCATGTCTAGCGTCGCCTTCACCTTCTCCACCGAATTTTCCCTCCCTCAGTTTCTCTATTTTGGTTTCCTTTTGGTTATTTTGGTAATCTCAACAGACACCACACAAAAAAAAAACTACATAAATAATTAACTTGAAATAATCAAAACAAAATTGATACTTTCCAAAACCATGTCATGCTTTAATTCAATAAAAAAATCAATTCTTACCAAAATTTCAACTCAATCGAAACTTTCTTTCCCTTCGCCTACACATACTTAAATCAAATCAAATATTACAAAATTCCAAATAAATCGAAATTTTACTTGTCTTCCCGTACAAGCTCTCAAATAAAACTAGATAACACCCGCGCGTTGCTGCGAAACTTTTAGCAATGAACTTTTGGAAAAATAAAATTAGAATATAGGAGACTAGTACTGCATGATTAAACCTAGAGCTTAATAGAGGGTGGATGCATGTTATATTGTCTGGTGACATTAAAGTTCAATTATTTAATGTTGAAAAATAAAAATAAAATGAATGATGAGAAGGGCTTTCATGTTCTTCAATTGTGCGGACAGCTTTGCATGTAGTAGAAAGTAAAAAAGTTGAATTGCTACATGGGCATTTGATGATTCGGAGGGGGTGCACGTGGTGAAAAGTTGATTGGTTGCATGCACTTGATAATGTGGATGGCTGCATGTGCATTTAAATGATAAGTGGTTGTGTGGGATATATCTGATAATGTGGATAGCTTGCATGTTAAGATAAATAAGATAGTGAGGTTGAACTTTTTAGGTATATAGGATTAATATGGGTTTTTTCTTTCCTCTCTCCCAAGGCGGCTTGGAAAAGGCTTCCTCCCCTCGATCTCCTCCAACAAGCCCGTAGATTCGCCTCCCCTCCACCTGCCGCTCCGACGGCTAGTGGCGGGGAGGAGAATCCCGGTGTCTCTACTCCCGCTAGTAGATAGGTAGGGTTTTAGTCCTCGCGGGAGCGGTTTTTGGACGGATGGCGGTGCTCCTTCTTCGAGTCAGCCTTTCGGGCTCCGATCCTCCTCAAGTTCGCCCATTGGGATGGATTAGACGGAGCTCCGGCGTAGATTCCTGCCAGTTCCTTGGCGTGGCGAGGTTAGGGTTACTTGTTGTGCGTACGCAACGGCGATATTTGGTGTCAAGTTCTTTAGATCGATTAGAGGAGTCAAAGGCGACGGCTGCGGCTCCAGGGCGCTAGTCCTTAGGGGCACGTGCATGAAGACTTCCCGCTGTCATCGACAAGGTCAGGCAGACTTCGGCATGGGAGCGGCGATAGCGGGGTGTCGACGGCTCGTTCTGGCGGCGACAATGGCCGTTTAGTGGTCCATGGACTTTGATATGATTTTTATTATGTTTGAGGTGCCTTGTACTTCCGGTGAATCTTTATAATAGATCTGATCCATTTCGCAGAAAAAGGTATATTGGATTAAATCTTATCAAAATCTTTAATACGACGAGTATAAGGTATACGTGAGACATGATTGATGTTGAACCACTAAAATATTTATGCCTCTGTTGCAATCCACATGTAAATAGCTAGTCTGTTCAAGCTATCAGTGTCGGGGTAAAAGTCGATGATGATATTGGTCATTTCGTGTAAACCTAAAATAGATTACATAGAGTATTTTATGTCACCAACTCTATTCAACATTCTTATTGATATTCTTGCATTGCTCATAGCAAAGGCTAAGATGGATGGCCTGGGTGGGTGCCCACATTGGGTCCATTAAACTAGTCATTTGACTCTTTGAGCAATTGTTTGCGCTAAAAGAAAATCACAAAAATGAATTATTCTGTTTTGGACGGACACATGTAAGAGAGGATTATCTTTACAAACAACTTTTCGGCTACGACATTCGTAAGCTTCCATTTAGCTACCTAGGATACTTATTCACTATCGAAAGCATGCAAATAAAGAGTGAAGGTGGATTGCAGACATGTTTGAAAAGAAAAATTAATGTCATGCAAAGGATATTTGGTCCTAGTAAATTTGTAATCACTATCCTATCTATGTTCATGCTCTCATTCTTTGAAGCACCAAATGGGGTGCGAAAAATACTTTATTATCGATCCAGTTTTTCCGGTAAAGTGAGAAACTTAAGAAAAATAATACCGCTTAGCGAAGTAAGGTATATTGTGTTGGCCTGAAGACTAAGGTGGTATGTGCATTAGGCCCCTTGAGATTAAGAAAACATGATTGCTTAGAAAATGGCTACATGAGCTTGTTACGAAGGAGGAAGGTGTGTGGCTACAGTTATTCTGCAACAAATACCTTCACTAAAATACTTTGTCTCGAGTCACGTCTCAGCCAACAGACTCACCTTTTTTATTTTTTTTATTTTTTGAAACTGGGCAAAAGATTTGCCTCTTTCATTGATTAAGAAGAAGGTTTAGAGTTTTTGGCCAAAGGCCGAATTACAAGACATCACTCTCGCGGCACTACAGTAATCAAATATTTGGCCCCTGCAAGGCAAAACACTTTGAAACATCTTTGATTCTTGCAACAAGAACCCCAACCAGCACCGCGGTGTTACGGAAGACGCGTGCATTCCTCTCGTTCCAAATTTCCCACGAGATCAACATAATAAGAGACATCATCGCCCGTCGAGACTGCGACGCGTTGGAGTCAATGAGGTTCCACCAGGCTTTCACCGAATGGACCGTCACCCAAGCTGAAGGGTTCACATCAACCAATCCAAGCCAAGATTTGATCATTTCCCAAACTCGAACCATGTAGCGGCATTGGAAAAGGAGGTGAGCCGCAGTTTCCTGAACTTGCTTGCAGAGGGGGCAGCGATCACAGTTAGTCCATCCACGGCGTTGGAGCCTGTCGGCCGTCCATATCCTATTGTTGATCACAAGCCAAGCAAAGAATTTTCATTTGGGGGGAGCCCAGATCTTCCACACCAACTGTTGCATGTTGGAGTCAACTAAGCCCAGGAACTGGACCTTGTAGGCCGAGGACGCGGAGTAAGAGCCATCATTAGAAAGCTTCCAAGAGATAGAATCAGCCACGTCGGGGTTGAGGTGCACCACAGATAATTTCTCCCAAAGGTTGACAAACTCGGTCAGGTGTGTAGCAGAGGTGATCCCGTCTGTTTTGACTTGAGAGACCCAGAAGTTATTATTCAAAGCCTTCTGAACCGAACATCCCCTTCTTTTTGATAGGTCAAAAATCATCGGGGCGATGTCTTTGGGTCTCATGCCATCTAGCCAAGCAGACTCCCACTTTTTTAGAAGGGCTTGATGAGAGCAAAGCGTGTGTTATTTAATAGAGGATGTTTTATATGGTTGATGATAGTTCTACTACACTATTTTTGAAGGATATATGGTTAGGTGATACACCACTCACACTTGCAGAAAGAGGTGTTCATTGGTACATTATTCGTTAAATATCCAGTTGAGATAAATCCCTCTCTTCTCCTCTTTCCATATTATCAAGTTGAAGAAACATTTGCTAGATAATGATGTTCAAATTGACAAATTTGTTGGAAACATGCCCTAGAGGCAATAATAAAGTTGTTATTGTCATATTTCCTTGTTCTTGATATGTGTGTTATTAACCATGATATAATTGTATTAATCGGAAACTCAAATACATGTGTGGATACATAAACAAATACTACCTCGTTGATTAAAGATGGTTAAGGTTTCCTAACCATAGACATGAGTTGCTAGTTAATAATGAGATCACTTCATTATGAAAACGATGTGATGGACAAACCCAATCATAAGCTTAACATATGATCGTATCACTTAGTTTATGTGCTACATATTCTTAATGTCAAGTATCTATTCCTTAAACTATGAGATCATGACACTCCCTAAAACCGGAAGAATGCTTTGTGGGTATCAACCAAAATTTCATAACTGTGTGATCATAATGGTACTCTTCAAGCATCTCAGAAGGTATTAGTTGGGTTGCATGGATAAAGATTGGGATTTTTCACTTCATGTGACGAATAGATATATCTGGGCCCTCTCGGTAATACAACATCCTAAGTAGCTTGCAACCATGTGACAAATGTGTTTGGTTATGCGGATATTGTATTATAGAACAAGTAAAGAGATATGGCCAGTAACAAGATTGAACTAGGTATGGATTGGATCTTGAGCAAGTAAAATATCGTGAAAAAATGAATGGAATACATGGTTGCTTCAATCGTCGACATTGTCACTACTAGGGAAAACCTTATACACAGAACTTTAGCAGTAGCGCTTGTTAAAAAAAGCATCTAGTGCTAACTAGCAGCGGCGCATTGGCTAAAATCGCGCTACAGATACATATGTAGCAGTAGCGCGTCTAACGATAAAAGCGCTACTAGTAAAATTCCCACTGTTAAGCCGATAGGCTACACATAGTAGTAGCGATCTTATAGAAACAGGGCTACCACTACTTATTTTGTAGCAGCGAGTTTACGAAGAAAGGCGCTACTGCTAATGAAAACAAAATTAAACGGAAAGCAAATAAAAAAGAGAAAGCAATAGCACTAGCGTGTGTTCAGAAATGCGCTATAGCTACCATAGCAGTAGCGCACTTCCTGTAATGCGCTACTGCTACTTTTGACTTAACCACGCGGTTTGTTCTTCCGCACGGCCACTTCCCCCAAATCTCAACTCCTCCATTGTCGCCGCCTTGCATCGCCATCGGCCGCCACATGCTCTCCCGTCGCTCTCCTCACACCCTCGACGCCACCCCCGACCCCGACCTCGATGCCGCCCCCGACCCCGACCTCGAGGCCACCCTCCGCCACACGCCCGAGCCCCGACCCTGACCTCGATGCCGCCCTCGACCCCAACCTCGATGCCGCCCTCCGTCGTGCGCCCGAGCCCCGACCCTGACCTCGACGCCGCCTGCCCCTCCCTCGCCACAGGCACCCGAGGTGAGCACGCCTCCTCCTCCCCCTCCCCTACCTCTGCCTAGCTAAATTTCATAGGGTTCATCAAATTAGTTAGGGTTCATCAAATTAGATGGTAATTAGGGCAGTAGTTCCTAGGTACTAATTAGTTAGTAAGAACTAGGGCAGTAGTGTTTAATAGAATTAGTATGAAATTTAATAGAACTAGTTGAACTAGTTTTTTTAGTAAGAACTAGTTGAATTAATAGAACAAGTTTAGTTTTAGTAAGAAAATTAATATAACTAGTTGAACTAGTTTATTTTTAGTAAAAACTAGTTTATTTTTATTTATAGTAAGTTTATTTTTAGTAAGAACTAGTTTAATTAATACAACTAGTTGAACATGTCACATTTGTTGTTATTTTTTTAGTTAAAGCAATTATTCCCGCATCGACGTCAACGATGCCTATCCCGCATCCTCATCGTCAACTCAGCGGAGGACACCTGCTTGACCAGATGGGCCATGTCCGGGACTAGGCTCCGCCGGGCTGGTACTGGGAGGCGCTAACTACCGGGGGCACAACTTGGTGAGGAGCCAGCCCGTCGTTGACCCAAACCTTCTTTGGTGGTGGTCGCGTGGGCCAGTGACAGTGCAGAGGCTTGAGGACCCCACAGAGGTGGTACGTCATCGTGTCAGCGAGGAGGACGCGCACATCCGTCGCTACTTGTTTGCGTTGAAGCATAGGTTCTCCAATACCTGGCAGGTTCTCTAGGGATCTCACTTGAGCTATGATCCTGTGATGGTTCCTTCTCTTTGGGTGTCCACCGCCCGTGCCGATACCCGTCGTGCGCTAGGGTTTTAGTTGTATTAGTGATGTTATATGTATGCTACTATTCGGGATGTATTAGTGATAATATTCGACGATGTACGGACGCAAGAGATGATTTACTTTTTCTTATTGAATGCATGATAATTTGATTACTTATTTATATTACGATTTGGTTTTGCTTATTGAATGCTCAAATTGGAGAAGTACTTCTATTTTGAATGCTCAAATTGGACCCCCACTATGCAAGGCGTATGCATTTGATTAGTTGATAGCTTATAGGGTTTTTTTTGTAGAAATCTAGGAGCCCCTCCATCATCCCCGTGGTCATCCCCGTCACCGACCCCCTCCGACCTCGAGGCGAGACCAGCCAAATCTCCATGTCAATATGAGTCCTATAAGATATTTTGAAATGTTTTGCTCATATTTTCAACCATTGAAATGCAATGACCATCAAGTTTGAATGTTCATATGATGTAGATAAAAACATGTATATCTTGTGTTGCTCAAATAGGATATGTGCTCGCCCCAAGTGGCCGGTCATGTTTGCAGGTTACACCTCCGAGTGGCCTATGTTTTGCCTGAGTGTTGATTAATTTCCGTTCCGACAAAGTTCAGGCGCTCGATATGTCCTTTTTTTAGGAAAGGTCATGCCGGATTTTTCTGTGAATTCTGGCATGACTTGTGCTAGAATATGTAGGAAATATCGAGTGGCTTGGATCTTGTAGAAAAATAATTAAATGACATTTTGGGTTGACTTTAAGAAAAAGACTCGGCAGACCGATAGTCAACCCATGATGAATAATAATGATCTAATTTAGGTTTTGTAGTACATATATTGAATTGTACAAGTTTAATCTTTGAATTATGAACATAGGAAATGTCGTCATCGGACGAGAAAGTCTCCCGAGGGAGTGCAGCTGGTGCAATGACGACCGAGGTCTGTGCGACAGGCCTCACCTGGACGAAGATCTGCGCTTCAACATTAAGCTCCAGGAGACCTTCGATGTTAAAAAGGTACGCAATGACGACAAGTGTTTTTTCGTAATTAAGCATGACTTCAACTATTTCAACATGTAATTTTCATCTTTTACAATTAGAGTAGCTTATACCATGCCATGCAAGACGCTATGACTTGGAGAGGATGGGTTTTGAAGACCATGAAAGTCTCGAAACAAAGAAAATTCACCTAAGGACCCATCATGATATGGATTTTGAAGTAAATATGTACAATTCTCAGACCGTAACCCATTTTGGTTGCACAAATTGGGAAGCACTTTGCAAGATGTATGGTTTTTATGAGGGTATGCTTGTCACCATGGATCTTGGTGATCCAGACATCGACCAAGACAATATGGAAATTTGGGTCCTTGTTGACATGCTTCCAATTCTACCGCTATGTGAGTTTCTCAAACATAGTTATTAACTAATTTATATCATTTATTTTAAAATAGTTGACAATTTATTTCCATTGACAACTTATTTTCATTCTTCAAACAATGTGCGGAAGATGGTAGACAGAACCCACTACACCGATGGCTCAGAATTAACCTATCAGGAGAAAAATCATCTGAATACATTTTGTACTGATCTTGAGAATTACAATATCTATTCTAAAACTCCTCCACATTATGGTCAATACGTGCCACCAGTGCACGTGTTGAACCACGGTAACATCCATGGAGATGCCATGGTAAGATTTTTTACTATTACGACATCTGTGCATCTTTTTGCATAAATTCTTCTAATACTGAACTACATTGCTAACTACGAAGTTATTATTATGTTTTTCAACAGAAAATCCCGAAGGATTGTGTGCCTCATCTGATGTATCAGCATGGTCACCTTGATGTTTGAACATACGGCCAGGTCATCCTACGAATCTCACCTGTCCATATCGGATTTCGAAAACCAGTGAAGACATGAAAATCAAATAATGGAAAAATGTATGTACAGTCGTAAGGAGGTACTTGTAAGCAACATTGTGCGAAAGGCAAGAATTGGAGACAGGATAATCTCCATTCTCCATAATGGAGACTCAGGGCTTATCTTGTTTTATGATATTTTACCTAAGAGAAGGTAGTAGGTCCTATGAGAGAGAAGTAGGTCCTAAATACAATGTGTTATTATGTGGTACAATGTGTTAGAGTTGATGATGATGAGGAGTTGTGATTATGACTAGTGACCAACTTGCTATATGATGTCTCATTGATGAAAATGATGATCATGAGTAGGTGTTATATGACAATGATGTATTATGATGATAAGTTGTTAATGATATGATGATGATATTTATTATATCATTGGGTGAAAGAACCGTAGATTTGTTTCAAGTGGATGGACATCCACTTGAAACTAGTCCACGGTTCTTTCACCGAGTAATGTAATAACTCATCAGTGGTGTGCGTCGGTCCTAAATAAACGGTTTTTACCCCTTTCCGCGACGGCATTTGGAACCGTCGCCAAGTGAGTGTGTGCGATAGGGTATCCTTCCCACACGACCCAAAAATCGTCGGGGATAGGCCCTCCTGGGACCCAGGCTGGGGCCGTGTGCGATCGGGCGCGGCATAGAAACCCAATCATTTTCGTAGGTATGTACATCCCACACAGTGAATCTCAGAAATCATTTCTGTAGGTATGTACATCCCACATGGTGAATCCTAGAAATCATTTCCGTAGGTATGTACATCCCACACGGTGAATCCTAGAAATCATTTCCGTACGTATGTACATCCCACACGGTAATACGAGAAAATCATTTCCATAGGTATGTACATCCCACACGGTGAATCTTAGAGAAACATTTCCGTTCGTATGTATATCACACACAGTCAATCCAAGGAATACATTTCCGTTCTTATGTACATCCCACACAGTCAATCTAGGGAAAACGTTTACGTTCGGACATAAATCCCACACAGTTTTATGTGTAGGCTCGTGTCTGAAAGTTGTAACTATCAAACACGGTCTTCCTTGGTTAACTGTTTGCTTTTATCAACTATATCACACACGATTTGATGAAGAAAACTGTGTGGCATTGGGCTATTCATCGCAACCACTTTTATTTCTAGAACCGTTTGCAAAGGTCCATGACACATTTAGCAGGTTTATTAGTTTACAATTAATAATTCCAGTATTACACAAATTCACATTTCATATCGAACATCTTTTTGCCAATTTCATATCAGGCACATAAATATATTATAACATCACAGTACGGTAGCTACATGAAAACAGCACAGTACAACATATAGTTAGTTCAACTTCATAAGAACAGTATATTCATTTCCCTAATTGAGATCATCCAAGCTCGTCTTATCCACCTCTGCTTTCAGTTCAGTAAGAACCCGTTTTGCACGGGCCAACTGGGGAAGTGCCTCCTCCTTCGCCAACACCATCTTAGCAAAGTCTTTAAAAAAATATGAGCTCATTCTCCACCTTCAACTTTTTATCCCGCATCTTGAAATATGCTTCAGCATTGACAAGACTTTCTCTAAGACTAGCTGTGTTCACTTCCTCATACATGCTCTAGAGCTTCGTTAGGCACATCTTCAAAGACTGTGGCCACTCTTGATCAACCCACTCCAAGTAAGAACACTTCCGTTCATCCTATAATATTTAAAACTAGATCAGTAACAATTGTAGGGGAAATGGATTTATAGCAACATAGAAAATCACCAATGCTTATTTTGAAAAACTGAAGAACCATGCTAATTATGACATATCTTCTCAAAAAGATCAATGTGCAAATGAAATAATTGGTACTGAGGCAACTACCAAATTCTGGAACATCAGAAGCTATAATTAACTACAACGATGCTACAAGTTCTTACTCTTGTACAATAAATAACAAATTGAACATTTTATGAGGAAGGTAAATATAACTGCAACAGCATAGCGACAGTGTTTGGATGACAGCAAATTGATACTAACAAGTGTGTACATGCACAAATTTAGTAACATAGAACTAATAGCACAAAGGTCATCCACTATGTATGCCAAAACTGGTGTAAAGACAACTGTTGCTACATCTCGCATCGGTGCCCTGAACTGGCGAGCCGATGCAGCGGAAAAAAATCATGGACCCGAACTCTGGAGCATGTAGTTGCTCTGATGCCTAGTTCCTTCATGCCATAAAGATTTTAGTATTTTACTGCTTGGCTGCTCGGATGTGCGGACCAAAGTTGGCTGCACAAACTGTTGAAGCGGTGCCAAATAATTTTCTAATGGCACCGCTGATGAGATGGCAACAATTTAAGATACTAGGTACAAACTGTGACACTGTTTTAGGACGCGTTTGTTTGAAGGTGTGGTATGAATGGGTTGGGACCGTGACAGTGTCTGAATCACATCTAACAAATGATTTGTAACAACGAAAGAGGGTCTAACCTTCTCTACACATGCCAGAAACTTCCTCCCAGTGTCCACGGAATCAAATGCAAGTAGCTTCACGCATGGAGATTGATGGTGACAACGAGCAGATAGATCTTCCGCCACCCACTCCATTCGTTGCCACTGATGGTCTTAGGGAGCTACAAGAGGAAGAAACGACTCAAATTGACCTCTGGGTAAAAATCCTTCATTCCAAGTCATAACCCGAGAGAGAGAAGAGAGGCATACCCGGGTGGTGAAGGAGTAGTCGCTGGAGGAGGAACCGTGGGAGATGTCTTTGAAGAAGACCATGGCGACCCCGGCGGTAGGATGCGAGACGGTGAGAGCGAGGAAGCGGCTATAGCTTAGCAAGGAAGGAAGGAAGGAGGAAACAGGGGAAATGTGACTTGTGGTCGGGGAGAAAAGGGGGTGGGGAAGGGGGGCGGGGTAGATATTTTGGCAATAGGCCAAAATTTTGGAAATGTGGAGGGAAACTTTGCGCACGGTGCCGCCGGATCATTCACTTTGAACGATTGTGTGCATCGCAAACGATTCTTCTGCTTTACATGCATGGGATGAGTTTGATAATTAAAATTTTGGTGGAAATTTCCCTGGGTACGTCATTGCATAATTTAACATCGCTTACTAATTTGGGCACACAAAAGAGCATACATCAGACAAACCACACTTACTGAATCGAGCAATTTTAGTAATTACACAGAGCCAGTTGACCTAAACATTGCTCTAACAAAAGACCAGCATTAAAAACAAAGCCTGAGTACGCATAATTAAAAATCCGCCGTCGCGCCGGCCTATGCATCACCGGTGTGAGATGAGACATCGATGACTTGTCCTGGCGACATGCCGCCGTTGGTGGACTCCGCGTCCCCCCTGCTGAAGTCGACTGTGTCCTCGTCCTCATCCTCGTCCTTGGCGCCTCCCTCAAGGTTGTAGTACTCGTAGTAGTGGTTGCGCCAGAGCTCGCGTTGGTACTCCACCGCCGATTCCTCGACAGACAGACTCTTCTCTACATTGACCTCAACCACGCGCAACTCCTCCTCCCGGCGCTCCTTGATCTCCGCCGCCTCCTGCATCTCCAGCTCCCGCTCGACGACCTCATGAGGAAGCAGGTGCTCCATGGCCACCGCCGCCTTTTCAGATGTGGGTTGCATGTTGGAGTCCGAGGTGGCCTAGAATATCTTGGCGTGTGCATCCTCGACCTTGGCATGGATGGCCTCGACCTGGGCCAGGGTGACATCAGCGGCACGGACGGCAGCTCGAGCGCTCTCGGCGTTTGCAGCCGCCGTCGCAACAGCAGCTGCAAGTGCAGGAATGGGGATCGGGATTCGTGGATTTGGGGGTTGCCGGCACTAGAGCAGGCGAACCGGCGAAGCTTAAGGAGGGAGACTTAAATAGACCAAGATAGTTTCATCGAAAACGGTTCCTAGAAAACAACAATGTGTGATGTTGTAGATATTTTTTATTAGCTGTGAAAGACAAATTTAGAATAAAGTGCTAACGGATGGTATTTTAAATGAGCGAGAAATTTTGTAGTACTAATACAACTGTCATGTCAAATTTTGGAAAATTTCAGGGGTCATTTGACCTTCTAAGACATTTAAGTGATTTTCTAGCCATTTAATGACCATAATTCAAATTTGAACTACATGTACATGCAACAGCTAACCATAACGGTTTGATTACTCATATTTCATGTACTTGTTTGCGATTTAATTCCATGTGCAGTAAATTGGAAAGAATTTTCAAACATATTGGTCTAACAGCTATGACACAATTAAGCATGGAGTGACATGGCATTTTAATTCCAAAAAATTAAAAAAATTAGAAACACATGAAACCTTGGTTGATGTAATGTCATGCCACTAAGACGATGTGGTAAAAAAATTGGCATGTTTGATCAAAGTTTGGACACACACCCCTCACAAACCGGAGCAACTCACTAGAAGGCTCGTGGTTCTGAGAGGGAACAATGCATGTTTGTTGACGAACCAGATATAGCTTACTCTTATGGCCTTCAAATTTTTTTCTACGTCTAACGTGCACTACTACAACTGTATTGTGAAATTTTTGAAAATTCTAGGGGTCATTTGACCTTTTAAAGACATTTAAGTGATTTTCTAGCCATTCAATGACTGTAATTGTCACGACCGGTTTTCCAATAAAAATGTTTATTGAGAAACCAATCTTTTGAGTCCAGTATGAGAAAAATCCTCCTTACTGGTAGACAAATTCTTGATACAATAAACCGGTAGCATAAAATATATTACAGGGTCGAGCTACGGTTGCTCAACCAAATTATTACAAGCACGCCAATAATTATACATAATGGCGGATATGACACAGTGGTGTGGAGGCATACTACTGACTCGAGGATAGGGTGGTGGTGGAAAATCACAGCGGGGAGTGAGATACATGACTCTAAAACTGGCATCTCATCGAGCGTCGAGGTGAGGCTTGATGAATTTATTTGGTAGCGGAAGCGGATATAATATAGTGACCAAATCCAGGGTCGCACGAGACTGACTGGGATTCCTCTAGGCGTCGGACTCGCTATCAAATTCTTCATCCATGAGATCGCCTTCGTCAGCATCTAGCCAAATCAACAAGCCAGGTGAGTACTTTGAAAGTACTCGCAAGACAGTTCGGACGTAAGATATAACAAATGCATGCATGGATGCGTCATGATTAATTTAGCAATGCTCATTCAAAATTTAGCAAGCAAGGTAAGTAAAAAGGGAATCGGCGGTAGTCCGCCTGAAAACCCAACAAAAAGAAATAATAGGAAACCGATCAGGTGTCTGAAGCGACGCCTCGAAGGGTGAACAAATAAATAAAGATCATGCCGCAGTCGGGCGTCTAAGCGACACCACGTAAAGGGCTTAAACTGAAAATAAAAGACATGCGTGCCACAGTCGGACGTCGGGGCTACATCACAGAAAGGGCTTATATTGAAAGTAAATAACAGTACTGCCGCAGTCGGACGTCTGAGCGACATCGCAGAAAGGGCTTTTATTGAAAGTAAATAATAACAACGCCACAGTCGGACGTCTAAGCGACATCGCAGAAAGGGCTTTTATTGAAAGTAAATAATAACAATGCCACAGTCAGACGTCTGAGCGACATCGCAGAAAGGGCTTTTATTAAAAGTAAATAATAACAATGCCACAGTCGGACGTCTGAGCGACATCGCAGAAAGGGCTTTTATTCACAAGTAAATAATACTCATAATAAATATTCAATTCATGATAATAAACGGGTTAGTCCATCCACAGGAATAAACATTTAACCGGACTTAGCACTCATGTGATTCACCGGAGTCTCTGTCATCAAAACTGACATTTGTCAGGATAAGATAATACCGAACTTGGACATGGAATAGATGATTCAAAGGAATATATGACTCTGCAGAGTTTGTACAAATTTTTTTTCCCACAGCCAACGAATTTCCGTAGTCACGAAGGACTAGTTCCGTTTACGGTATTTCGGAAGAAAACACAGCTAGCCAGTACACACCCATCCTACCTCTCGATGCTAGGAATCACCCTAGACATCGTCCAAGAAAAACTTTTGAGATGGGGAGATCACAATCTCGAATAGCATGGAATCAAATTTATATACGCGCGCTCTAAGGGGTGCCTCTCTCGGTCCCAACCAGAAACACCCATGCCCCCTGACCGGATGACTGGCTTTAATCCAGGGCCATGGAACCATCATCACGGCCTCTCCTTTTTGGTGTGTACCAAGAAAGCGGTTTGCAACTTACTAAGCCATATTCCTTGCGGAAAACATGTGGTAGTACAGGGAAAGAAAATGGAAGGAACTGGACCGATATGGGTTGACACTGAAGTCATATAGTCTGGCATAAGACTGGCATGCTACAACACTGCCATCTTACCCATCCTCATGCCAACACATGGCCATGCATAATCACATCCATCCACTTATGGATTTTTGAAACTCACTTGCCTCAACGTTGCATGTAACATGACATTCGTCGGTATGCTCATCAACATGCCATGAAACTACTTAATGCAAACATGCCAAAACAATCATCATATCAAAAGTTCAAACATGCTTGCCTGGTTCAGAGTAGTCGGAGCCTAGCTAGGTGAAGTTTGCGGTCCCGTCACCTCCTTCGGTATCTACGGTATAAAGAAAATATACGCGCTATCGTGAATACCGTGAGGTGCACAAAAATTTCTCCAAATATTTTTCAAATAAATCTGATAAAAAACTAGACAAAATTTCAAAGAGGACAGAAAAAGAATCAATCAAAAATACTCTTTTGTTTAAAAGTTATTAGTGTTTTTGTCCAGGGGCCTATCTGTAATGAAACAGAAACTTTCCAGGGTTTTCTTTATAAAAACAGAAAACGCTTCAGTCCCGAATACGTCAGTCCAGTGGGGAAGACGTACTTTGCCCAAAGGCGTTTCCAGAAAACGATTCAAAAAGAATAAAAAGCCGACGGGGCGGACCCACCCGTCGGTTTTGAAAATGAAAACAGAGAGTTGGCGCCAGAGGGCCGCGGCGATCGCCGGCGGCGATCCATGGCGAGGCAGGAGGATCGGAGGGTACCTCCATGTTCAGGGCGTCATTCCGCATCGGTTGGTGGTGGTGGTGGTCGCCGGCGAGCACCACGTCGACGGCGGCCCTTGCTCCGGCGGACGGTGGTTCGGGCGTTGATGGAGCTCGCCAAGGAGGGCTGCAAGGATCGAATCGAAGTGGGGGTTAGCTCTCTGGTAGCTAGAGGAGGTTACTGACGGAGTTTGAGCGCCGGGGATGGCCTCACCGGAGTGAAACGGGGTGGAGGCCGAGGCGGAACGGAGCGGCCGGAGTTGGGGGAGGAGACCTCCTCGAGGTCCTCCTAGTGGCCTGGCGGGGCGTTGGTGAGGTGCAGTGGTGGTGCGTGCTCGAGGGTGAGCTCGGGGTCCCCTTTTATAGGCGATCCGAGGCGGTGGCCGTGAACGGAGTTCTCCGGCGATGGATTACGGCGGTGCAGTGCTTGGTCGGGAAGGTTCAGAGGTTGAGCGTCGTCGTGGATGTTCCCTGGTTCCATTTAGGTGCTAACCGCAGCGGGATTTGGTTGCTTAGGGGGAGCTCGACGGAACGGGGCGGCGCGGGCCCGTCGGCGGCAGGGAGCGCGCTATGTGCGTGCCGCGCCACGGCGACGGTGCTGCATGCATGCGCTGGCGAGGAAATGGCCACGCGGAGCCACCAGGGGGTTTGGGCGGCGCCGAACGGCGTTATGCCGCCGTTCTGCTCCCTGTCGGCAGCTACGGTGGTTCGTCCGCCGCAAGACACGCCGGCGCAGGCGGGCCAGGGTGCCACCGACACCAGGAACGTGCCAAGCGCGCGTGTGAGGCTCCGGACAAGCAAGATAGGCCGTGAGCAATGTGCCAAGTGCACTGTGAGCATGTGACTGAATTTCTGACGAAGATCGACACTGAAACTCTGAACTTAACTGAAGATGAACAGAAACAGTGCATGCAAGGTGTTCGACAGAATGATCTAGGCATGTAGGGATTTTTCCTTGAGTTGAAACTTGGTGGGGTGGCCTCTCATTGCACCAGGAGGCTGCCTGAATTTTGGTAGAATTTTTGGAGAAGAGGAGATATGAATTTCACCAAATTTGGCAAATCTGGTCCAAACTTACAAAGACTGAAATTTGAAAAATTTGAAAAGAGGGAGAGTGGATCAAGATGGTTCTGGGTTGTCGATGCTAAGGACAATCTAGAGGAGTTGGTTTGAGATAAAAACTCAAAGGCAATGAGGTACTTGCTTTGAAAATCACTCAGGCTCATAATGAAAGACAGAATTGTTTTGGGAGGTAAAATAAATGAAATAAAATTCAAAAATGGTTTGGACTTGATGGGACAGAGAATTTAGATTGTTCAAAGGTGGAGGGAGGGATTTTGAGAAGATTTACTATAGGAGACATGGTAAAACCAGGGGTGGTTTTCAAGAAACAAAAACCTCAAAATTCATAGAGTTCTTTTTATAAGAAAAAGAATAATTTCCAAAAATATACTTTGAGAAGGGAACCATCAGAGAAAGAGTTTTAAATGATCAAACACCATAGTTTGAAGAAGATACAAAAATAAAAATCCTTGCCAAAGAAGTTTTTAAGAGAAAGGTTTTCTGGAAAAATTTTAAATGGCCTCTTTTCAAAAACCAACAAAGTTTTTGCTGAAAACCAAATAAAATTTTTGGAGTGTCACAGTAATTCAAATTTTAACTACATCTACATGCAACGCATAACCGAAACGGTTTGAAAAATCATATTTGCGTACTTGTGTGCGAGTTAATTCCATGTGCAGTAAACTAGAAGGAATTTTCAAATGTATTTGTATCACGACATGGACACATGCATGAATATGTATGCATGGAGTGGCATGGCATGTTAATTCCAAAAAATTCAGAAACACATGAAACCTTGGTTGATGTAATGTCATGCCACCAAGATGATGTGGTAAAGAAATTGGCATGTTTGACAAAATTTTGGACACACACCCCTCACAAACCGGAGCAACTCGCTTGAAGGTTCGTGGTTCCGAGAGGAACAATGCATGTTTGATGACGAACTGGAGATAGCTTCCTCTTATGGCCTTCAATTTTTTTCTACGTCTAACATGCACTACTACAACTGTAATGTGAAATTTTGGAAAATTCTAGGGGTCATTTGACCTTTTAAAGACATTTAAGTAATTTTCTAACCATTTAATGATTGTAATTAAAATTTGAACTACATCTACATGCAACGCCTAACCAAAACGTTTTGAAAAATCATATATGTTTACTTGTGTGTGAGTTAATTCCATGTGCAGTAAATTAGAAGGATTTTTAAACATATTGGTCTCACGACGTGGACACATGCATACGTATGCATGGAGTGACATGGCATTTTAATTCAAAAAATAGAAAAATGATGAGAAACACATGAAAACTTGGTTGATGTAATGTCATGCCACCAAGATGATGTGGTAAAGAAATTTTCATGTTTGCCAAATGTTTGGACACGCACCCCTCACAAACCGGAGCAAGTCGCTAGAAGGTTTGTGGTTCCGAGAGGGAACAATGCATGTTTGATGACGAACGGGAGATAGCTTCCTCTTATGGCCTTCAAATTTTTTCCTACGTTTAATGTGCACTAATACAACTATCATGTAAAATTTGGTAAATTTCAGGGGTCATTTAACCATTTAAAGACATTTAAGTGATTTTCTAACCATTTAATGACCGTAATTCAAATTTGTACTACATCTACATGCAACACCTAACCATAACGGTTTGAAAAATCATATTTTTGTGTACTTGTGTGCGAGTTAATTCCATGTGCAGTAAATTCGAAGGAATTTTCAAACATATTGGTGTCAAGGCATGCACACATGCATGGAATACATGCCATGACATTTTAATTCCAAAAAATTAAAAAATGATCAGAAAAACATGAAACCTTACTTGATTTAATGTCATGCCACCAAGATGATGTGGTAAAGAAATTGGCATGTTTAACGGAAGTTTGGACACACACCCCTCACAAAACTGAAGCAACTCGCTAGAAGGTTCGTGGTTCCGAGAGGGAACAATGCATGTTTGATGACGAACGGGAGATAGCCTCCTCTTACGGCCTTGAATTTTTTTCAACGTCTAACGTGCACTACTACAACTGTAATGTGAAAATTTGGAAAATTCGAGGGGTCATTTGACCTTTCAAAGACATTTAAGTGATTTTCTAACCATTTAATGATCGTAATTCAAATTTGAACTACATCTACATGCAACGTCTCACCAAAACGGTTTGAAAAATCATATATGTGTACTTGTGTGCGAGTTAATTCCATGTGCAGTAAATTAGAAGGAATTTTCAAACATATTGGTCTCACGACATGGACACATGCATACGTATGCATGGAGTGACATGGCATTGTAATTCAAAAAAATATAGAAAAATGATCAGAAACACATGAAACCTTGGTTGATGTAATGTCATGCCACCAAGATGACGTGGTAAAGAAATTGGCATGTTTGACAAACGTTTAGACACAGACCCCTCACAAACCAGAGCAACTCGCTTGAAGGTTCATGGTTTCGAGAGGGAACAATGCATGTTTGATGACGAACAGGAGATACCTTCCTCTTACGGCCTTCAAATTTTTTTCCTACGTTTAACATGCACTAATACAACTGTCATGTGAAAATTTGGTAAATTACAGGGGTCATTTGACCTTCTAAAGACATTTAAGTGATTTTCTAACCATTAATGACCGTAATTCAAATTTGAACTACATCTACATGCAACACCTAAACCAAACGGTTTGAAAAATCATATTTTTGTGTACTTGTGTGCGAGTTAAAAAAATCATCAGACGATGTAAATATCGGGTGTTGAAAAAAGAAAATGTAAAGATCTGGCAAGACAACCGGCCCCCACACGATTGGCAGTCTATCTCATGGCTCGAGGTTTGGTAGGTGAATGGCGAGGATCATTAATCAGACACGGTTCTGCATTGGAAACCGTCAACTATTATATTTACACACGGATTTTGGCTATTATGTTCACACACAGATTTGCTGCGGGAATTGTGTGTAATTCAAACTACAGTACTCATAAATTCCGGAGACCGGCGTGTGTACTGTCCCCGTCGATCTAGATTCCGGCCTCCAATAAATACTACCTTGCTGATGTCATCCCGCCTGCATTCTCATTTACATCCTCCCCTCGCTCGCCCTCTCTCTCTCTCTCTCAAATCTATGCCATGGCGCCACCGGTCTGCCCACGCGCCGATGAGGAGTCGCCGCCGCCCGAGGATGCTCACTCGATTAGCAGGAACGAGGATCCCTACACGCCGCCTGACGAGGTTGCGCCGGACCCCCCAACTTTGGATTGGTTTTGCGGCCAGTACAATCTTTGTCTATGGAAGTCGCTGCCGGTGGCTGAGAAAGCCAGGCAAGTGGCGTTCAAGAAGGAGATGGCGGAGGAGTAAGCCAGGTACCAGGCGGCCTGTGAAGCCCGTGATGCCGCCTGGAAAAAGGAGGCGGTGGAGCTTTGGGGGCGGGTGAGGGAGCCCTGGATTAGGGGGTCTCCGGACAGCCGGACTATATCCTTTGGCCGGACTGTTGGACTATGAAGATACAAGATTGAAGACTTCGCCCCGTGTCCGGATGGGACTCTCCTTGGCGTGGAAGGAAAGCTTAGCAATACGGATATGTAGATCTCCTTCCTTGTAACCGACCCTGTGTAACCCTAGGCCCCTCCGGTGTCTATATAAACCAGAGGGTTTAGTCCGTAGGACAATGACAAGCATACCATCGGCTAGCTTCTAGGGTTTAGCCTCTACGATCTCGTGGTAGATGAACTCTTGTAATACTCATATCATCAAGATCAATCAAGTAGGAAGTAGGGTATTACCTCCATCGAGAGGGCCCGAACCTGGGTAAACATCGTGTCCCCCGCCTCCTGTTACCATCCGCCTTAGACGCATAGTTCGGGACCCCCTACCCGAGATCCGCCGCTTTTGACACCGACATTGGTGCTTTCATTGAGAGTTCCACTTTGTCGTCCCCGTAAGGCTTGATGGCTCCTTCGATCATCGGTAATGATGCAGTCCAGGGTGATGTTTTCTTCCCCGGACACATCTTCGTATTCGGCGGCTTCGCACTGCGGGCCAACTCGCTTAGCCATCTGGAGCAGATCGAGAGCTATGCCCCTGGCCATCAGGTCAGGTTTGGAAACTTAAACTACACCGCCAACATCCGCGGAGGCTTGATCTTCGACGGATTCGAGCCCATGTCAGGTGCGCTGCACAATCACGGCGAGCATGACGCAACTCTGCAGTCGGACAGTGTTCGGGAGATCACACCTACAACTACTCCGGCCCTCAATCCGAAGAAAATTGCGCCATCCGAGGACGGGGGGATAGACCCCGCCATGGAGGCCACACTCTCAGTGGCGATGGAGTCGGATACTGACTTCAACCCTCATGAGAGTCGTGTTGCCGAACCACTGGATTCATCTCCGGCCACAGACTCCGAGTCGTCTGCGTCTGTGCCTATCGAATCCGATTGGGCGCCGATCATGGAGTTCACCTCCGCGGATATCTTTTAGCACTCACCTTTCGGCGACATGCTAAATTCATTAAGGTCTCTCTCCTTGACAGTAGATCCTTGGCTGCACTATGTCCGGCTAGAATGGGATGCAGACGACGAAGAAATTCGCTACCCACCTACCACCCACTTAGTAGCCTCTGTCGACGATTTAACTGACATGCTCGATTTCGACTCCGAAGACATCGACGGCATGGACAACGATGGAGGAGAGGAACAGGAACCAGTGCCCACAGGGCGCTGGACAGCCACTTCACCACATGACATATACATGGTGGATACACCCAAAGAAAACAATGACGAAGAATGACAGGATGCAGCGAAGAATAGCTCCCTCGAGAAGCAAGGAAGCGTTGGCATAGGCGCCGCTCAAAATCCCGCCTCGGCAAAAACAGCGATAACAGTGCAAGAGAAAATAACACTCCAGTCAACTCCAGAGGAAACGACGACCACATTGACCCGGCGGCAGAGCACGATGAAACTGCAAACGGTGAACATAGTACGGATCCGATGTCCGAACAAGGCAACGCCGAGGATAAACCTCATCAACCCCCCTCTGGGGAGGAAAACAGTCTGGACGAAGAAGCACACATCCTCCCGAAAAGGCACTTGGAACAAGAGAACCTCCGCAGAAGGCTTATTGCCACAGCGAGGAGTCTAAAGAAGTAGAAGCAAAGGCTTAAGGCCGCACAAAATATGCTCAACAGCAGGTGGAACAAAGTACTAGACAACAAAGAAAAGTATGGTGGAAGTTACCACACAAAGAGCTATCCAAAGCGCAAGCTATTACCTGAATTCGACGATGAGGCCGTAGAGCCCACACGGCCGAAAAATAAAACGGCCAACCGGCCGGATCAACCACCTTGTGGCTGCGATAGAGCGGCTAACAAGGCCGCACATAAGTCAACACACGATCTACGTGAGGACTTGCGCCAAAAATCCAGTATGACCAGATCCATCTATATATGGATCTAGGAAGCGCGCTCCGGCACAAAAATAAAACTGAATACTACAACTGTCCGAACGCCATGATACATCCAAATATAGGGGTGCCGCACACCCCCTATGTTTCACCGATGAGGTGCTGGACCACGAATTTCCAGAAGGATTCAAACCAGTGAACATAGAGGCGTACGACGGGACCACAGATCCTAGGGTCTGGATTGAGGACTTTATCCTCCATATCCATATGGCTCGTGGAGACGATCTCCATGCCATCAAGTACTTGCCCCTCAAGCTTAAAGGACCAGCTCGGCACTGGCTGAAAAGCCTCCCCGAAAACTCAATTGGAAGTTGGGAGGAGCTCGAGGATGCTTTTCGGGCTAATTTTCAAGGGACCTATGTCCGACCTCCGGATGCAGACGATTTAAGTCATATAATTCAACAGCCTGGCGAGTCAGCCCGAAAGCTTTGGAACATGTTTCTCACTAAGAAGAACCAAATCGTCGACTGCCTGGACGCTAAAGCCTTAGCAGCTTTCAAGCACAGCGTCCGAGACGAATGGCTCGCCAGACACCTCATCCAAGAAAAACCGAGAACAATGGCAGCCCTGACAAGCCTCATGACCTGCTTTTGCGCGGGCGAAGATAGCTGGTTAGCCCGCAGTAGCACCAGCGACCCAAGCACATCCGAAGTCAGGGATGGCAATGGAAAACCACGACGCAGTAAAAGCAAGCGTCGAAATAAAGAAGATAGCCCAGATAATACGGCGGTAAACTCCGGATTCAGGGGCTCTCGACCAGGTCAGCGGAAAAAGCCTTTCAAAGGCAACAGAGATGGACCGTCCAGCCTAAACAAGATTCTAGACAAACTATGTCAGATTCATGGCACCCCCAATAAACTTGCAAATCACACCCACAGAGAATGCTGGGTCTTCAAGCAAGCCGGTAAGCTAAATGCCGAACATAAGGGGAGGGAGACACCAAGCAATGATGAGGACGAACCTCGCCAGCAAAGCACTGGAGGACAAAAAAAAATTCCCACCAGAGGTTAAAACAGTAAACATGATCCACGTGACGAAGAGGAGAAGCAAACATGCACTCCGAGACATGCGCGCCGTAGAGCCCGTCACCCGTAAGTTCAACCCCGGTTGGCCTGCGCGATCACTTTTGATCGCAGGGATCACCCGACAAGCATTCGGCATGAAGGATTGGCTGCCTTGGTGTTAGACCCAATAATAAATGAATACCATCTCACACGAGTCCTTATGGATGGCGACAGTGGTCTAAATCTGATATATTTGGACACAGTCTGCAAAATAGGGATAGACCTGACAAAAATCAGCCACAGTAATACTACCTTCAAGGGAGTAATACCAGGCCCAAAGGCCCGCTCCATGGGCTCTCTAATACTAGAGGTTGTATTCGGTTCATCCGACAACTACCGAAGTGAGAAGTTAGACTTCGACATTGCTCCATTCCGAAGCGGCTATCAAGCACTACTCGGAAGAACAGCTTTCGCTCGTTTTAATGCAGTACCACATTACGCTTCTCTTAAGCTTAAGATGCCTGGTCCATGTGGCACCATCACAATTAGTGAAATATTGAGCGTTCTCTATGCACGGAAGAACGTGCGGCGGCTTTAACAGCCGAGCACTAGACGGCCTCACCAACCAAAATAAATGACAGGTCGTCAAGACCGCGGACACGGTTAGACGAGTCCGGTGCATCACTAGATATACCTGAGATTGGTTTGATGGTTAAACCCTCATAGATGGTACCATGGGCTTCCCACGTATAATCAAGGCTAGTTCGGCTCAACTTGACCTATCTTGAATTTTAATGGTTTATCGAGAATAACCAATTTTTTTGGCACGACAACTTTCACCTAAGTTCTTCTCTTTTATAAATGACAATCGTGCTACACCCATCCAGGACACGGCACAATGGAGACACAGGCGCAGACGTGCAGCAGGGACCCGCTCAAAGGTTTCTTTTCAGATTAAGACCCTGCGTAAACCATTTTTACTGTCTCTTGTTGTTCACATCCTCCGGATACTCAATACAACCGAGAAGGATGCTGGCGTTATTTGCATTTCGCCACGTCAGAATATTGCACGTACCTGGACACTCGGGGTTTATTATTAAGGGCATTGTTCAGCCCGGAATATGTTATAAAGACCGAATACCTTAGGGAGTGTTCGGCGTCGTGAGTTTGGCCTTATATGCATCAGCTCCGAATCATGTATTTGGTCAAATGTTGGGTTTTCCCGGCTCCCATGTTTTGCTACCTTACGTTCCGCTCTATCGGCTAAGGCGACATCGGGAGAACTACTGTGTTTGTGGCCTGGTTCATCCGGATGAGCACCTCAGTAGAGAAAGCCGAAAACTGACTATCATGATAAAGCGTGAGACTAGTCAACCACTCGATGACTTAGCGGAATCTTCGGGATTCCCCCGCATTAACGAAGGACCGTTTCCCGGTCATGTACGTACGCACACTGTATTCGGACGAGCGCAGAGGTACCAGGGGCTATATAGTAGTCCCACCGTCAAACTCCTATGGCTAAGTGAAAGTGTTAAGGCAATATAGTCTGATTGCCTCGTTCGCTACGCCACCACCTCTTTAATGGACCAAGACGTTGGATCAAGTGTGAATACGCGTTTTTTGCGAACACCCCCGCATTATATGCGTGGGGGCTGAAGCCGACGACTGCAAACTTTCAGGTTATATACATATATACATAAATGGCCGCACAGGAGGCATCATAATACTTTCAGGCACAAGAATAAACACAACCTTTATAATTCAATAAAAAATTGTTTTTACAATGGGAATACATGTCACTAGAACATAATATTCTTCGAGCACTGAGCCTCTATTAAACGAGCGCCTTCAAGGACTTCTTCAAAGTAGTGCTCGGCAGATACTCGGCCTACGGCAGAACTCTGGGTTGCAATAGCGGTGGCCTCCATCTCTGCCCAGTATGTTTTGACACAGGCAAGTGCCATACGTGCAACCTCTATGCACGCCGACCTCTTCATAGAGTCGATGTGTGGCACAGCACCAAAGAACTGTTGCACCAAACTAAAATAACTTTTCGGCCTTGGCCCTTCCGGCCACAGATGATCCACAACAGACCTCATGGCAAGCCCAGACAACCTATGGAGCTCGGCCCACTCGACCATTTGCTCATTCAACAGCAGCAGATGCACAGGAACATGGAACCGTGACCAGAATAGCCTTTCCACTTCACGATCTTTTTGATCCTTGAAGTACTTGGCCGCATCGGCAGCACTGGCTGCCAAATCCACGTATGAGTCTGCAGAACTCCATAGTTGATCAAGAGGGGCATACTTCAGATCTCCGAACTTCGTCCGCAACAAAAAGGGCTTCCCAGCCGCGATATCTCCAGCTTGACGCAGCTCCTCCTTCACCGCTCTGATTTTAGAGCGGGCTTCCTTGGCTGCTACCATGGCCTTCTCCAGGTCCGCCGCCTTCGCCCGGCTTTCTTTTTCAAGAAGCTGGTAACGATTGGCGGCATCTTTCAACTCAACGGCCATCTTGGCTATTTTTTCCTTGCTTTGGCAATGCGCAGCCTGTTCGGCCCTCAGCTCTTTGATCACCTTTAGAGCGACCGCATCACTATTCCTGGCTTGTTCCTTGGCTCGGGCAAGTTCCGCCCGAAGGTCTCCACGGCGGCAGCTCCATCTGCAGTCACAACAAATTAAAGATACTAGCATCATGCTCCTCTTACCATGTGTTGATCACCGGAGAAATCACATACCCCATGCCTCGTCGAGCCGCTTGTTGACAAGCACGATGTCGGCATCTACCGCATCAAGTTGCCGCTTCAGCTCGGCAAACTCACCAGTCCGACTAGCCACAGGACCTTCAGCCACCTGCACATGAAGGCGGCCTGATTATTACCTGGGACTATGATCCTCTATTTGTCGCCGTTCTCAACGGCAACCAGAGTCTTAGGGGCTACTATCTGCATAGGGCACACCTAATGTGTGCGGTACTGTAAAAAACATACACTATTTCACGTACCTCAAAGCCTTTCAGAAGACTCATAAAAGCTTCATGCAACCCACTTTCGGCGGATGAAATCCTCTCAATCACTGTACCCATTAGTGTACGATGCGCTTCTAAGATGGCCGCTTGCTCCAGAAGATCCTTCAGTGTGTTCGATCGCACACCGGACGGTTCCGGACTCTTTTTGTTGCTCTCTTTAGGAGCCAAATACTGAGGACTTCGGGTGGCTGAAGGATTACCCTCTAGCCTTGGCGGATTAGGAGAAACCCTCTGCGACGACACTTCAGGGTCGCCCCCCTCATGAGGCGGGGTGGCATGAGGAGGTGTATCGCTCTCCATCATCTCCGGAAGAAGATCCCCCGAAGACGAACTCTATCGAGAAGGGCTACGATCCGAACTACAAGATACATGCTTTGGTTATTGTCTTCAGAAGTAATGTAGGATATTTTTACTATTAAGTACTTTTTGTTTACTTACAGCTCGGTAGAGGGCTGATCCCCTTGCGGGCACTGTGCAGCAAGAGTACCCTCCGAGGCAGGACCCTATGGCGAAGATTTCTTCCCCCGTTTGGAAACCTTTGTTTTCGGGTCTTCAGAGGTGGTCCTCTTCCTTCCTTGGGGAGAGGGAATTTCAGATTCTTCTCCCTGGTTATCCTCCTTCGCGGAGGCCCTAATTCCCCCGGTTTGGATGAATAATGAGTGAGGCCTGCTTTCAGCCTCTTTATTCCCGCCTTTATCTTCCCCTGAGGGCGCCTGATAAGGCGCCGGCTCAAGCATTCTGGCCAGTACTGGATCTGCTGAGCCTTCGGGAAGGGGGGCCGAATACCTAATCATCTTCACCTTTGTTTCCCAGTCCTGGTCAAAGAGCAACCTTTTAGAATGATGTTGTGATAAATAAATAAACAATGCGTTCGGCCACGAGATTACTTACTTGGGTATCTGGACGATTGCAGCTCAGACCCGCATCCTCGGTGGCGTCCGGACAACTTGTTTGTGGTCCGAAGAACAATTTGTACATCTCTTCGAGCGTCATGCCGAGGAAGTGCTGAATAGTTCGCGGTCCTTCCGGGTTGAACTCCCACATATGGAGGGGTCGATGTTTGCAAGGCGGGACTCAACAAACTAGCATGACTTGCATTACCGTGGCCAGGCTGACATCTCTCTTGAGGAGATCTCAGATGTGACTCTGCAATATCGGCACATCATTTACTAGCCCCCAGTCCGGCCCCTTGTTGATCCATGACATCAGTTGTGGAGGGGGGCCCGAGCGGAAGGCAGGGGCGGCTACCCACTTGGTACCCTGGGGAGCTGTGATATAAAACCACTCCCGTTGCCATAAACTAGACACCTCTGGGAAGGAACCCTCTGGCCATGGAACATCAGCGCTTTTGCTTATTGCGGCACCTCCGCATTCTGCGTGTCGCCCCCCGATCATCTTCGGCTTCACATTGAAAGTCTCGAGCCACATGCCGAAGTGGGGGCTAATGCGGAGGAAGGCCTCACACACGACGATGAACGACGAGATGTGAAGGAGGGAATCCGAGGCCAGGTCATGGAAATCCAGCCCATAATAGAACATGAGCCCCCTAACAAAGGGATCCAGAGCGAGGCCTAGCCCTCGGAGGAAGTGAGAGATGAATACAATGCTCTCGCCGAGTTCGGGAGTGGGAATGACCTGCCCTCGAGCAGGCAGCCTGTGCGAGATTTCACCGGTCAAATACCTGGCCTCTCTTAGCTTCTTAATGTCTTCCTCTGTGACAGAGGAAGGCATCCACTGACCTTGAAGTTTGGATCTGGACATGGTTGAAGGTCTGAAGCGCCTGACCTGAGCCTTGGGTGTTGGAACTCGAGGCGGGGGAAGGATTCGATTGAGTACGAGAGGGAAAAAAGGATAGGCCTTGGCCTCTTTATAAAGAGGGTGAATATCAAGCGTCCTCCTCGTGGCCGTTTGGGACTTTCCTAAAATTGAGGAGTCATACCAACGGGCACAATTGGGTTACCCACGTCCGTATTGATGAGAATCCCGTAATAAGGGGGACACGATCTCTGCTTCGACAAGACGTGTCAAGAAAACTGCCTCGCGATATGTGCAGTGCTAGTTGAGAAAAACGGTTAGAATAATGACCGGGCCATGGCATGATGTCATGTTGCTAAACATGTCAGCAGATTAGATTTCTGGAAATATTATTCTCTCTATGGTGGTATGTGGAATTTGTTTTGCAAAGCCGGACACTATCCTTGTGTTCAAAATCTTATATGGAGTATTCGGAGGAAGAACCCGCCTTGCAATACCGAAAACAAATCTGCGCGCCGGACTCATCGTCATTGAAGCCTGGTTCAGGGGCTAGTGAGGGAGTCCTGGATTAGGGGGTCTCCAGACAGCCGGACTGTATCCTTTGGCCGGACTGTTGGACTATGAAGATACAAGATTGAAGACTTCGTCCCATGTCCGGATGGGACTCTCCTTGGCATGGAAGGCAAGCTTGGCAGTACGGATATGTAGATCTCCTTCCTTGTAACCGACTCTGTGTAACCCTAGCCCCCTCCGGTGTCTATATAAACCGATGGGTTTAGTTCGTAGGACAACGACAATCATACCATAGTCTAGCTTCTAGGGTTTAGCCTCTACGATCTCGTGGTAGATCAACTCTTGTAATACTCATATCATCAAGATCAATCAAGCAGGAACTAGGGTATTACCTCCATCGAGAGGGCCCGAACCTAGGTAAACATCGTGTCCCCCACCTCCTGTTACCATCCGCCTTAGACGCACAGTTCGGGACCCCTACCCGAGTTGCGCCGGTTTTGACACTGACAGCGGGCGCGTCTTCATGCTTAGGAGGTGTATGAAGACGGGTACTTCGTGAGGAAGGTCATAGGCGTCGGGCGCCTCATCGCTGCATGGAGGTGGGACGATAAGCTCTAGCGTGCCACCGACGAGGAGCTTTGGTGGGCGCCCAATGAAATGGCAAGATCGGTCGCGCGCGTCCGCCAGTAAGAGGCAGATCGGTACGTCAAGCATTGTGAGGTGGAGGAGTCAGAGTACTTCCTCTGCACAGGGAAGACGTCGCGCACCAGGGAGCTGCTGGCGAGGGGCTGCCGGAATACTGGCCCCAGGAGGAATTATTAGTTTTAGTATTGTTCGTTTTCAATTTTATGCATTGTACCTAGTAGTTAAGAATCATCATGTATATGTGATGATATTATATATATAAATATATTCTGTGATGATCTAATGAACAATATATATATATATATTATGAATTCCATTTTTATCTGTTTTTGTATACTAATTTGAATCTAGCTGTTATCATCCAAAAATACAGAATGAAAAGCATATACACACACATTGAAAGAGAACATATAAGAATGGAAAATAGAGTACACACATTGAAACAGAGCAATAAATAGAGGAATACTATGATTGTTGTGAATACAAAGCTATCCACGTCGAAACAACTTTTCAAAATAAAATGCGTCCATGAGACCATGACCAGCAACACTTGCCTAGGGTAGCTCTTGGCTATGCCTAAACTTGTGCACGCGTTCGTCCAAGCGGTCGACACGCTCGCGGTACATCTGGAGCGCGATCTCGAGCTCCAAGTTGGCTATTTCATCGGAGATCACCAGCTCAAGGATGCGACGACCATGTTCCTCTACTGCGCCCAGGTGGACACCCGGGCCAAGGAGGAAGTCGAGCCTATGGACCAGCGCGTTGGCATCCAGCGGGCCGCGGACAAGGCGAACAGCAGCACCCATGCGAATGGTGTGGCGGGCGTCTGGTGCAAGTACGGCGCTGAGGGCCTCTGCCAACTCCTGGCGAGGAATGGGGGTACTGACGGGACGTGTACCCATCTGCGACACCGTGTCGACAGCAGGCAAGCGCCGATGGATCCACTCTTGCTGTGCGGCGCGCCGCGCCTCTCGCTCTCCGGTGCTCCAGCGGTCTCGCCGTGCGGCGAGCCGCAGCCTATCGGCACGGACGCGCCTAGCTTGCTCTGCGGCGTGATACATCTCCAACGTATCTACTTTTCCAAACACTTTTTCCCTTGTTTTGGACTCTAATTTGCATGATTTGAATGGAACTAACCCAGACTGACGCTGTTTTCAGCAGAATTGCCATGGTGTTATTTTTGTGCAGAAATAAAAGTTCTCGGAATGACCTGAAACTTCACGGAGAATATTTTTGGAATATATAAAAAATACTGGTGAAAGAATCAAGGCCAGGGGGCCCACACCCTGTCCACGAGGGTGGGGGCGCTCCTACCCCCTGGCGCGCCCTCCTGCCTCATGGGCCCCCTGGTGCTCCACCGACCTCAACTCCAACTCTATATATTCATGTTCTGGGAGACAAAAACAGACAGAAGGATTCATCATGTTTTACGATACGGAGCCGCTGCCAAGCCCTAATCTCTCTCGGGATAGCTGATCTGGAGTCCGTTCAGGGCTCCCGAGAGGGGAATCCGTCGCCATCGTCATCATCAACCTTCCTCCATCACCAATTTCATGATGCTCATCACTGTGCATGAGTAATTCCATTGTAGGCTTGCTGGACGGTGATGGGTTGGATGAGATTTATCACGTAATCTAGTTAGTTTTGTTAGGGTTTGATCCCTAGTATCCATTATGTTCTGAGATTGATGTTTCTATGACTTTGCTATGCTTAATGCTTGTCACTAGGGCCCGAGTGCCATGATTTCAGATCTGAACCTATTATGTTTTCATGAATATATGTGACTTCTTGATCCTATCTTGCAAGTCTATAGTCACCTATTATGTGTTATGATCTGTTAACCCCGAAGTGACAATAATCGGGATACTTACCGGTGATGACCGTAGTTTGAGGAGTTCATGTATTCACTAAGTGTTAATGCTTTGGTCCGGTACTCTATTACAAGGAGTCCTTAATATCCCTTAGTTTCCAATAGGACCCCGCTGCCATGGGAGGGTAGGACAAAAGATGTCATGCAAGTTCCTTTCCATAAGCACGCATGACTATATTCGGAATACATGCCTACATTACATTGATGAACTGGAGCTAATTCTGTGTCACCCTATGTTATAACTGTTGCATGAGTGTAGGATCGAAAGTATGTCTAGAGGGGGGTGATTATACTACTTGACCAAATAAAAATCTAGTCTTTTCCCAATTTTAATTCTTGGCAGATTTTAACAACTTAGCACAAGTCAAGTAATCTACCAACACATGCAATTCTAAGAGTATAGCAGCGGAATGTAAAACAATTGCATATGAAGGTAAAGGGAGGAGTTTGGAGGGAGCAAACGCAATGTAGGCACGGAGATTTTTGGCGTGGTTCCGATAGGTGGTGCTATCGTATATCCACGTTGATGGAGACTTCAACCCACGAATGGTAACGGTTGCGCGAGTCCACGGAGGGCTCCACCCACGAAGGGTCCATGAAGAAGCAATCTTGTCTATCCCACCATGGCCATCGCCCACGAAGGACTTACCTCACTAGGGTAGATCTCCTTGCCCGTACAAACTCCTTGGTTCAACTCCACAATCTTGACGGAGGCTCCCAAGTGACACCGAACCAATCAAGGAGACACCACTCTCCAAAAGGTAATAGACGGTGTGTTGATGATGAACTCCTTGCTCTTGTGCTTAAAATGATAGTCTCCCCAACACTCAGCTCTCTCTCATCGGATTGGATTTGGTGGAAAGAGGGTTTGAGTGGAAAGCAACTTGGGGATGGAATATCTTCACCTCAACACAAGTATAGGTGGTTCTCTCTCAGAAAAATATATGTTGGAAGTGTAGGCATGTTCTGATCGCTCTCTCCATGAATGAAGAGTGGGTGGAGGGGTATATATAGCCTCCACACAAAATCTAACTGGTACACACAAATCACCAAACTCGGTGGGACCGAATCATGAAACTTGGTCAGACCGATTTAGTTCAAAATGTGTATGTTAGGATTTTTGGTGGGACCGACATGTCAACTCAGTGGGACCGATTCCATTAGGGTTAGGGCATAACGTAATCTCGGTGAGACCGATTACACAAATTCGGTGGGACCGATTTTGGTAATAGGCAAACAGAGAGTTGGTCAGGCAAACTCGGTGGGACCGATTTGCTCATCTCGGTTAGACCGAAATGTTACGAATGGGAAACAGAGAGTTTGCATTGCAATCTCGGTGGGACCGATCGCTCATCTCAGTTGGACCTAAACATTACGAAGGGAAACAGAGAGGTTGCAATCCCATCTCGGTGAGATCGAGATCCCTATCAGTGAGACCGAAATGACTAGGGTTTGTGGTAGTTGCTATGTCAAGTGAACTCGGTGGCGCCAGGTAGGAAATTTTGGTGGGGCCGAGTTTGACTTTTGGTTTGGGACATATGTGGATGTGAGAAAGTAGTTGAGGGTTTTGGAGCATAGCACTAAGCATTTTGAGCAAGTAACTCATTAAGCAACACCTCATCCCCTTTTAATAGTATTGGCTTTTCCTATGGACTCAATGTGATCTTGGATCACTAAAAGTAAAATGTAGAGTCTTGAGCTTGAGCCAATATGTCTTCTTAGTATTTTGAGGGGTCCAGTTTCTAATCCATGCCATGCCAAACATTGAGCTTTCCTGAAATATTTATCTTGAAATAACATTAGCTCAATGGGCTATATGTTGTTAGGAATTACCAAAACCACCCAGGGATAGTTGCACTTTCAATCTCCCCCTTTTTGGTAATTGATGACAACATATAGATCAAAGCTTCGAAAAATGATAATAAGATTGAAAAACATCGTCGCTTTGAGAAGTATGTGATAAGCAAGAGCTCCCCCTAAATTTGTGCATTATTTAAAATTTTCTTTTGAATGCAAATGCACAATCCATTAGGATCATGGGTTACTCTTCCATGTCACATACATCTTGGTGGAGCGCTTAAAATGATAGAAATTAAAAGCATGCACTCATTACCAAGCAAGTGAATGATCATATATTGATATAAAAGATAGTATCATCTAAACAAGCATTAAGGTAGCAAATGATCGATCACATGATCACACAAGTATCTCACATAAGGACATAAAGTATCTCACACAATAAAAATTTCAACCAAAGGCAGAGAAGCAAATCACTCTCTCGAAGCCTATGGTCTATATATATTTCTCCCCCTTTGGCAACAAGTTACCAAAAAGTTCAAATATGCATAGTGCTATGCGTCTCTCAGGCTTGGTCTTCGGGAGGTGGTGTAGAGAGAACTCCAAGGACGAAGGCATCCGTTGATGTAGTTGGAGCTGGTGGAGTGGCTGCTAGAGGTGGTACTAAGGCTGCGGCTGCAGGTGCTGATGTTGTAGCTCTAGAATCTGTCACTGGCATGACAGCAGACCTCTGTCCTCTAGGCACTCGCTAAAATGCATCTATGGTTGCCTTGCCTGTCTTCTCTTATGCTTCCTCCTAAAGATGATCAACTACTGTTTGAATCTCAGTTACCTTCAGATCAAGATCATAAAATTTAGTTTCTATGATCCTCTCCAAGCTCTCCTAGTTTTGAGTCAGGGTGTCCAAGCCCTTCTCAATCCTTAGTGTAGACTGGATCAGATATGCAAGTTGACCTTGCTTGCTCTTCGGGAAAACCTGAGATGCCTCTTCAACACTTGGCATCTTGACAGCTTTCTCAGCCTTTGCTTTGGCTCTTTTCTCCTGTGCTTGAACTGATGATGGTTCCTCCTCATTCATCACAATAGTATTATCTTCAAAATCAGGATACAGGGGTAGATGCTTCGTATCCAACAAATATGTTCTTGTGCCCATCTTGGAGTTGATGAGCTGCTGAATGTGTAGAGCATACCCACAACTTCTCTTCTGGTCAGCAGCAGTCCTCTTGATTGTCTCTACAATCAGACTCATGACCTTGAACTTCTGAGGGACATCAAAAAGCTGTAGCAGGTTGATAGAGTGCCCTCTGATCATCTTGTGATCTCCTAACTTGGGTAGCAGAGTGTGCCTTAGGATCTAGTTGATAGTAGGCAGACCAAACAACAAGAAATGTACAGATCCAAGCTTGTGAGTCTCCAAAGCTTTATCTGGGATCTCCTTGTACATGTTAGCCATAGTGTTGTGGTCCTTCTTCTTCTTGGCATACACATCCAAGTCATCTTCATGTTCTGCTGGGGCATTTATCAATTTTTCCCATTATTCAATTGTGGATTGGTACCTAGTACCTTCTGACATCCAAATGATCTTCCCATCTGGGTAAAAGTGAGCAGTGGAGTAAAACTGCATGATCAGCTCATCATTCCATTTTCTGAGCTTCTGTCCAACAAACTCATCTACTCCACATGCTTTGAAGCAGTCATAAACTCCTGGGAAGTGATCTTAATTCTCTTGGATGAATTCCCAATCAACCCATCTCATGTCACACACAATGGGCTTCTTGTCAAGCAGAATAGTTTCATAAAAGTCTTGTTGTTCCTTTGTGTGAAACCTATAGTCAACTGCAGTCCTTCTCCTCACAGCATAGGGATCAGACTGTTTCCACAATCTCAGTCCTGAATCTTTCCTGATGTGCATGTTCTCAGCGACTGGATGAGCATCATTGTGGTCTGGAATCTTGGGCTTCAATTTTCTCAAAATAAGAGACTCATCATCTTCTTCAGCTTCAGGCACTTGGGCCTTGTTCTTTTCTTCAGCAAGAATACTTCTATTGTTCCTCTTGGGCTTAGGAGGCTTTTGAGCTTGAGCTTTGGGGGCAGCTTTGGGCTTTGATGTTGCAGCCCCTGACTTTATAGCATCTCCCATAAGCTTCTAAGCTTTGGATGCTGGAGCATCCTCTTCTTCTTCTTCTTCTTCTTCTTCATCTTCAGAGGGATCTTTCATTATGGAGGGCTTGCCAATGACTCTGGCAATGGTCTTCTTGACTCTTTCCTTCCTTTTCTTGCCTTCTCCACCTTCTTTGGGTTCAAGAGTGAACTGCATTGTTTCTTGAGTAGACGCTCTGGCCTTAGACATAGGAATTCTCTTTGTTGGAGCCTTCCTATTCATCCCTGGCTTAACTATAGCAGCTGTGCCATACTCCTTTTTTAGCACCTTCTTCTTGGAGCTTACTTCCTCCTAAGTGGCAACATAATCCTCATCCTCAAATTCCGTGGTTCTCTTCTTCCTAATCTGGTGGCCGCCTTTGGCAAGTTGCTGGGAGTGCTCCTGCTACCATCATCAGAAGTGCTCAAGGGATCTGAACCCTCACTCAGCTGCATATGTTCCTTAGACTTGTTCTGACTGTCACTCTGATCAGACATCTCTGCAAACTCACTGACAGTAGACCCTGTGAATAGATGTAGATGAGATAGAGTGGATGAGCATCACAAAGTGCAGAGTTTTTGCAAAACAAGTGACTTAAAAACTTAGTTTTAGTTCTCCATAGAAAGCATTTCGGAGCTAGCAATTTGTAAACTCGATGATACCGAAGCAGCTTTTGGAACCTAAACTAGTGAACTTGGTCAGACCGAGTCACAGTTCGGTGGCACCGATACTGCTAGGGTTTCACAGAGAATTGAACTCAGTCACACCGATTTGCAGTTTTCGGTCAGACCGAAAATTGCAAGTGCTATGGCCTAAGCCAAATCGGTGAGACCGATTTCTACAACCCGGTCGGTCCAAGATGAGTTCGGCGGAGACCTAACCCTAAATCTTCAAATCAAACTTAACCTAAAGGATGTTTTCAGTGGATAGAGTGTTTGCGTACGTGGTAAGGATCATGGCAAAAACAATGTGCTATGAATCAAAGGTAAAAGGATAGCACAAAGGTCGAACCCATACCCTAGTTCGGTGGGGGTTCGCTACGGCGACAACGGCGGAGCAGATTTCCGTTGACGGCGACGAAGACCAGCGGCGGGAGGTCGCTGGCAGCGAGGAGACGATCCCGAGAACCGAGGAGGCAGAGAAGGACACGCGCGGGGTGAAGAGTTTTGGAGAAATTTCCAAAATTCAACCCGTGAGTATATATATCCCGACCCTATGAGTGTGACCGAGTGGAACAACTCGGTGGCACCGAGATGCAGACTCGCAAGCGGTTACTGCAACTCGGTGTGAACGAAAAGTTCAAATCGGTTGCACCGAGATTGAAAACCTAGATCAACTTAGTGATCTCGGTGTGACCGAAATGGATGACTCGGTCATACCGAAACGCACAAAGAGGTTTTGGAAATTTAAGTCTATGATGAATTGGGGACTCCGAGTGCTCCTCACACAGAGTGCTTCGAATATGACTTGATCAAACTTTGTGATGTAGCATGAATAGGGTTTGAGACGAGAAAAGCATAGATAGCTAGAGGAAGTCCTTAGGCATTCTTGTCCATCCATTTGGCAAAAGAGAAAAGGCCAAACAATCAAGGCAACAAATGGATGTCCTCGAATGAGTAAAACATGCAACCAACATGCTCACACAATAAGATGGAAAATGAAATATGTGGCAAAGCATGCACAATCACTCAAATTTCTTACTTCTGGCAAGACTCTTGTAAACACCTTTCTCTATAATTCCCTTCAATAAGCTATTTTCTTGCTCAAGTGTAACTTGGCTAAGAGATTCATTAGTGGAATCAAGATAACTACTAGAAGCAATAAAATTGGTTTTAGCATGATTATTGTTACTACCAGAAGAAGAATCTTTCTTGTTCTTATTGCTAGATTTAACTTGAGCCTTGTAAGTAGACAAGAGTAAACACTTGGCATTGTAAGAAGAACTTTTCTTGCGAAGATCATCATTGATTGCCTTTAAGAACTCATGCTCTTGCTCAAGGTTGAGCTTTTCAAAGCGTAGCTTCTCATGAGTCTTTAAAATTTCTCGATGATCTTCCAAGGTAGTTTCATGAGCTAACTTAAGAGTGTTTTATCTTGATTAGCATGATTAATAGCAAGTGCATCATAGTTTTCATAATTAGAGTTGTCAACAAGTAAAGCATCATCACCTAGCAAATCATCTTCATCACTATTGAAATCAACATACTCGGGGTGTGATACCTTTGGGCCTTTAGCCATGAAGCATCTTCCAATTCCTTCATTTGGTGACTCAAATATGTCGTAGGAGTTGGTTGACACAAGTTCTAGACCGGCAACACCTTCACCTTGAGTGTATTCGGAGTCGGAGTGATAACTTCTTTCGGAGTGATTGTCGGAGTCGGAGCCGGATACCCATTCACCAACATGAGCTTGATGTCTTCATTCTGTGTAGTTCCTTGATGATTTGTCCTTCCTTTCCGAATCCTTGCTTCTCCGTGATGTTCTTTGTTCATAACGGTCATCTCTACTCCTTCTCTCTCTTGGTGGTGATTCTTCTCTCCTACTCCTTCTTTTGGAAGAATCTTCTCTTCTTTTGTAGGAAGGCGTACACTCATTTGAGTAGTGTCCGGGTCTTCCACAATTGTAGCAATTACTTTCACGACTTGAAGATCTTTTGTCATTGTAGGACCTTGACTTGGAACTTCTTTCCTTGCTTCTACTCTTGTAGAACTTGTAGAAATTATTCACCATTAGGCTCAATTCTTCATTGAAGGCTTGTTTCTAACTTGATGATGTGGAAGCATCACATGAGGCTTTGTAAGCACCACTTGACTTGTTGTGGAGCTCTTCCTTATCCTTAAGTGACATCTCATGAGCAACAATTCTTCCAATGACTTCCGTTGGATTGAGATCTTTGTAATTGGGAAGGATTTGGATCAATGTGCACACGGTATCATATTTTCCATCCAAGGCTCCTAGGATCTTCTTGATGATGAATCTGTCGGTCATCTCTTCACTTCCTAAGACGGCAATCTCATTTGTGATGAGAGCAAGCCTAGAGTACATTTCAGCAACACGTTCACCATCCTTCATTTTGAACTTCTCGAGTTGACTTTGAAGCACATCCAATTTTGATTCCTTGACGGAGTCGGTACCTTCATGCATATCAATCAAAGTATCCCAAATTTCCTTTGAATTCTCAAGACAGATGATTTTGTTGAATTCTTCGGGGCACAATCCGTTGAAGAGAATATCACAAGCTTGAGCATTGTATTGCAACATCTTCAACTCTTCCGCGGTAGCTTCACGGTTCGGTTCTCTCCCATCAAAGAATTCACCTTGCAAACCAATACACACAATAGCCCAAACGGCGGGGTTATGTCCAAGAATATGCATCATCATCTTATACTTCCAACTAGCAAAATTGGTACCATCAAATTGAGGACCTCTATGGTGGTACTTTCTGTCGCTAGACGCCATACTCTCCTAGGTTGTGAAACCAAGGCTATGATCACCAAAAGATATGGGAATCAAAGCAAATGGAGACCAAAGCTCTGATACCACTTGTAGGATCGAAAGTATTTCTAGAGGGGGGGTGATTAGACTACTTGACCAAATAAAAATCTAGCCTTTTCCCAATTTTAATTCTTGGCAGATTTTAGCAACTTAGCACAAGTCAAGTAATCTACCTACACATGCAATTCTAAGAGTATAGCAGTGGAATGTAAAACAATTACATATGAAGGTAAAGGGAGGAGTTTGGAGGGAGCAAACGCAATGTAGACACGGAGATTTTTGGCGTGGTTCTGATAGATGGTGCTATCGTACATCCAAGTTGATGGAGACTTCAACCCACGAAGGGTAACGGTTGCGCGAGTCCACGGAGGGCTCCACCCACGAAGGGTCACAAAGAAGCAACCTTGTCTATCCCACCATGGCCATCGCCCACAAAGGACTTGCCTCACTAGGGTAGATCTTCACGAAGTAGGCGATCTCCTTGCCCGTACAAACTCCTTGGTTCAACTGCACAATCTTGACAGAAGCTCCCAAGTGACACCTAACCAATCTAGGAGACACCGCTCTCCAAAAGGTAATAGACGGTGTGTTGATGATGAACTCCTTGCTCTTGTGCTTCAAATGATAGTCTCCCCAACACTCAGCTCTCTCTCTCATAGGATTGGATTTGGTGGAAAGAGGGTTTGAGTGGAAGGCAACTTGGGGAAGGCTAGAGATCAAGATTTATGTGGTTGGAATGAAATATCTTGACCTCAACACAAGTGGAGGTGGTTCTCTCTCAGAAAATATACGTTGGAAGTGTAGGCATGTTCTGATGGCTCTCTCCATGAATGAAGAGTGGGAGGAGGGGTATATATAGCCTCCACACAAAATCTAACCGTTACACACAAATCACCAAACTCGGTGGGACCGAATCATAAACTTGGTCAGACCGATTTAGTTCAATATGTGGGCGCTAGGATTTTCGGTGGGACGACATGTCAACTCGGTGGGACTGATTCCATTAGGGTTAGGGCATAACGTAATTTCGATGAGACCGATTACACAAATTCGGTGGGACCGATTTTCGTAATAGGCAAACAAAGAGTTGGTCAGGCAAACTCGGTGGGACCGATTCCGTCATCTCGGTTAGACCGAAATGTTACGAATGGGAAACAGAGAGTTTGCATTGCAATCTCGGTGGGACCGATTGCTCATCTCAGTTGGACCGAAACGTTACTAAGGGAAACAGGGAGGTTGCAAGCCCATCTTGGTGAGACCGAGATCCCTATCGGTCAGACTAAAATGACTAGGATTTGTGGCAGTGGCTATGTCAAGTGAACTCGGTGGCGCCGGGTTGGAAATTTCGGTGGGGCCGAGTTTGACTTTTGGTTTGGGACATATGTGGATGTGAGAAAGTAGTTGAGGGTTTTGGAGCATATCACTAAGCATTTTGAACAAGTAACTCATTAAGCAACACCTCATCCCCTTTTAATAGTATTGGCTTTTCCTATGGACTCAATGTGATCTTGGGTCACTAAAAGTAAAATGTAGAGTCTTGAGCTTGAGCCAACATGTCTTCTTACTATTTTGAGGGATCCACTTTCTAATCCATGCCATGCCAAACATTGAGCTTTCCTGAAATATTTATCTTGATATAGCATTAGCTCAATGGGCTATATGTTGTTAGGAATTACCAAAACCACCCAGGGATAATTGCACTTTCAATGAAGAATCACATCCGGCATAATTATCCATCAGTGATCCATTCCCTACGAGCTTTTCACATATTGATCTTTGCTTAATTACTTTTCCGTTGCCACTGTTACAATCACTACAAAACCAATACTGTTACTTTTGCCATCGTTACCGTTACTTCCATATTACTTTGCTACTAAATACTTTTCTGCAGATATTAAGTTTTCCAGGTGTGGTTGAATTGACAACTCAGCTGCTAATACTTGAAAATATTATTTGGCTCCCCTTGTGTCGAATCAATAAATTTGGGTAGAATACTCTACCCTCGAAAACTGTTGCGATCCCCTATACTTGTGGGTTATCACGGCGCGCCATCGATCATGTTGTGCGTCGAGCTGCAGCCTGTCGGCTCTGACATGCCTATCTTGATCCGCGGCGCTCAAGCGCCATGCGCCAAAGGTCCGCTCAACCCTGGCGATGACGCGCAACACAGCGTCATCCATCGCATTGTCGGGGGGTGCCTCAGCCTCAACGGGTCGTGGGGCCTTCTCGTTTTCCTCGTCGATGAGGTTGGTGGTAGAGGCGGCACTTTGGTGGGTTGGCATGCTTGGAAAAGGTGGATGTGCTACAGGATGCGCTTGTCGCCTCCATGTGTCGCGCGCCCCCTATGCGCAATATAGCAGGGTTGCGGGAAACAGGTGAGGAAATGGCGGGAAATGGTGGCATGTTCATAAAACGCCATCAATTAATGGAAACTTAGCATCAAGCTAGCATAAGAGGTATATGATCATCAGATGAACACAGACCACACTAGGGATCCCATCGGTGATGAATTCATCAATCCCAAACGGTTGAAAACTAGCAAGCGTTTGCCCACAAGACATACGACCTATTCCATCACAAATAGGTCGGATGGATCAACTGTATGCCACGTATCGCACATTGTCAAAAAGTAACGCGGTAGACCTTCGTTAACATGTGTTCAAAAACAAGGACCTCGAGGTTAACCTAATTTAACATTGACACAACTTCCCATCTAGTCATCCATCCAATGGCTGCTCCAGCCTGAGCACACTTAACTTGCTAGTTTTCTTACATGAGCTACTGGTGGAACAACTAGTCCTTGCTGATATGAATGCCTCTTCGCATCCGTATGGAGTATCCGGATGACCGCCCGTCCCATGATGGCGAATAGATGTTGTGTAGACAAAGCATCTCACATACGTCTTATTAGAAGCAACCATCTGCGTTATTATCGGTCTTCACACACATTTCTGATTACAGTCATGTTTGCCGCATATCAGACACATCTTGTTATATTGAACCGTTTCTGTTCTCTTGCCTAATCACAAACAGTTCATCCTAGTGAACCGTATGTTGTACATCGCACACACCTTGATCGGGCTGTCCGTTTCTTTTGTGTTGCCTAATCACAAATAGTTCATCCACGTGAACTATATGCTGTGTATCGCACACGCCTCCATCTGGCTGCCCATTTCTTTTGTGTTGCCTCATCGCAAACAGTTCATTGAACTGAACCGTATGCCCTTCATCGCACATGTAACTAAAACCTGAACTGTGTTTGATGCATCCGTCATCGCAAATGTTTTACACATTTCTAATGGTTTTCATACAACACCGTTTTGCGATCATTGCATCGCACACAGTTTCTTGAATGGTCTCTGATCGTAGTGTTGCGTTAGCAGCATCCTGCAGTAGTGCATTATGATGTAAAAACAAACTCTAAATTGCTGATGTATGAAAACTTGTATAAAGGTGTATGAATACAACATGAAATAAAAAGAAATATAATACAAAATAGTAGTAGTAGCGCGGGCTGCAAGAGGCGCTACTAGTAGTTACCAGTAGCATCTTTTCAGAGAAGTGCTACTACTAAGTGGATATAGCAGTAGCGTAGTTCAACCCAAGCTACTGCTAAGCTTGAGCTGTAGCGCCATACTAGTAGCGCCGCCACCCGCGCTACTAGTATGCCTAAAACCTGCGCTACTGCTAGGCTTTTCCCTAGTAGTGTGTGGTTCAAACCGATAAAGATCTTCGTTGAATATGTGGAGATCATTATGGACATCGAGGTCCCGCTATTGATTATTGATCGGAAAGTTGTCCCAATCATGTACGCATGTTCTCTAACCCGTAGGGTAACACACTTAACGTTCGGTAACGCTAGGGTAGTAATGGGATAATCATAATGGTGAGACCAAAGATAGTTCAGACTTCAGAGTCTCGTATGGGATCCGGCACATCACGAGAAGCTTCGGAATGGTCCAGAGACAAATAAAACATATATGAAAAGTATTTTTTGGCTTATCGAAGAAGTTTGAGATTTTTTGATATTGTATAGGGAAGGTTCTAAAAGGTTTCGCAATGGGGACCACCAATGTTGAGGCACGCCCCCCCCCCCGCCCTAAAAGGAATAGGATCAAATCCTGAAGGGATAAGATCAAGATCCCTAAAAAGGAGGGATCACAACCGGTGGGGAAGGAAGGAGGAGATTTCCTCCCCCTTTGGTGTGCATCCCTTAGAGGCTTGGAGGAGGAGCCAGGCCTCCTCCCTCACACCTATAAATAGATGAGGGAGGGGCTGGCTACAACACCTAACATCCCGGTTGTTGGACGGCTCCCTCTCGCTCCATACATCCGTCGTCCATGCAGTTTCTAGCGAAGCTTTGCCAGAGTTCCACCATAACTCCACCACCACACTGTCATGCTGCTGGCCTAGATTCCATCTACCTCGCCCTCTCCCTTGTAGGATCAACATACTTCACGGAGCCATACATGTGCATATCTCGAACGTGTCATTTGTGTTGTGCTGGATCGGATTGGATCGAGAAGATAGTACGACTATGCCAACCATGTTCATTAGAATGTTTCCACTTTCGGTCTACAAGGGCATGTAGACTTTCCCCACTCGATGCTAGAATCTAGTAGATTATATCTTGAGTTGATACGTAGGATTTTTTTTTATTTTCCATGCAACGATTCCTAACAAACATATCTTCTAGTTCCTGAACTAGCATAATATGGCACTACATAGCTAGAAGTTAATTCAACTATTGATTTATAAGGGAAGTCTCTCAAACCACTAATATGACCAAAGAAATTCCCCAAATTGTCTCTACCCATAAGATGATCCCTCACACTTAATATCATGAGAAAAGTGTTCTCCCATAGTATGCACCATTGCGAAAGTTTATATTTTTGAAGCACCTCATGATGATCGGGTGTGATAAATTCTACGTTCACATACAACGGGTGTAAGCCAAGTTTACATATGCATAAATGCTTTGGTTAACTTGACGATCCTACCATGTACAAACATGCCCGAAACACATCGAACCGAAAGGTTAAACATGAGTCATATGGATGATATGATCAACATTTTGATGTTCACCATTGAAACTAATCCATCTCACATGATGATCGGACTTGGGTTAGTGGATTTGGATCATGTATCACTAAACAACTTGAGGGATGTTGATTTAGGTGGGAGTTCATTAGTAATTTGATTAATTTGAACTAATTTTAATGAACATAGTCTAAATGTGTTTGCAAATATGTTGTAGGTCAGTGGTTCGCAAAGTAGCTCCGCTCTATTTCAATGTGTCCCTAGAGAAAGAAAAGCCGAAAGATGATGGAAGAAACTTTGCGGACTGGCTCTGTAATCCGAGGATTATCCTCACTACTGCATAGAAGGCTTATGTCCTTGATGCACCACTCGGTGCGCCACCCTCTCCCGAGACGTCTATAGATATTGCGAATGTCTGGTAGACACGGGCTGATGACTACTTGATAGTTTAGTGTGCCATGTTGTACGGTTTAAGAGAAAAGGCTCCAAATATGTTTTGGGCACCACAGGGCATATGCGATGGTTGAGGAATTTAAAATGGTATTTTAGGCTCACTCCCGTGTGGAGAGGTATGATTCCTCAGAAAAATTCTTTAGCTGTAAGATGAAAGAGAGCAACTCCGTTAGTGAGCACTGATGTCTACTACACAACCTTCTTCTTGTAGACGTTGTTTGGCCTCCAAGTGCAGAGGTTTGTAGGATAGTAGCAAATTTCCCTCAAGTGGATGACCTAAGGTTTATCAATCCGTAGGAGGCGTAGGATGAATATGGTCTCTCTCAAGCAACCTTGCAACCAAATAACAAAGAGTCTCTTGTGCCCCCAACACACCCAATACAATGGTAAATTGTATAGGTGCACTAGTTCGGCGAAGAGATGGTGATACAAGTCGTATATGGATAGTAGATAAAGGTATTTGTAATTTGAAATAATAAAAACAGAAAGGTAGCAAGTGATAAAAGTGAGCGTAAACGTTATTGCAATGATAGGAAATAAGGCCTAGGGTTCATACTTTCGCTAGTGTAAGTTCCCTCAACAATACTAACATAATTGGATCACATAACTATCCCTCAACATGCAACAAAGAGTCATTCCAAAGTCACTAATAGCGGAGAACGAACGAAGAGATTATGGTAGGGTACGAAACCACCTCAAAGTTATTCTTTCCAATCAATCCATTGGGCTATTCCTATAAGTGTCACAAACAGCCCTAGAGTTCGTACTAGAATAACACCTTAAGACACAAATCAACCAAAACCCTAATGTCACCTAGATACTCCATTGTCACCTCAAGTATCCGTGGGCATGATTATACGATATGCATCACACAATCTCAATTCATCTATTCAACCAACACATAGAACCTCAAAGAGTGACCCAAAGTTTCTACCGGAGAATCACGACAAAAACGTGTGCCAACCCCTATGCATAGGTTCATGGGCGGAACCCGCAAGTTGGTCACCAAAACATACATCAAGTGGCACATGGTATCCCATTGTCACCACAGATATCCACGGCAAGACATACATCAAGTGTTCTCAAGTCTTTAAAGACTCAATCCGATAAGATAACTCCAAAGGGGAAAATCAATTCATTACAAGAGAGAAGAGGGGGAGGAGAAACATAAGATCCAACTATAATAGCAAAGCTCGCGATACATCAAGATCGTATCACCTCAAGAACACGAGAGAGAGAGAGATCAAACACATAGCTACTGGTACATACCCTCAGCCCCGAGGGAGAACTACTCCCTCCTCGTCATGGAGAGCACCGGGATGATGAAGATGCCCACCGGAGAAGGATTGCCCCCTCCGGCAGGGTGCCGGAACGGGTCTAGATTGGTTTTCGGTGGCTACGGAGGCTTCTGGTGGCGGAACTCCCGATCTATTGTGCGTTCTGGAAGTTTTAGGGTATATGGAGTTATATAGGCAGAAGAAGCATGTCAGGGGAGCCACGGGGGCCCCACGAGGTAGGGGGGGGCGCCCTAGGGGGGTGGGCGCGCCCCCACCCTCGTGGGCATTTCCCGTATCTTCTGACGTGGGGTCCAAGTCCATCAGGTGTGTTTCCTTCCAAAAATAACTTCTCCAGTTGATTTCGTTCCGTTTTGACTCCGTCTGATATTCCTTTTCTTTGAAACACTGAAATAGGCATAAAACAGCAAATCTGGGCTGGGCCTTCGGTTAATAGGTTAGTCCCAAAAATAATATAAAAGTGGATAATAAAGCCCAATATTGCCCAAAACAGTAGATAATATAGCATGGAGAAATCAAAAATTATAGATATGTTGGAGACGTATCAAGCATCCCCAAGCTTAATTCATGCTCGTCCTCGAGTAGGTAAATGATAAAAAACATAATTTTGATGTGGAATGCTAGTTGGCATAATTTCAATGTAATTCTTCCTACTTGTGATATGAATATTCAGATTCGAAAGATTCAAGACAAAAGTTCATATTGACATAAAAATAATAATACTTCAAGCATACTAATAAAGCAACTATGTCTTCTCAAAATAACATGGCCAAAGAAAGTTATCCCTACAAAATCATATAGTCTGGCTATGCTCTATCTTCACCACACAAAATATTTAAATCATGCACAACCCCGATGACAAGCCAAGCAATTGTTTCATACTTTTGATGTTCTCAAACTTTTTCAATCTTCACGCAATACATGAGCGTGAGCCATGGATATAGCACTATAGGTGGAATAGAGTGGTGGTTGTGGAGAAGACAAAAAGGAGAAGATAGTCTCACATCAACTAGGCGTATCAACGGGCTATGGAGATGCCCATCAATAGATATCAATGTGAGTGAGTAGGGATTGCCATGCAACGGATGCACTAGAGCTATAAGTATATGAAAGCTCAACAAAAGAAACTGGTGGGTGTGAATCCAACTCGCTTTCTCACGAAGACCTAGGGCATTTTGAGGAAGCCCAACATTGGAATATACAAGCCAAGTTCTATAATGAAAGATTCCCACTAGTATATGAAAGTGACAACATAGGAGACTCTCTATCATGAAGATCATGGTGCTACTTTGAAGCACAAGTGTGGTAAAAGGATAGTAGCATTGCCCCTTCTCTCTTTCTCTCATTTTTTTATTTTTTTTATTTTTTTATTTGGGCCTTTCTCTTTTTTTCTGGCCTCTTTTTTCTCTTTTTTTATTTGGGCTTCTTTGCCTCTTTTATTTATTTTTCGTCCAGAGTCTCATCCCGACTTGTGGGGGAATCATAGTCTCCATCATCCTTTCCTCACTGGGACAATGCTCTAATAATGATGATCATCACACTTTTATTTACTTACAACTCAAGAATTACAACTCGATACTTAGAACAAGATATGACTCTATATGAATGCCTCCGGCGGTGTACCGGGATGTGCAATGATGCATGAGTGACATGTATGAAAGAATTATGAACGTGGCTTTGCCACAAATACGATGTCAACTACATGATCATGCAAAGCAATATGACAATGATGAAGCGTGTCATAATAATGGAATGGTGGAAAGTTGCATGGCAATATATCTCAGAATGGCTATGAAAATGCCATAATAGGTAGGTATGGTGGCTGTTTTGAGGATGGTATATGGTGGGTTTATGGTACCGGCGAAAGTTGCGCGGTACTAGAGAGGCTAGCAATGGTGGAAGGGTGAGAGTGTGTATAATCCATGGACTCAACATTAGTCATAAAGAACTCATATACTTATTGCAAAAATCTATTAGTTATCGAAACAAAGTACTACGTGCATGCTCCTAGGGGGATAGATTGGTAGGAAAAGACCATCGCTCGTCCCCGACTGCCACTATAAGGAAGACAATCCATGAATAAATCATGCTCCGACTTCATCACATAACAGTTCACCATACGTGCATGCTACGAGAATCACAAACTTCAACACAAGTATTTCTCAAATTCACAACTACTCAACCAGCATGACTCTAATATTACCATCCTCATATCTCAAAACAATCATCAAGTATCAAACTTCTCTTAGTATTCAACACATTCATAAGAGAATTTTATTATTAATCTTGTATACCTAGCATATTAAGATTTTAAGCAAATTACCATGCTATTTAAGACTCTCAAAATAATCTAAGTGAATCATGAGAGTTCATCTATTTCTTCAAAATAAAACTACCACTATGCTCTAAAAGATATAAGTGAAGCACTAGAGCAAACAACAAACTACTCCGAAAGATATAAGTGAAGATCAATGAGTAGTCAGATAATTATGCAACTATCTGAAGACTCTCTAAAATTTAATAATTTAAGATCTTGGTATTTTATTCTAACAGCAAGCAAAGAAAAATAAAATGACATCTAAGAATAGCAAACATCATGTGAAGAAGCAAAAACTTAGGATCAACCGATACTAACCGATAGTTGTTGAAGAAGAAAGGTGGGATGCCAACCGGGGCATCCCCAAGCTTAGACGCTTGAGAGTTCTTGAAATATTATCTTGGGGTACCTTGGGCATCCCCAAACTTGAGCTTTTGTGTCTCCTTAATTCCTCTCATATCACGGTCTCCCTAAATCTCAAAAGCTCCATCCTCACGAAACTCAACAAGGACTCGTGAGATAAGTTAGTACAAACCATTGCCAAAACCTTATCATACTCTACTGTAGAAAATCACTAAAATTATTATTCAACATTGCATACTAAATGCCTCTGCATATTTAATAGTCCTATCCTCAAATAGAATCATTAAACAAGCAAGCATATGCAAACAATGCAAACATAACAGCAATCTGGCTAAACAGGATAGTCTGTAAAGAATGCAGCAACATCCATACTTCCCTAGCTCCAAAAATTATAAAAGAAAATTCACACTGTAGTAAATTTATCATATCTTAATATGCAAAAGGTTTCGACATTTTATCACATTCTGACTTTTCTAGGGAATTATTGCAACAGCGGTAAACTTTCTTTTTCAAACAGCAACATGTGGACTTCTAAAATAGGCATAGTAAAGGCTATCAATGCCACTTTTATTGAAATAAAAGATGCAAAACATTATTCTAAATAACATCAAGCAAATCCTAACAAAATAAATTGACGCTCCAAGCAAAACACATATCATGTGGCAAATAAAATTATAGCTCCAAGTAAAGTTACCGATGAACGAAGACGAAGGAGGGGATGCCTTCCGGGGCATCCCCAAGCTAAGGCTCTTGGTTGTCCTTGAATATTACCTTGGGGTAACTTGGTCATCCCCAAGCTTAGGCTCTTGCCACTCCTTATTCCATAGTCCATCGAATGCTTACCCAAAACTTGAAAACTTCACAACACAAAACTTAATAGAAAACTCGTAAGCTCCGTTAGTATAAGAAAACAAAATACCACTTCAAGGTACTGTAATGAACTCATTCTTTATTTATATTGGTGTTAAACCTACTGTATTCCAACAACTCTATGTTTTATAAACTATTTTACTAGCCATAGATTCATCAAAATAAGCAAACAACACATCGAAACAGAATCTGTCAAAAACAGAACAGTCTGTAGTAATCTGGATCAAACGTATACTTCTGGAACTCATAAAATTCTCAAATAAATTGCTGGACCTGAGGAATTTATCTATTAATCATCTGAAAAAAGAATTAACTAAATAGCACCCTCCAAATAAAAATGGAAGCAATTCTCGTGAGCGCTAAAGTTTCTGTTTTTTACAGCATGATCAACAAGACTTTCCCCAAGTCTTCACAAAGGTTCTACTTGGTACAAACACTAATTAAAAGCATAAAACCACATCTAAACAGAGGATAGATGACTTATTTATTACTAAACAGGAACAAAAAGCAAGGAACTAACATAAAATTGGGTTTCCTCCCAACAAGCGCTATCGTTTAACGCCCCTAGCTAGGCATGATGATTTCAATGATGCTCACATATAAGATAAGAATTGAAACATAAAAACATAAAGAGAGCATCATGAAGAATATTACTAGCACATTTAAGTCTAACATAATTCCTATGCATAGGGATTTTGTGAGCAAACAACTTATGGGAACAATAATCAACTAGCATAGGAGGGCAAAATAAGCATAACTTCAAGATTTTAAGCACATAGAGAGGAAATTTGATATTATTGCAATTCCTACAAGCATATATTCCTCCCTCATAATAATATTCAGTAGCATCATGAATGAATTCAACAATATAACCAGCACCTAAATAATTCTTTTCATGATCTACTTGCATAGAAAATTTACTACTCTCCACATAAGCAAAATTCTTCTCATTCGGAATAGTGGGAGTATCATAAGAGACATGAATTTGATATTTGATATTTAAATGACCATGTTCATTGCAAAGTTCAGAAGTATGGGTAAGATATCTTAAATTTTCAGCACATTCATCTAGCTCTTCTTGCAATAATTTGGTTTCTAAGTACTTATGCCTCTTGCAATATCTATCTTCCCTATTTGGTGTGTACTTGCAAACCCAGTCTACTCCACAAAAATTGACATGTTTATAGGAGGCATTTTCATCATAACTAGCGCAATCATCATTAGCATCATGGATATTCAAAGAATTCGTACTAACAACATTGCAGTCATGCTCATCATTCAAATATTTAGTGCCAAACATATTAGAGATCTCTTCTTCTAGCACTTGAGCACAATTATCCTTTCCATCATACTCACGAAAGATATTAAAAAGATGAAGCGTATGAGACAAACTCAATTCCATTTTTTATAGTTTTCTTTTATAAACTAAACTAGTGATAAAACAAGAAACTAAAGGACTCGATTGCAAGATCTAAAGATATACCTTCAAGCACTCACCTCCCCGGCAACGACGCCAGAAAAGAGCTTGATGTCTACTACACAACCTTCTTCTTGTACACATTGTTGGGCCTCCAAGTGCAGAGGTTTATAGGACAGTAGCAAATTTCCCTCAAGTGGATGACCTAAGGTTTATCAATCCATAGGAGGCGTAGGTTGAAGATGGTCTCTCTCAAGCAACCCTGCAACCAAATAACAAAGAGTCTCTTGTGTCCCCAACACACCCAATAGAATGGTAAATTGTATAGGTGCACTAGTTCGGCGAAGAGATGGTGATACAAGTGGTATATGGATAGTAGATAAAGGTATTTGTAATCTGAAATAATAAAAACAGCAAGGTAGCAAGTGATAAAAGTGAGCGTAAACGGTATTGCAATGATAGGAAATAAGGCCTAGGGTTCATACTTTCGCTAGTGTAAGTTCCCTCAAGAATACTAACATTATTGGATCACATAACTAACAAAGACTCACTCCAAAGTCACTAATAGCGGAGAACGAATGAAGAGATTATGGTAGGGTACGAAACCACCTCAAAGTTATTCTTTCCAATCAATCCGTTGGGCTATTCCTATAAGTGTCACAAACAGCTCTATAGTTCGCAATAGAATAACACCTTAAGACACAAATCAACCAAAACCCTAATGTCACCTAGATACTCCATTGTCACCTCAAGTATCCGTGGGCATGATTATACGATATGCATCACACAATCTCAATTCATCTATTCAACCAACACATAGAACCTCAAAGAGTTCCCCAAAGTTTCTACCGGAGAATCACGACGAAAACGTGTGCCAACCCCTATGCATAGGTTCATGGGCGGAACCTGCAAGTTGGTCACCAAAACATACATCAAGTGGCACGTGGTATCCCATTGTCACCATAGATATCCACGATAAGACATACATCAAGTGTTCTCAAGTCTTTAAAGACTCAATCTGATAAGATAACTCCAAAGGGGAAATTCAATTCATTACAAGAGAGAAGAGGGGGAGGAGAAACATAAGATCCAACTATAATAGCAAAGGTCGCGATACATCAAGATCGTATCACCTCAAGAACATGAGAGAGAGAGATCAAACACATAGCTACTGGTACATACCCTTAGCCCCGAGGGAGAACTACTCCCTCCTCGTCATGGAGAGCATCGGGATGATGAAGATGGCCACCGGAGAAGGATTGCCCCCTCCGGCAGGGTGCTGGAACTAGTCTAGATTGGTTTTCGGTGGCTACGGAGGCTTCTGGCGGCGGAACTCCCGATCTATTGTGCGTTCTGGAAGTTTTAGGGTATATGGAGTTATATAGGCAGAAGAAGCACGTCAGGGGAGCCACGGGGGCCCCACGAGGCAGGGGGCGCGCCCCCCACCCTTGTGGGTAGCTCCCGTATCTTCTGACGTGGGGTCCAAGTCCATCAGGTGTGTTTCCTTCCAAAAATAACTTCTCCAGTTGATTTCGTTCCGTTTCGACTCTGTCTGATATTCCTTTTCTTCAAAACACGGAAATAGGCATAAAACAACAAATTTGGGATGGGCCTCCGGTTAATAGGTTAGTCCCAAAAATAATATAAAAGTGGATAATAAAGCCCAATATTGCCCAAAACAGTAGATAATATAGCATGGAGAAATCAAAAATTATAGATATGTTGGAGACGTATCAAGCACGTACTCAAAATTTCTGGGTATGCCAGTTGGGAGTTAACATTCCTGATGAAGTAGCAATTGAAAGGATTCTCCAGTCACTGCCACTAAGTTACAAGGGCATTGTGATGAACTATAACATGCAAGGGATGGAGAAGACACTCCCTGATCTTTTCCCGATGCTTAGAAACATGGACGTAGAAATCAACAGAGAGCATCAAGTGTTGATGGTCAAAAAGACCACTGGTTTCAAAGATACTAAGGTAAAGAAAGGGAACTTCAAAAAGAATGACAAGTGAGTTGGTAATCACGTAAAGAAGCCCAAGGCTGGACCAAAACCTGACACTGAGTGTTTCTACTAGAAGGGGAATGGCCACTAGAAGTGTATCTGCCCCATGTTTTTGGCACATAAGAAAGCTGGCAACATCAACAAAGGTATATTTGATATACATGTTATTTATGTGTACCTTACTAGTGCTCGTAGTAGCACTTGGGTATTTGATACTAGTTCAGTTCATAATATTTGTCAGTTGAAACAGGAGCCACAGAATAAAGGAGACTAGCTAAGGACAAGGTGGCGATGGGCATCAGAAATGGCTCCAAGGTTGATGTGATCTCTGTCGGCGCACTTCCTCTATGTCTACCTTCGAGATTAGTTTTAGACCTAAAAAATTGTTATTTGGTGCATGTATTAACCATGAACATTATATCCGGATCTTTTTATCGCTAGACGGTTATTTATTTAAACCTGAGAATAATGGTTGTTCTATTTATATGTGTAATATCTTCTATGGCTATGCACACAATGTGAATGGTTTATTCTTGGTGAATCTGATATTAGTGATACACATGTTCATAATATTGATGCCAACAGATGCAAAGTGAATAATGATAGTACCACATACTTGTGACATTGTCGCTTAGCTCATATTGGTGTAAAGTGCATGAAGAAACTCCATACTAATGAACTTCTGGAATCACTTGAGTTTGAATCACTTGAAACGTGTGAACCATGCCTCATGGGCAAGATGACTAGAACCCCGCTTTCCGGTATAATAGAGTAGGCAAGTGACATGTTGGAAATAATACATACCGATGTATGCGGTCCAATGAGTGTTGAAGCACGTGGTGGATATCATTATTTCCTGACCTTCATAGATGATTTAAGTAGATATGTGAATATTTACTTAATGAAACATAAGTCTTAAACATTTGAAAAGTTCAAGGACTTTCAGAGTGAAGTAGAAAATCATCGTAATAAGAAGATACCATTTCCACAATGTGATCGTGGAGGTGAATATCCGAGTTACGAGTTTGGTGTGCATTTAAGATAATGCGGAGTTGTTTCACAACTCACGCCACCTGGAGCACCATAGCATAATGGTGTGTCTGAACGTCATAATCATACTCTATTAGATATGGTGCATTCTACGATGTCTCTTACTGATTTGCCACTGTTGTCTTGGGAATATACATTAGAGACAACTGCATTCACTTTAAACAGGGCACCATATAAATCCGTTGAAACGACATCATATGAATTATTGTTTGGCAAGAAAACTAAGCTGCCGTTTCTAAATATTTGGGGATGTGATGCTTATGTCAAGAGGCTATAGCCTGATAAGCTCGAACCCAAAGGGGAAAAATGCATCTTCATAGGATACCCTAAAGAGACAATTGGGTATACCTTCTATCACAGGTTCGAGGGCAAGATCTTTGCTGCCAAGAATGGATCCTTACTAGAGAAGGAGTTTATTTCGAAAGAAGTCAGTGGGAGGAAGGTAGAGCTTGACCAGGTTATTGAACCTTCTCTCTAATTGGAAAGTAGCACAACACAAAAAGATGTTCTTGTCGTGCCTACAATAGATAGAGAGGAAGCTACTGATGATGATCACAAAACATTGAATCAGGCTACTACTAAACTTCATAGGTCGACCAGGACACATACTACCCCTAAATGGTACAATAATCCTGCCTTGGACATCATGTTGTTAGACAACGATGAACCTACGAACTATGAGGAAGCGATGATGAGCCCAGGTTCTAAAAAATGGCAAGAGGGCAAGAAATACGAAATATGATCCATGTATGAAAACCAAGTATGGACTTTGGTGGACTTACCTGACGACCAAAAGGCTATTGAGAACAAATGGATCTTTAAGAAGAAGATATACGTTGATGGTAATGTGTCCGTCTATAAAGCTCGACTTGTTGAAAAAGGTTTTCGACAAGTTCAAGGGGTTAACTACGATAAGACTTGCTCACCCTTAGCGGTTCTAAAGTCTGTTAGGATTATGTTAGCAATTGCTACATTTTTCGACTATGAAATCTTGCAAATGGATGTCAAAACTGCGTTCCTTAATGTACCCATTAAGGAAGAGTTGTATATGATGCAACCCGAAGGTTTTGTCGATCCTAAGGATGCTAATAAGGTATTCAAGCTCCAGCAATCCATTTATGGACTGGTGCAAGCATCCCGGAGTTGGAATCTTCGCCTTGCTGAGGTGGTCAAAGCTTTTGGATTTATCCAAGCTTATGGAGAAGCTTGTATTTAAAAGAAAGTGAGTGGGAGCTCTATAGCATTCCCAATACTGTATGTGGATGACATATTAGTGATTGGAAATGATGTAGAACTTCTAGAAAGAATACAAGGATATTTGAACAAGATTTTTTTCAATGAAAGACCACGGTGAAGCAACTTACATACTGAGCATCAAGATCTATAGAGATGGATGAAGACGCCTGATAGGTTTGAAGAAGTTCAAAACACATACATTGACAAAGTTTTGAAGAAGTTCAAATACATACCTTGAAAAGTTTTGAAGAAGTTCAAAATACATACCTTGAAAAGTTTTGAAGAAGTTCAAAATACATACCTTCACAAAGTACATACCTTGACAAAGTTTTGAAGAATTTCAAAATAGAACAGTCAAAGAAGGGTTCTTGACTATGTTGCAAGGTATGAAGTTTAGTAAGACTCAGTGTCCAACTATGGCAGAAGAAAGAGAAAAGATGAAATTCGTCCCCTTTGCCTCAACCATAGGCTCTATCATGTATGCCATGTTGTGCACTAGACCTGATGTGTGCCTTGCCATTAGTATGGCTGGTAGGTGGCAACATGCATCTTACAGTATTAAGCCGAAATATAGTATTTTAATAAGCATGATGATATGAAGTAGATGGTATATTGGCTTCACGCTGCGTTTTAAAGGATAACAACTCAACCATCGTTTTATCCATAGTGGCGACAACACAATATAAGCCTTTTCCTTTGTCAGAGCGGTAGATTACTTGCAAGGTTGAACGAAACTATCATACACAACTCCCTCTTGAAGATCAAACCCCAAACTTGGCCAAAAGGAAGAACAATAGATGGGAGACCAATTATGAATAAGATTATGCAGCAAACAAACCAAATAGATCTAAAAAATATGGATGGATAAATATGATCATAAATTGACAATTCATCATTATCCCAACAAACATACCAATATATTACATCGGATGGATCATAATCATATAGGACAACTCATATCATCTTTGTATTGAGAAGTAGGATAGACAGAATCATGTAGCTACTACTACGGAACCATAGTCCAAAGGACAATACTGACGGGCTATCATGATGGCCTTCCAGTTGATGGAGATGACCATCAAGAAGAATTTCTCCTCCGGCCGAGTACCAGAAATGACCTCCAGTTTGGATCATCACAAAAAAAGGTGTACGATGACGTTAGATTAGGGCATAAAAATAATGGAGGATTTCAAAGGTATATAAAGACATAGGGACCGGTAGACAGTGGAACGGGCACCAGGGATCCCACGGCAAGCCCACGCACTCCCTTGGCGCGTGGTGGTGGCACGGCGGGCATGTTTGTGACCCCGCGGCCTATGTCAGTTGTTTTTGAATGCTTCTATATGTCAAACTTCCGCCGATTTTTTTCTAGATTTTTGTAAGCTAATAAAAATGTTTTTTTTCTAAATAAGCAAAATCATAGTGAAAATAGCAAGTGACACTGGGCGCCGAATTAATATGTTAATCTAGAAAAATGACATAAATTGGTTCCCAAACTGTGTCAAAATGATATACATGGCATGAAACGATAAAAAATCATTGACATGTTTCATTACAAAAAACTCCTATGTTGCAACAACAAAATTGAGATACCAAAATATTTGCCTTTGAGCCTTTGCATCGAACACCTAGTGTGCACAGAGGTGGATTCTGATCGACTGCTCATTGGGCCGGGGTGGTCACCATGACGGGTTGGAATGGCCTTGGGATGTCCTCGTTGACACCGTGTAGGTCGAGGTTGCAGTAATAGTTGTCATCGTCGCGCCGGCTAAGAGCTCCGAAGGAGTAGTAGATTGACTCAGTCGTGGTCGTCACATGGTTACCAGCAGCGCCACGAGGGCAAGTAGTCACCCTCAACGGCCAACAGTGGCACTGTTGCGGTCTTTACGTGCAGCAACATAAGGGGAATTTTGCAGGGCTGAAATTCAGGCCGAAAGATATTTCGATTCGTAACGCAGAGGCTGGGGAGCGAGAATTTGAAGGTTTCTGTGCTTAAGTGGGAATTTTGCAAATAAGTGTCACCATTTTGTTTCTTTGGTATGCTTAATATGCCTACCGCACACGCGCAACACCACCACGACACGAGCTTGCTCCGCTGTTGGGTGTGCTTCCATTTGGAAATGCAAACAAATCTTTTGCTTAGTTGGCAAACGAATCTTTTTGTTTAGTTAGCAAAGGAATCTATATGTATTATTATTTTTCAAAAAAAAAGAATCTATATGTATTACATGCTTGTATTTCCAGTCAAATACATGGTCGTTCGGGAAAATAATAATTGATTTACCATGAGTTTTTGAATGAGAGAGTGATTGTGTGATATAGTTATTTCCAATTCTAACTTGAATTTCACGTTTCATGATATCCACATTAAGTTATGTCAGAAAATTCAAATGTATATGATAACCCCTAGGGTGGCTAGAAAAACTTTGTATGTATTCATGCATATGACCGCCCACATACATACATCACAACAACTGAATCAATATAGATTCTTGTTTGACACGAATTCAAAAGTTCAAATCGTGCCATCTAGATATGAATTACGAAAGCCATGCATGGCCCCACTTCATATTTTACAATCCCCACTAAATTGAGGCATGGATATTAAGTCTAGTACTATCTACATGGAATGTTCCAATCTCCATTGAATTCAATATATACACACGCACTCTCTGTGTTTAGGTCTCTCAATCGATCTCCGAATCGGCGCCGCTGCCCGAGTCGGGGCTTAGCGCGGAGGCGTTGGTGGCGAAGAATCCACCAACCACGATCGGGAGGGGGGGGGGGGGGGGGGGGGGGGGGGGGGGGGGCAGCTGTCCTATTTTGCATCATCTGTTAGAGATGCTCTAACAGAGAAAGAAGAATCATGTTTGTAATGTGGTGAATACAACATATTGACTTCCCTGGCTGTCCATAATAATTGCCACATATACAAACTTTGAAGATCATCTTTACCCTTTTTATGGGGCGCTCACAGATGCACGTTAATTATGTCACCAAATATTGATTCTCATCACAATTAAGTACATCCAGCGCTCATGTAGTCATGTTCTCGAGATTGGTCTACCTTAAAGAAACCAAAATCTTCACACGATCATGAAAGGTGGACTCTCACGACACAGATCATCAGTTTCAACAAACACGCTCGAGACGCATTTATCCAATCTGCTCCACTATTTTAATTCGCCATCGGTAGTTCTGCTCCAAGGATGTCCTGTCATAGTACTAAACAAGAACCTAAACCATAAACAATCACCCTGCGATAGGATTATATTAGCATTGATGGATGCTTGGCCAGTCCTGCGTCGACAGCTATCGGTCTGACCCGGTCGACGGGCCCTCGCCGTGCCCCGTTCCACGAACCACCGCAAATTATCTTCTGGGGCAGTAGAACTGTGCACAGGAGTATGCTCTACTGCTAGCGCCATGTGAGCGAAGTGATACTTAAATCTCTCCACCAGGAACGGACCAAAAGAGGAAAGCCTAGAGAAAACAGAAGGGTAAGACACTAGCAGTTTCCGGCCACTCTTGGAACTCAAGGAAATGTACTACTGTAGCAAAATTCTGGAGCTGCTACCAAACAGCGTGTGGGTCCTGCTGCTCTGGCTAGCTGTTAAATGGAAAAACAGAATGCAGAACACTAGAAATGGTGATGACTGTCTAGGATGAGCTTAGCTGAGGTTGGTGCAGATCCCTGGTCAGCTTTGCAAGAACAGTCCTTTAGAGCATCTACAGTCTGACCTAAGTGGTCCGGTCATTGACCAGTCAAAAAAACATGACCCAAGCAGACCCCTTAAGCCACCTCTATACGTCCGAATTGACCGGTAGCCTCCATATCCAGCCCATTTATGGGCTGCACATGAGATGGCTCGGACGAGCACGAATGTTTCTGCCACGTTAGACGGGCCCATGCTGGGCCACCCCGTTCCCACATATACCCCATCCCGGATGAACCTTACACCCCAGTCAACACTCTTGGACTCTCAAAATTCCGTCTTGCCTCTCCCCTCTCCATGTCAAGCTCAAGTTGCGCGCCCGACAGTGGATTCGACAGCGAGGTAGACACCGTCGACTACGGCGCCCTGCTATGCGAGGAGGACGACGAGAACCTCGCCCTTCACGTCGCACATGTGCGGTCGCGAGTAGGCAGGGCGGGCACTCGAGCTCCGCATAGTCCCCGGTCACCCGACAACACAATGGGGACGAGGGCACCGGCTCGTTGCACTGCGCATGCTCCGCGTTGGTCCAAATATCCCTCCCCTGCGCGCCACTCTCCCATCCCTCCATCTGCTCCTCCTCCTAGCCAGCGGTGGGTACTCGTGCTCGTGCCAACCGAGATCAAGGATTCCAAGCACCTCATGGAGGAGAGGGTAGCCGATGACGCAAAAGCAGCTTCGGGAGCAGGCTCGCACCGCCCGTCGTCTCGTAGGCCTCATCTTGCTCTCCTTCGACAATGGCATGGCAAGCACTGAAGATGACGATGATCCTCCGGTCATCGACGCCTATGAGGGCTACTACCGCCGGTCCAGTGACCGCAAGGGGAAGGGGCCGACGAGGAAATGATGAAGTCCGGCGCCTCACCCTGTGTGTAGTTTATGTTTATATAGATTATAATCTATCAATTAGGCTAAGTCCGGTTGATTAACATTTTGCGTTCAGCGATATGCTGAACATGTTGTGTTTGTTGATGTGATGAACCTGCTATCGCCCCAATAAATATGTGTTCTCTATTGCTATGTTCTTGTTCCTACATAAAATATTGATCATGTTGCACGGGTTGCATGGATTTGAGGTTCCGAATTTGAGGATGATGTGATGAAGGCAGTCTCGAAGTCCAACCAGGTGTGGATGGAGCTGGGCAGAAGCCCGTTGAGCCACGTAGGTGTTGAACCCATGAGGCACATGGGTATGTTGTAGAGGGTGTTTCCTATGTTGTCGTTTTCCATGTCGACCGCTATGAGGTAGTCGTCGAGCAAGTGGTCTAGCTCGGATTCCCCGAAGTAGTTTTGGATCCTATATTGCAAGTTGTATGCACTTATTATGTGTTATGATCCCATAGTCCCCAAGGCGACAATAATTGGGATTCACTCTGATGATGACCGTATTATTAGGAGTTCATGTATTCACCATGTGTTATTTCTTTTTTTTATGTTTCTCCATTAAAAGGAGGCCTTAATATCCCTTAGATTTCCTTATGTACCCCGCTGCCATGGGAGGATAGGACAAAATATGTTATCCAAGTTCTTACTATAAGCACGTATGACTATATATGAAATACACGCCTACGTTGAATTGATGAATTTGAGCTATTGTGTATCGCTCTAGGTTGTGACCGTTTTATGATGAATGTTATCCAACAAAAATATCCATTGTTCATCCAATGCCTATGATTTTCTCATATTGATCTTTCCTAAGTTACTACTGTTGATGTTATTGTTACAATCACTACAAAACTGCTATTGTTACTGTTACTACTGTTACCACTACTATCAAACTATCAAACTACTGCGCTAATAAATACTTTGTTGCAGATATTTAGGTCTGCAGGTGTTGTTGAATTGAAAACTCAACTGCTAAGCTCGTAAATATTATTTGGCTCCCCTTGTGTCGAATCAATAAATTTGGGTGAACTACTACCCTCGGAGACACGTACTTATTGTAAAAGTTTATTAGCCCTCGAAGCAAAGTATTACTACACATGCACCTTGGGGGTAGATTGGTAGGAAAGACCATCGCTCGTCCCCGACCATCGTTCATAAGGAAGACACTTAATAATAAATCATGTTCCAACTTCATAGCATAACTAGAGACTGTACGTGCATGCTTCGGGAATCACAAACCTTAACACCAATATTCTTACTAAACCACAATCATTCACTAGTACCTCCCACATATCACCATCTCAATATCGCAAAATCTATTGCAAGGCATCAAACTTATCATATTTAGTGACCTACATGAAAGTTTTTATTATATATCTCTTGAATACCTAGAATATCAGGACCAATTTCACAACATGTGCATATTGCCATTACCATTTATTAGACTATCAAAAAGATATAATTGAAGCATGAGAGTGCAACTATTTCTTTAAAATATAACCAACACCGTGTTCTAAAAGATATAAGTGAAGCATTAGGGCAACTACCTAGTTCAAAATATATAAGTGAAGCACATAGAGTATTTTAACAAATCGCGAATAAATGTGTGTCCCTCTCAAAAGATGCATGCAGCAAACAATGATTGTGGAAAACTAAAAATCAAACAATGCAAGGACTACTATGAAACAAGATGCTCCAAAGAAAATTCATATCATGTGATGAATAAAAATATAGCTCCAAGTAGTATACATATGTATTGTAGACGAAACAGGGGATGCCATCCGGGGCATCCCGAAGCAGGAAACTTGCACTAGATTAAGGTGAATGCAATTATGTAAATAATTAATAGCACATGGACAAGCAGATTGTTTGAAGTTCACTACTAGGAAAAGGCTTATTAGTGGCGCACCTGTTTTGGCCATTAATGGCGCACTACAGGTGCGCCACTATCATCACGCCACTAGTAACATATACTAATGGCGCACCCCTGGTGCGCCATTAGTATACCAGACTATAGTGGCGCACGAGGCAGTGCGCCATTAGTAAGTCACACGGTGCGCCATTAGTATGCCTCCCAGGGGGCCATATTTACCTTGTGCTCTGGGTTACTAATGGCGCACTAACAGATAATGTGCCACTAGTATTTTTTATAGCAGTGCACCACTAATGTGTTGTATGGTGCGCCACTAGTATGAATATTAGGAATTTTCTTTTCTTTTCTGATATTTGCACAGGTTACAAAATATATTACTGCATAAAATATAGACATCACAACATATAAACAACAGATTCATCAAATACAATAGAAGATTAGTCTCCGAATACAATTCATCATATTAGTCTCCGAATTCAAAAGACAGAACAAAATTAGAACATTACAAGTCTCGAGACCGCGAGTAGCGAGTTTGTCGAAAGTAATACTGCATTCGGAGATAATTGAGAGATGTGTCCTCTCTTATCTCCGTGCTACTGCTATGCCTAAACATGACTTAGATTGAACTGAGGCAACATGTGGTGCATGTCGAAAGTAATATTAATCCTAACTTGATCAAGTTTGCATTGTACTACTTTCGACATGCACCACATGCATGTTGCCTTCACTTCAATCCAATCTATGTTCATTTCATCCATAGATATATAATAACTCTTCATGCTCGCATCATGTATCATCATAATAACATGTCCTACTAATCATCATCATACAACTTCTACTCGTTATTAATAACAAGTCATACGATCATCATCCTAATAGTCATCGAACCAACCCTACTTAATTGTTCTTAGCACATGTTCATCAGTATTAGGTAGGACCTAAATACCCTCTTTAAGGTAAAATAGCATAAAACAATATAGACCCTGACTCTCCATTATGGAGAATGGAGATCATCCTGTCTCCAATTCTTGCGCTTCGCTTCCTTTTGCTTCCAAGAACCTCCTTACGACTGTCCATACATTCTTTCCATCCTTTGATTTGCATGTCTCCATTCCTTTTAGAAATGACCTGGCTATATGTTGAGATTTGTAGGATGACCTGGCTATATGTTCAAAACATTAAGACTACCTTTCTGATACATCAAATGAGGCACACAATTCTCTGGGATTATCTATTGAAAAACATAGTAATAACTTCATAGTTAGCAATGATGTACTACTTTTAGAAGTATGCAAAAGATGCAGGTATGTCGTAATAGTAAAAAATCTTACCAGGGTATCTTCATGGTAGTGACCGTAGTTCAACACATGCACTAGTGGCACGTATTGACCATAATGTTGAGGAGTTTGATTGTAGATATTGTAATTCTCAATGTCAGTACAAAATCCTACCAGATGATTTTTCTCCTTGTAAGTTAATTCGGAGCCATCGGTGTAGTGGGTTTTGTCTACCATCTCCCGCACATTCTTTGAAGAATGAAAATAAGTTGTCAATGGAAATAAGCTGTCAACTATTTTTAAATAAACAATATAAACTAGTTAATAATTAACTATGTTTGAGAAACTCACATAGCGGTAGAACTGGAAGCGTATCAACAAGGACCCAAATATCCATATTGTCTTGGTCAATGTCAGGATCACCAAGATCCATGGTGACAAGCATACCCTCATCAAAACCATACATCTTGCAAAATGCTTCCCAATTTTTGCAACCAAAATGGGTTATGCTCCCAGAATTATACATATTAACTTCAAAATGCACACCATGATGAGTCCTTAGGTGAATTTTCTTTGTTTCATAATAATTTTCATGGTCTGCAAAATCCATCCTCTCCAAGACATAGCGTCTTGCATGTCATGGGATAAGCTATACACGAATTCTAAAAGATGAAAATTACACGTTGAAATAGTTGAAGTCATGCTTAATTATGAAAAAACACTTGTCGTCGTTGCGTACTGTTTCAACTTCGAAGGTCTCCTCGAGCTTAATGTTGAAGCACCGATCATCATCCAGGTGAGGCCTGTCGCACAGACCTCGATCGTCGTGGCACCAGCCGCACTCCCCCGGGAGACTTTCGTCGTCCGATGACGACATTTCATACGTCCATAATTCAAAACTACATCATCTCTTGTGTCTGTACATCGTCGAATATTACCACTAATACACCTCGAATACTATCATACATATAGCATCGCTAGTACAGCTAGAACTGTAGCGCCAGACGGGTATCTAATTAGAAATGGAGGGTGGAGAAATGGAGAAATGGAACTGGTTAAGAGTTGAAAGAAAGGTATCTAATTAGAAACGCAGGTGGAGGGTCTTGTAGAGGATAGATAGGTAGCAGAATCCATTCAGATGGAAAGCCTTAATGAGGATGAATCAAGATTTGGATAATTCATGCCTTTAGGTGAATAGGAAGTTACTTCTGCAAATATCTGTTGGGTCCAATAAGATAATCCACAGTGTGGTGAAAACACGCCCTTCGAACTGGTTTGAGCTATTGGTGAATGGAGATGGTCTGAGATTTTCAGTAATGAGAAGGGAAGTGATAATTTTGAGAGCAAATGGTTAGGATGAGTGGTTCCTCTTTCCTGTTTAGCTTTACAATAGAATATTGTTAGTCATGCACATTTGTGCATTTTTAGCCAGGCCTAGTGGAGTTGGCCTAAAAACATTTCTTTCTTTAAGCCTGCTACATCCATCTAAAGTATTTATGGTCAAGGGTTAGCAGGGCCATCCCAATAGAATATGTGGTATGGGCTTTTTTAGTAGGTCATCCTACCATATTAGGGTTTATCGATGATGAGCAACTGACATTAGTAATAACTATGAGTTGATATCACACTTCTATATGTATAACACAAGAGGCAGTTGATCCTACTTAATTAAGTACTAAGATACCTCGGCCCATGCATTAGTCACAAGTACCCCATATGTCCTATTTTTAGCAAAGTCATGCTAAAATTCACGGAAAATTTCAACATGACCTTTGCTGAAAATAGGACATATGGAGTACTCGAATTTGCCGAAACGGAAGTTAATCGACATTCCGGCAAACTCTAGGGCCTTTCGGGGTACCTGCAAAATCATTATCCCACCCCGCCCGCCGCAACCCCACAACATCCCACAATATCATCATGACACGGTGGTCGGAGACAAAACCCCCCAATATCATCACGACACAATGGTCGGAGACAAAACCTATTAATATATCTTCTAGCCATGAAACCTTACCCTGATTCTCCTTTCTTCCTGGTTTCACTTAAACCTACAAACATGTAGGGAAAGCAATTACTACAAGGCACAAAAAATGGCATGCTATGTAGCCTTAATGCTACAGAACATATGAAATACATGCCAGCAATATATATGATATAAACTCCAATAATTTTTGAATAAAAATAGTAGCTAAAAACAATAGCAAGAAAGCAATTCATTTGACTAACTATTTAAAACAGTAGCAAGCAAGCTGTTTTCATGGCTGTGCATGGCTCACTTGATACCATGCACGGTTTATTAATTCATGGTCAATCAAGTGTTACTCCGGGAACAGTTATTGAATGACCTGCATCATCAACCCCATCATTTTCAAAGGCTGCTATCGAACAACTCATCCAAGCAAAAGTTGGGCATGGCCATCACAGGGAGCAACACAATGATTGAGTTGTTTTTTATCGATATACTGTTCTGATGCCTTTTTGCAACTTCCTCAACCAAATACTACTATACCAAACAAGAAATGCATTTTTTAATTACAACGCTAATACCTCCTATATTCTGGTTCCAGTTGTTCCACCAAAGTTCAACCAGACTATAAGAATGTTTAGTTTGGTCTTTTCACACATGTGCGAGGTCTACCGCTTGAAATGTGCTTGCATTTTTTAGATAGATTTCAATATGATTCCACTTGCGCTACCGAAGTTCAACCAACCAGTTCTACCGCTTGAAATGCACGGATAACAGATTTTCAAAAGAAATAGTATTAAGCAAGACAGTTAGAGCAAATATCACCAACAATCTTAAGTATACAGGAATATACCACTTTTGATCATTTAAACAACACAACTGAATATGACAGTTCATATTCAAATTGCAATAATATCCAAATTTTGTCTTAACGAACTCAAGAAAATAGCTCCACATAAATAGTTGTCTTAGTTGACAGCATGACTACAGATAACACCAACAGCTTAGCCAATCATTTGAGTAGACAAATTTTTTTTTTGTCTAAGATATCTTGATGCCACATTTTCTACTAATTTCACTACTACCACTTTTCAGTCTCACTATCCACCAGGGACAGACATTCAAAGTGGGTTTGAACCTAATTTGACCTAAATTTGAGAGGAATTTGACCTAAACCTAGCAAAAGAGAGAAGAAGAGGGCATGGCCGGGAGGGAGGAGAGGAGGAAGAGAGGAGAAGAGAGGCAGAGGGAGGAGGGCAATGAATATTACCTGACCACGATGAGGTGGTGGCCAGAGCAGAGACGACGGAGGGCGGAGATGACGAGCTTGGGGGAGGCGAGGATAGACGGCGGGGAGGTCTTGCGGCTCGGTTGCACAATGGCGGTGACCTATGGGAAAGAGAGAAGTGAGGCGGCGACCTACGGCGGATAACAGGGGAAATTAGATGAAGGAAAGGTGAGCCAGCTGGAGCGCGTGGCGGCGGTGTACCTCGAGGCGGCGGAGACTGCAGGTGCTGCTCGCCAGCGATGAAGATGGGGCAGCACGTGGGATCTGACGCGTGAGACGAGCACGGGTGCCTCCGATGGCAGTGGAGAAGAAGGGGGGTTGGTGGAGTAGAAGGCGCTGGAGATGCGGCGACACAGTGGGTCGGGGCGGCGCAGGTAGGGGCGGCGGCGCAATAGGTCGGGGCGGCAGCGCAGGTCGGGGGCAGCAGGTCGATCGAGGGTTGTGTGAGATTTGGGATCGATTGGGGATTGGAGATTTTAGTGGGGGGGCAGAGGGTTAGCAATGGCACACAATCTAATGGTGCGCCATAAACACAGTGATAGCAATGGCACACCTTCCCCTGGTGCGTCATTACTAACTTTTTTATTTTTAGTTGCATCTAATAATTTTTTAGAAAATGACGATTGAAAACATTTATGAATGTGAAAAAATATCATCAAATTTGTTTTTTGAAAATATTTATGAATATGAAAAAATATCATCAAATTTCTTATTTGAAAATATTTGAAAAAATATCATAAAAATTCGTATACCAATGGCGCACCTCCTAGGGGTTCGCCATAAGTACCTTGATAGCAATGGCGCACCTTCTCCTGGTGCGCCATTACTAACTTTTTATTATTATTTTTGTTGCATCTAATAATTTTTTAGAAAATGACGATCAAATTTGAAAACATTTATGAATGTGAAAAAATATCATCAAATTTGAAAAATATTCATGCATTCAAAAAGTGCCCATGAAATTTAAAAATATTCATGAGTTCAGAAAATATTAACAAATTCAATACTTTTTCTGAGTTAGAAATTCAATACAGAATAAACACATAAATAAATATTCATGAGGACTAGAACAGAAGAAATATCATTACTAGTTATGCAAAACAAAAAAATTATAATTGTTAGTAGTGGCACACCTTGATTGTGGTGCGCCATTACTAGTTTGAACTAGTAATGGCGCACTGTACCCTGGTGCGTCATTACTTGTTTTGGAAAAAATTTTGTTAATAATGGCGCATCGTGTGTGTGGTGCGCTATTACTAGTTAAAAACTATTAATGGCACACTATGCACTGATGCACCATTAATAGTTTTGGAAAAATAAAAATAAAATAAAATTTGTTAGTAATGACGCACCATGTGTGTGGTGCGCCATTAGTAATGAGGACACTAATGGCGCACCTGTATCTGGTGCGCCACTGCTATGTCCATATTGGCTATAGCCCTTTTCCTAGTAGTGGTTGTTTGGTCATATAGAAATAAAAGTAAGTATGTTAATAATTTTGCCCCAATGAAGCTATTAATGTAATATTTTTGTGCTATGTAGATACAGTTGACATGAACAATTGCAACAATAATGGACCCTCTTCATCACTCATTCAATCACAAATCATAGATCCCAAAGAGCAGAAGAGGCAGCGGGGAAAGGAACGATATGCACATATGAGTATGGACAAGAAAAATGAACTACTAATAAGAAAGCATGTCATGTATCAACAAAGAAAATCATTGACAGGTATCGATTGCACATTTAAAGAAACAAAATATATCAATAATAACATGTAGCAATATTTTTATGATGTCTTTACACGTACATTAATGGACTATTATTTCATACCATTATCATGTCATTTTATTAGAACAAATTGAAACTAGGTGTTCAAAAGATAGAGCACGGTGTGCCAATATGACTCATGTGCAAAAGTGTTCAAAGAAGGCTCTTCACGGGTTAAGGCGCAGCACTTTGAACCAAGAGTCGATGGCCATGGAGAACCCATCATGGATCCCTGTGGATGCATGTGTTCCTCCTGAATCCATACCCACACGTGGTTGGTCTATTCTCGAGGTCAACGGGGCCGCCATTTATATCCATTCTGCTTCAGAGCAAATATCAGGTGTGGAAACCCTAGCTATGGATGTTAGTAATATATCACGAAGAAAACATGTAACACCTGGAGAAAAGCATGCGTTGATAGGTCTTTGAAATGAAACATTCTATCCAAATAGCAAGAAGCATGTGGCTACATCGGCAGATGGAAACCCATCGATGACCATGGAAGGCTGTAATGTTTCTGTATGACCAACACAATTAGTCACAAGTACAATGGTAACATTCATATCTTCACTGTTATAACGCTCTAATATATGTGGTTAACAATTCTAATGACCATTCTTTCATGTTGTATTCATAGGAACTATGTCTCCAACGCCCGAGTCTAGTCAAATACATCAAACAAGCTCACAAGCCAATGATGATGGTATTTTTTCTTGATTCGATTCAACCCACCTGCGCCGCCACCTCGCGTCCCTCCTGTCTCCTTGCGCCGCCGTGGCCCGCCCAGGCCAGGGGCAAGCCCGCGGAGCCCATCGGGGCCCGCCCGGGACCGGAACCGCGCCGCCCCGCTCCCCGAGCTCCAGATCGGGAGAGGAGCTCCCGATCCGAGCTCCGCCGCTTGCCTGCTCTCCGCGCCGCCTCGCCCGAGCTGGCATCGTCGCCGGTGATGAGGACCTCCACCCAGGGTCTCCCATCGCCTTCTCCTCTCCTCCCCATCTCTCTTTCTCTCCCTAACCTCTCTGCTCTCCTCCTTGGTCAGCGCCGTGCGAGGCTTCCTCGCCGTCGCCCCACGACGAGCCGCCGTCGGAACTGGCCATCTTCGGTCTCATCCCCGCCAGATCCAAGGGATCCGGTCCATCGCATGCCGCCATGCCCCTCGCCTCGCCGGTTCCAGGAGGCTGCGCCGCCCTGCCTTCCCTCGATCCCCTCTGGATTGAGGAGGAGGACGACGACAGGCGCGCCAGCCGAGTGGGCCGCATCCAGCGCCGAGCCGGCCCACTGCTCCTCCAACCTGGGCCAAAGCCCACTGGGTGAGAGCACCCCCCTGAGCGCCTTCTTTTTTCCCCTGCTGTTGGGCCATGCTCTGTACGCCCAGTTTCGGCCCGATAAGTTTTTTTCTGGTCGAGATAATTTGTCTAATTTTCCAGAGACAACGGTTTTACAGAAACACCCTTGCACATCATGCATATCATAACTCACCGACCGTGCATCGGATCTAAATAAATTATATATGCAACTTGCTTAGAATTTTGTGTAGATTAATAATTTGCAACTTCCATCTATGTTTAAAATGTTTAAAATGATGTTTACTTATATTTTGCTTAATTTCCAAGTTAAAATGCTTTATTTCATAACTAATTAACCGTAGCTCCGAATTTAATAAACTTTCTATGTAAATGGGGTAGAAAAATGCCTAGTTTAACATGGTGTACTTGCTTTGGATGGTTAAAAACTCTAAAATTGTGTTTAGGGCAGAACAGTACCAAATCCATAATTTGCACATGGGGATCTTCCGGAATTGTTGTTTGTTGTGTCCGGCCTCATTAAACTTGCCTAGATAGGTAGTTTTCATATGATTCACCTCTTGCCATGTTTAAAAAGATTTAATATTGTTGGGTACATAAACACGAGAGAACTAAATAAGTCATGTGGTGTTTCGTCAACATGCAACTCGTTGCATATTGAGCTCCACTTAATTTGTAGTACTGTTTGTGCACTTTGCCCTGCCATGCCTCATTAAACCGGACATGCATCATACTTGTTTGCGCATCATGCCATGCTTATGTGATGGTTGCTTACTATGTTGCTTGCTTCTTTCCGGGTTGCTTCTCGCGTTAGCTTCGGTTTCGTTCCAGAGTTGTGAGGATTCGTTCGACTACGTCCGTTTGTCTTCTTCATGGACTTGTTCTTCTTCCTTGCGGGATTTCAAGCAAGGTGACTGTACCCTCGAAATCACTTCTATCTTTTCTTGCTAGTTGTTCGCTCTATTGCTATCCCGCGATACCTACCACTTGCTATATCATACCTCCCATATTGCCATGTCAAGCCTCTAACCCTCCTTTCCTAGCAAGCCGTTGTTTGGCTATGTTACCGCTTTGCTCAGCCCCTCTTATAGCGTTGTTAGTTGTAGGTGAAGATGAAGTTTGTTCCATGTTGGAACATGAATGTGTTGGGATATCAATATTATATCTTACCAGCAAAAGAGCCCGTGCGTTGCAATGGCAGAGAAAACATAACACACGCTCTTAACTCAAATCACTCAAGACCGCAATAGGTCCATCTTCTTTATTTTTGCGAGGCATCATATTTGTGTTGCCGCTTATCCTCCTTCTCACCCTCGCCGGCGATGGCCTCGGTGTTCACACAAAACAACAAAAAACGTGTGTTGAATATGGTTAATCCTAAGGCTCTCTCTCCCTCTCTCCTCCCTCTCGCCACGAGAAACTAATCTAGACCCTGTTCCGGCACTCCACTGGAGGGGGGAATCATCATCGATGGCCATCTTCATCATCCTGGCAGCCACCACAATGAGGAGGGAGTAGTCCACCCTCGGGGCTGAGGGTTTGTACCAGTAGCTATGTGTTTAATCTCTCTCTCTCTCTTTCTCTCTCTCTCTCTCTCGCTTTCTCTCACCCTCGCGATGAGAAATCTGTTGTTTTCCCCTGCAACATTTTTCAGAGGTATGCATGTGTAGTTATTGATGTTTTGTTTTCCCAATATGGTTATAGTGGGGTGTTTATTTGCAATCTGGATCGCTGCCGGTATGAAAAAAGGATCTTGCGCTATAAATTATAAGTTTGCTTCCAGAACAATATTTTAAAAATATTTAACAGGTAAAATTAACATCATATTTATATTCCACACATTTTTCTAATAAAATTTCATATATAATATGTTAAAATCGAAGTTACGATTTAAAAGATACAGATAATTTAGAAAATCATTTGCTTTGACTCAAATATATTCCAACATAATATTTAAAAATAATTAACAGGTAAAAATAATCTCATATTCATATTCTCATATTTTTCTAATCAAATTTCATATATAACATGTTCAAATCGGAGTTACGGTTTAAAAGATATGGATGATTTTAAAAAGCATTTGTTTGAATTAAATATGATCCGCGGATGAATTACCTAAAACATAAGGGGGGTTTTCGAAAAATGTAAAATAACAGTTCAGGTGTGACTTAAATCCGGACGACGGGTTGATTTCAAGAGAAGACAGGGACTTTTGTGTAAAATACAAAAATAATGATTCGTTTTAACTTAAAACAGGATTGCGGGTTGAATTCTCTGAAATAGAGGGACTTTTCTGAAAAATGCCATGACGGACGAAAGAAACCCAATTTGCTTTATTATTAGGTAAAGATTTACTTTAATGCATCTATATACTTGGTAAAGGGTGGAAGGCTCGGCCTTATGCCTGGTGTTTTATTCCACTCTAGCCGCACTAGTTTCCGTCACACCGGTGTTGTGTTCCTTGATTTTGCGTTCCTTACATGGTTGGGTGTTATGGGGACCCCTTGACAGTTCACGTTCAATAAAACTCCTCCATCAAGGCCTAGCCTTGGTTTTACCATTTGCCTCACCACCACCTACTTTTCCCTTGGGAGTCATGCTCCCGAGGGTCATCTTTATTTTAACCCCCCAAGCCAGGCTTCTCTAAGTGTTGGTCCGAACCGAGCTGCCTGCGGGGCCACCTCGGGGAAACTCGAGGGCTGGTTTGACTCATAGCCTGTCTTATCCGGTATTGCCCTGAGAAAGAGATACATGCGACTCCTATCGGGATTGTCGGCACATCGGGTGGCTTTGCTGGTATTGTTTTTACCATTGTCGAAATGTCTTGTAACCAGGATTCCGAGACTGATCGGGTCTTCCTGGGAGAAGGAATATCCTTCATTGACCGTGAGAGCTTGTGATGGGATAAGTTGGGACACCCCTGCAGGGTTTGAACTTTCGAAATCCGTGCTCGCGGTTATGTGGCATACGGGAATTTGTTAATATCCGGTTGTAGAGAACTTGACACTTAACTTAATTAAAATGCATCAACCGTGTGTGTAGCCGTGATGGTCTCTTTCCGGTAGAGTCCGAGAAGTGAACACAGTTTTGGGGTTATGGTTGTGCGTAAGTAGTTTCAGGATCACTTCTAGTTTACGACCGTTGCGATGCTTCTCTTCTCGCTCTTATTTGCGTATATTAGCCACCATATATGCTTAGTGCTTGTTGCAGCCCCACCTCATTACCTTATCCTACCCATAAGCTTAAATAGGCTTGATCTCACGGGTGTGAGATTGCTGAGTCCTCTTGACTCACAGATACTTCCAAACAGTTGTAGGTGACGCAACCCAGCTCAAGTGGGAGCTCGATGAAGATCTTGATCGTTGTTTTGTTTCGTTTCCCGTTGATCAGTAGTGGAGCCCAGTTGAGTCGATCGGGGATCTAGCATTTGGGGTTTTCTTCTTTACTTTGGTTCCGTAGTCGGACCTTGATTGTAATCTGGATGATGTATGTTTAACTTGTATTTGTGTGAAGTGGCGATTGTAAGCCGAGTCTTTATCCCTTTCTTATGCAGTACATGGGATTGTGTGAAGATTACCCCTCTTGCGACAAACCTACCATGCGGCTATGCCTCTAAATCGTGCCCCGACACATGGGAGATATAGCCTCATTATTTTCGATTGTGAGAATTCTTTTCACCCATTCGGAGCATTTCATGAGTTGTTTCCATTTCTTTCCCCCGAAAACCATCTTTTCAAATATTATTCATTCCAGCTTTCAGCTCTCGTTCTCCAAATCATACCGGTGCATGATTCAAGTATTCTCTTATCAGCTCGTGACCTCTTCGTTCTCATGTATCTAAATTCTCTCAAGTATCTTCATTCGTTCTCTAATTCTTTCCAGTGTTTCTTTATCTTTTCTTCGTTCATTTTCAATTCTTACGGTGTTTTGCTCAAGATTCTCTTCCATGGTTATCATATTAATTCATTCGTTGTTTCAATCCTACCAGTGTTTCGTTGAAGACCTTATCAAGTAATTGATATCTCTCTTAATCCTTTCAACCGGAATAAGTTGTATGCAATCTGTTGATTGTCATCAATTTAAATTGGTGAAGGATATGCATAACATAATTCTTATTCTTGCTTCATCCAAATGATGGATTCATTCTCCCAGAGTTTGTTCACGATGAGTAAATTCTCGGTTCAAGTGCTTCATACTTTTCTCGGAGTTCGAAGATCTCTCAACTATATCACTGCGAAGATTCATCTAAATCTTTGCAAGGATTCACCTTGTGTTCTCAACTTCTTTTTCTTTCTATCATCCTTTTATTACCGGAGTTCTTCATGGAGGCTCTACATGGTGGTTCATAAAGGATTCCTTTCATTCTTCAATTGTTCTTCAAGATTTCGCTCGAAGTTTTGATCCGCCAAGCTATACTCTAAAATAAACACGGTTTTAAACAAATGTCTTGTTTTGAGGACCTCAAGCATTCTTCATCTTGCATTCCAAAGTGCAATTCTTTCTATCTTGTCTCTTGCGGTGGTGTTATGTCATTGTGGGTGTTACAATATAACATAATATTTTTACACAAAGTGTACTCCAAGATGATATAAAACTTATGTGCACAAATAAAAATGTAGCTTATGATTACAAATGTGTAGATGATAATATATGGTACCTGAATAAGTGTGGAGCAAAACACCAACTTGTGATAATTAAACGGATCACAAATTACACCCAAGGTCTCTAGTTTGGGCGCAGAGACGACAGATATTTGCGAAGGTATATAACAATAATGAAGGAGAAAACTTCGAAGTGAAGGGGTATCTTCGATGATGAGTTGTTGTCCTTCAAAACAAATCCCAATGCTTTTAAGGTGAGGCGAGTTTATTTGGAGACAACTAATACGGATTTATATTCCCAAAACAAACAGCAAGCGCACAAGAGCAGGGCAACTGGAGTGAATGATGTGTGAGGCCTCCGAGAGAGAAACCACCACAAGCAGAAGTTTTTTTAGCAGTGTGAGTCAAAGCATTTCTACCAGATCATCCGGTAGATGGCATCGGGCGAAGGTGGTGGTGTGGAGAGAGAGGAGGAAAACCACGATATGGACAACGGTGGTGTGGGCACAAATTCTTGGTGTTCGGTTCGTGGTATGTAACTTTCGTGGTAATGGTAGAACCCAAACTTCTAGAGTTTTTCGAATTCAGGGGATGTCAGCCAGACATCCACCATGTAGGGTATGGACATCAGGTAGCATGTCGGGATGCAGAGGCGTTGAACGGAGCCCTGGTGGGAGGAGATGGTGGCTCTGAGGAGTTCAAAATTATGAACGACAGATAGCTAACGACAGTCGAGATTAAGGGGCGTGGCGTGCCATAGAGGGCGCCACCGAGTTGAGAGGACTTGGGTGTGGCGGCAATCCTTGGTGGGAGAAGTGAAGATCTCCCCAAGGATGTCGTTCGGGAGATCGCTGATGCTACCCACGTGAGATTCTACGGGTTCCTCAGATCCGGTGGGGGGCAAGCCGCTTCTCTCTGCGCTACTGGGTGCGGGATCTACAACCGGCATCGCTGCTGGCGGGAGCCTCATCTTCTTGGCTCTGGGGCCAGCCGACTCCATTTTCCTTGTGGGCGTCGCGCCAAGCTCACAGATTTGAGCAGAGTAGCCAGAGACAAGCCTAGTGGCAATGTGAGTGGGGAAGAAGGAGGGCTTGGGTTTTCTGTAGGAGTGGAAGAAAAGGAGCAGGCGTTTTCTATACGAGTGAGGAAGAAGGTGAGCGGGGGTTTTCTATACGAGTGAGGAAGATGGGAAGCGGGGGGAATTGGGGGGCGGCGACAAAAGCGGAAGAGTCCAGCGAGCTGCAGTATAAGTGGAAGCGAGGAGGATGGAGGGTTTTTCTGGGATCGCTCCCTCTTCAAGAAATATGGGCTTTTCCTTGCAAAAAAAACAAAAGGGCTTTAATATGGATAGGCTTTTGTATCAGCCTAGTCGGCTCGCCGTGTTTCATACTGGAGGGCCTTAACACTAATGGCAACCCATTAGAGACACTCTCCAGCTTATTGCCCATTCAAAAGAAAAAAGAGATGCCTCCAGCTTAATTATGGCTCCTCATCAGTACCATTTTTTAACTCAAAAAAAGTTATAGTTCATTTTCAGGCCGCTTGGCACCAACAAATTAGAGGATGTTGTACTGCATGCAGACACTCACATTGGTCGTAGCGCGGCAGAGGGGTCAAATAACATGCCCACAATATACATAGATTGTAAAGGTTGACATGCTAACATTCACACTAAACTAAGCTTCACAAGATATGGTATGCATACTAGCTAACATTCATAAGCACTTAAGTTCAGCATGTTTACGCATCTAAATGATTCACAAGACTATAACCAAGACAAAGCTGTGAGAAGGTGTAGAAATAAATAAAAAATTATCGATGCTTCTCTGAGCAAAGGGCCTCCCTACGCACACATTAATTTCCTGGGCATGCTTCTTTCTACTCAATGTTGCATGCACTTTGAGCATGTTGGCAACTCCACAGCTAGCTTGATGACTCATCTTGCAATTTACGCCGACACATTGCAGCAAACAAGGGAGGCAATAGAGATCACTCAACATCAGACCATTTTGTGTAGTTTCACTGAAATCATCCTCATTGTCCTGAATGTGAAAAGATAGGAAAGTGCTTTACTTAAACGGTGTTGTAAAATAGCCGCACATATCAATAGCTCGGCATGAAAAAACACGATCATATGGACGAAGGGGATACTGACCCGCATGAGGAAGACTATGCATAATTTTATAGGTGGTTAGTTGATTTCCACCTGGGGATCTCCTATGATGGCACAGAGGAAATTCTATGCAATTGATGAGTGCAATTCCTTCCATGTGGCTGTAGAAAATTTGTCCGACTAACCCCAATATCTTTTTTGTGCAGTTCCACTAAAATAATGCACCATTGTTTGCACGACCCCTACTCGCCGGTGAGGCCATCAATGACTCGGTCTCTTTTTCTTGCATTGACGGTGCGGTTACAGTGCTTGTTTGCTCCTCCACACAGGACAAGCTCGTTCCACACTATAAACAGCAAGTCAATGTACGAATAAGCTTATTTCATCTTGCGCTGGTCATTCTACCTAGTTACGAATGTAGGAATACCTGGAGCGCCGTGAGGTCAGCTGATAGCAGGTTCCACTAAAATTGAGGTTTGTGCTTCCGTTTGCACAAATAGACAATATATGGAGATAGACAACCCTGTTTGCACAAATATGTAACAGGGTTATTTAAGCAGTGTCATTTTTTGTAGTGGCATATGATTAACAGCAACATCTCATATGTTATCAATGGCATTACAATGACAGTATGAAAAAGTCCGATTAACTAATAAGTGCCATCACATCAAATCAACACTGGCACTAGATTAACGGGGACTTACATTAACACGCATAACAATTGCATTATGACTATGTGATGACAAATTGGGAGTAGCACTTGATTAGTACATACGTGCATGGTTAGCAGGAACAATCGTTCTAACAAAGGGTGATACAAAAAGGAGAAACACAATATCTTTCAACCATTGTGTGATTAAATTTTGTGTGGTTCAACGGAGATGCAACTATGTTACCGGTGTCAGAGTTTAGTGTAATGGCCCAAAATACTCTTTATGAGAAATAAAGCAAGACATAAGCATTTCATAAAATGGCGGTGGCATTGATTCATTTTATCAATGGCAATAGATTGACAATAGCATTAGTTAACAGCAACATCACATTAACAGTGGCATTGTTTCATTTTACCTGTGATGTTAGATAAACAGTAGCAGTAAGGGCATAGGGACAGGGGAGACACACACACGTTTTACATCCACCGAGGCATAAAGTGGTGAGGCAGAGGTGTTGCCGAGTGCGGCAAACATGCAAAGCATGTCTGGATTTGTGCATTTTTTGTTCTCGTCAGTGGCCTTTCCTATGTCACCAAAAGACGTCTAGATGTGCTCATTCTCGGTTGCATTGTCGACCCAACACCCCCCACTTTATGTCCTTTTTCGACCAAGAGACCGATCAGGCCAACATCTTTATTTCCGTTTCCAACCAAGAGATCAGTTCGTTGGCCAGTATCTGCAGTACCTTTTTTCCTCTAATAGTAAAAATTTAGGTGGTGTTCGAGTGTTTGACAAGCTGATGGAGCTAGCTACATGGGGAGCTTTGTAATACGAGAAGAATATCCACATACATGATGCAGTGATGTGGGGAGCAATCCTAACTTGATGAAAAATTAAAGGGATGCAGCGATGAGGGGAGCTGGGCCATTAGAACAAGCTCGGTTCTAAAATAAGTTATACCTCCAATCGGCGGGATGTGGCGAGGCAGGCGGCAGGATCCGCCAACTCGACGACAGGGAGCAAGGGTGAGGAGGACCTCCAACGCCGACGCCAGGTCATAGAAGATGGCGCGCGTTGGCTTCCTCCCTCGCCACCGGCGACCACCTGCGGAAGGTATCCGTCTGGATATGTGTCAACCGGTGAGAAGAGAGAGAGAGAGAGGTCACCGCCGTCTTGTTGAGATCTGGAGAGGGTGAGAGAGTGAGAAGAAGAGAGCAACCCTAGAAAGCAAGTCCCAAAGTGGACTAGTGGAATAGTAATTGTTTTTCTCTCCGTAGCGATCCTTTTAAATTGAATATGCATGAAGCCATATTTTAATTTAACGTACGAGTAAAAAGAAACTTGATTAATAACCGTGCCACCGCATTTAGGTCGCATTTGGTATGGCTGACATTTGGTCCCAGACGCCACATTAAGTGGACGACTAGATGTCTCAAATTGCCATGTTACCTACCTTTTCGTGTGCAAATGTACTCCACCGTGAGTGTACCCGCGCGTGTGCGCGAGGGGAGAGTGAAGTCTAATTTATAAACCTTGAGGTTGTAGAGCTAGTCGAAAACAAACCTCACCTTTAAATCCTAGAAGTTTGTACCCTGTCCTCTGTAATCCCGGTCATTTTTAACCTTAAGGGCATGTGCGGTTCAAGGAATTTTAACGGGGATCAATAGGGATTGTGTCGGATTAAATCATGTACAAGACAAATTCCCCTCCATCCCTCTCCAAACCCCTTGGGAGGAGGTTGAACTGAACAAGGCCTAAGACTAACCACAGTGGGAGTAACTTCAAGAGTAACATCGGGTCCAACTCAGCAAATTCACCTATGTGGCAAATAGTTAATGAGGAGAGAGGTAAATTGAGTAACTTATAGATAGTTACTCATTCTATGAGTAACATCACACATACCAAAACAAAATGACTCTATAACCTGCTAAATGAAGCTTTGCATGACAATACATGTGTGATGACCACTGGAGCAATCCACTCAGCTTGTACGTAAACATGTTTATACTCTTCATTCATGATGTTTAGTACAAATAGGATGCACATGGCGATGTCATCTCATACCATCCACTATTGATGGATGGCCACGCAGCGTCATCGTGCTCACATACATCTGCATCCAGAGTTGCGCATGTAGCAACTACGGCTTCAATGGAGTACTAGAGGCACAAGGCATGTTGTTGGTGCTGCTTCATGAGCTACCGAGCCGTCTAGACAAGTGCATGGTAATGGCCATCACCTGCGGAATGAAGGACGTCGTTCTTTCATCGCGTCCTGGCCATCAAAAAGGTGGTGATGCACTTTGTAGGGTTGTCAGAGACGGAGTCCGTCGTCCCACTCCAACGATGCACAACGCTCACCGGAGAGCGTGAAAGTGGACGCAAATTCATGCAAACATGACTGGATTTCATAGAAACATGACAGATTTCATTACACTTACAATAAATAAGAAGTGCTAGTCTGAATCTAAAGATAGAATTAATATAGTTAATCTAAATGGTCACCGGCCGATTTCATTGTCCTCCTCCAGCATCCTGATACGTCTCCAATGTATCTACTTTTTCTCACGCTTTTCCTCTTGTTTTGGACTCTAATTTGCATGATTTGAATGAAACTAACCCCGGACTGACGTTGTTTTCAGCAAAACGTCCATGGTGTTGTTTTTGTGCAGAAATAAAACTTCTCAGAATGGAACAAAACTTTTTGAGGATTTTTTATACCAATAATAAGAATTTCTAGATCCAAGACCCACCGGAGAGGGGCCCCTGGGTGGGCACAACCCACCAAGGCGCCCCCCTCTCCTAGCGTGCCCAAGTGGGTTGTACCCACCTGGTGACCCCGCTGATGACCCCCTGATACTATAAATTCACATTATTCCAGAAGAAAAATCAGGGAGAAAGAATTATCGCGATCCATGAGAGGGAGCCGCCGCCAAGCCCTGTTCTTCCTCGGGAGGGCAGATATGGAGTCTGTTTGGGGCTCCGGAGAGGGGGATCTTCGTTCTTCGTCATCACCAACCCTTCTCCATTGCCAATTACATGATGTTCCCCACCGGGAGTGAGTAATTCCTTCGTAGGCTTGCTGGTCGGTGAGGAGTTGGATGAGATTCGTCATGTAATCGAGTTAGTTTTGCTAGGGCCTAGTACCTAGTATCCACTATGTTCTTAGATTGATGTTCTACGACTTTGCCATGCTTATTGCTTATCACTTTGGGCCCGGGTGCCATGATTTCAGATCTGAACCGTTTATGAATTCATCATTATATCCATGTTTTAGATCCAATCTTGCAAGTTATAGTCACCTACTACGGTTATGATCCAGCAACCCCGGAGTGACAACAACCGGGCCCACTCCCGGTGATGACCGTAGTTTGAGGAGTTCATGTATTCACTATGTGTTAACGCTTTGTTCCGGTTCTCTATTAAAAGGAGGCCTTAATATCCCTTAATTTCTAATATGGACCCCGCTGCCACGGGAGGGTTGGACAAAAGATGTCATGCAAGTTCTTTTAATAAAGCACATATGACTATTTACGGAATACGTGCCTACATTATATCGATGAATTGGAGCTAGTGACGTATAGCCCTAGGTTATAACTGTCTCATGATGAATATCATCCAACAAGTCACCAATCCGATGCTTACAAATTTATCCTTACTGTTTCTGCTAAGTTACTACTGCTATCATCACTGTTACACTTGTTACAACCTACTGCTATCACTGTTACTGTTACCGTTGCTACTGTCACTACTATCAAAACTGTCAAACTACTTTGCTACTAATAACTTTGCTGCAAATAATTAATCTCCAGGTGTGGTTGAATTGACAACTCAGCTGCTAATACCTTCAAATATTCTTTGGCTCCCCTTGTGTCGAATCTATGAATTTGGGTTGAATACTCTACCCTCGAAAACTGTTCCGATCCCCTATACTTTGGGTTATCAAGACCTTTTTCTGGTGCCGTTGCCGGGGAGCATAGCTATATTTGTTGAGTCACTTGGGATTATTATCATATTATCACTATGAAGAATCTGAAGGATCCAAAGACCAAGATTTATCCCTCTAAGACGAGGGGAGGTAAGGAACTGCCATCCAGTTTTGCTTTAGATTCACCTTCTGTTATGAGTAAAGTTGCAACACCACCACATGCTATTAATTCTGATATGTCGCAAGTTATTGATGATGCTACTTCTACTATGAATGATGCTAGTACCTTGCTTGATAATGATGATGTCCCACTTGGTTAATTTCTTGATAAACAAATTGCTAGAGTAATACAACATGATGCTGTTGAATCTGATGACGAGCTTGAAACTGAAACTCCTAAAACACCTGCTAAAACTAGCCTTCCTAGATATGAATTTCCTAAGATACCGGAAGGTTATGTTATGAGTGAAGAAGCAACTAGAGATATTCTTGCTTGTAATGATAGAGATGATCTAGAGAAATTACTACAAAAGTATAAAGAAAAATCTCTAAATGCTACAATGAAATGTGATCCTAAGTTTGCTACTTCACCTATCTTTATTGATGATAAGGATTATGAATTCTCTATCGACCCAGAGCTAGTTACTCTGTTTGAATCTGATCCTTTCCATGGTTATGAAACTGAAACTGTTGTGGCACATCTTATTAAGTTGAATGATATAGCCACCCTTTTTACTAATGATGAGAAAACTCGCTATTAGTTTATTCTCAAATTATTTCCTTTCTCATTAAAGGGTGATGCTAAAGCTTGGTACAATACTCTTGCTCCTGGTTGTCTGCATAGTCCCCAGGATATGGTTTATTACTTCTCTGAAAAATATTTTCCTGCTCATATGAAACAAGCTGTCTTATAGGAAATATTTATCTTTGTGCAAACTAAAGAAGAGAGTCTCCCACAAGCTTGGGGGAGGCTTTGCGAGTTGCTTAATGCTTTGCCTGATCATCCTCTTAAGAAAAATGAAATACTTGATATCTTCTATAATGGAGTAACCGATGCTTCTAGGGACTTCCTAGATAGTTGTGCTGGTTGTGTTTTCAGGGAATGAACTATTGCTCAAGCTGAAGAATTATTGAGTAACATATTGAAAAACTATGATGATTGGACTATTCCTGAACCACCGCCTAAACCCAATCTGAAGAAGAGGGGTATATTATATCTCAGTCCTGAAGATATGCAAGAGCAAAGAAATCTATGAAGGAAAAAGGTATTAAAGCTGAGGATGTTAAAAATTTACCTCCTATTGAAGAAATACATGGGCTTAATACACCACCAATGCCTAAGGTGGTAGAGGTAAATTCTCTTATGAATTTTAATGATAATGATAATCCTCACAATATGCATCCTAGTCAATGCCTTTATGAGTTTGAAAACTACATTAGGAAACAACATCACTTCAATGCAAATGTTATGAAACAATTGAAATATAATTCTGATATGATTGCTCGCTTGAGTGATTTGTTATTTAGAATATCAAATGATGTTAGAGGTGTTGGAAAACACACTTCTATGGTTCAAACTTAGTTAGAACAAGTTGCTAAATCTCAAAGAGAATTGCTTGATGAAATGAATCATAATATGCATGACTTTGCTGTTAGAGTTGCAACTAGAGGAAGTAAAATGACTCAGGAACCACTTTATCCTAAGGGACACCCTAAAAGAATTGAACAAGATTCACAAAGAGCTAACACTAGTGCACCTAGTCCTTCTAGGAATAAAAAGAAAAAGAAAAATGATAGGACTTTGCACACTTCTAGTGAACCTGAAATAGAGAAACATCCTGATAATGAAAATGAAGTTTCTATCTCAGATGTTGAAACTCAATATCGTAATGAACACTCACCTAATGATAATGACAAAGATTATGATGAGGTTCATGAAGACTCTCAACCAACCAATGATAAAGAACGAGATAATGATGTTGAGATAGAACCACATGTTGATCTTGATAACCCACAACCTAAAAATAAAAGATATGACAAAAGAGACTTTGTTGCTACAAAACACGGTAAAGAAAGAGAACCTTGGGTTCAAAAACCTATGCCTTTTCCACCCAAGTCAACTAAAAATAACGATGATGAAGAATTTGAACGCTTTGCTGAAATGCTGAGGCCAGTATTTTGCGTACTCGCTTGACTGATATCCTGAAAAGGCCTCCTTATGCAAAGTATATTAAAGACATCATCACAAATAAAAGAAAAATACCAGAAGCTGAAATCTCCACTATGCTTGCTAATTATACTTTTAAAGATGGAGTACCTAAAAAACTTGGAGATCCAAGAATACCGACTATACCTTGCTCTATCAAAAAGAATTATGTGAAAACTGCTTTGTGTGATTTAGGAGCTAGTGTTAGTGTCATGACTTCCTCTTTATATAAAAGAGTTGACTTGAATAAACTCACACCTACTAAAATATCTTTGCAAATGGCTGACAAATCAACTGCCATACCTATCGGTATCTATGAGGATGTGCCTGTTGTTGTTGTTGCTAATGTAACTATTTTGACTGACTTTGTTATACTTGAGATGCTCGAGGATGACCACATATCGATTATCCTTGGTAGACCCTTCTTGAACACTTCAGGGGCTGTTATTGATTGCAATAAAAGCAAGATCACTTTTCATATCAATGGTAATGAGCATACGATGCACTTTCCGAAGAAACAATTCCAAGTGAATTGTATTAATGTTATTGAAAAATCTCTGACAATCACTATTGGAAGTTTTCAAATACCTCTACCTACTGTCAAAACCAAATAAGAAATACTTATTGTTGGGGAAATGCATATCCCCATTGAGGTAACTTAGTGATTTACGAAAGTTCGTCGGTTTCATACTAATCGAAAGTGGTTGTTAATAAGACTTGATCAACCTTATTAATGAATCATTTTGAACGGTATGAAGTTGATGAATTTAATAAGCACTACTTTCTGTCCCTACTTTTTATTCTCTGTTTTTATTAGTTAAATAAAATAAAATGCGATGTTTTGTGTGTTTTCTGAATTTCCTGTGCAATAAAAAAATAACCCAAAACAAAATTTCTCAGAATGCCCTGAAAATTTTATATGATTTTTTCCTGAATATTTAAGAATTTTTGGTGCAAAAATAACTAGAGGGGGTGCACCAGGTGGGCTATAGCGATCTGACCTCAGATGGCCAAATCTCTGTGTATAAGTGTCATCCCTGGATCGGTAATGCTGACACACACAGTACTCGAGGATTTATAACAGAGTGCAATCACACACTTATTACACCGAATGTGTCAAAGAGAGTACTTATTACAATAATATGGCTGAAAGCCATTGAAATAAGATAACTGCGGAAGCTTCGAAGGTAAATGAGTCCATCAACTCCAACGGCATAGCTGAGTGCACGACAACGACCACTACAAAAAAAAGACACATCCGTGACATTTTGGGCCAAACGAATTTTTTTCTGTCGTACTTACGACACTTCTATGACGATAATTGTGACAAAACCCGGTATCATCATAGATGTGGTGGGGTCCTACTTCCATGACAAAAAATCATGACAGAAAATGGGCTTTTCGTCCTTGGCGGGCCGGAGACGCAGCTGCATGACATTCTTTGGGCCGTCCATGACAGAAAAAACCATGGTAGAAGCATGGGTGAGGAAAATATCAGGGTGTTCCTGTTTACGGTGGGTGGTTGGGGCCGAGCGATGCGCGTTTCTCTCTCGTACGCGCACGCGCGTGGGTGCGAGGCGCTGGGCTCTAACTGAACCCGAGTGAGGCGTTGGGCTCTAACTGAACCCGAGCGATTGCACTATAAGCTACGCGTTACTAAACCCGAGCGATCGATCGATGGCTGTTAACTGAAGCCGATCGAGCGATTCCTTCGCTACTACTTCTAACGGAAGCCGATCGATGCTGCCTCTGGATGAATAGTGAGCGTTGGTGGGGGGGTTTGGATGAACAGTTCCCGGTGGGGTGGATGAACAGGACCCCGTGGTGTTGCCTCTAGATGAACAGTGAGTGTTGCTGGGGGTTTGGCTGAACAGTTCCCAGTGGGGGTGGATGAACAGGACCCCGTGGTGTTGCCCCTGGATGAACAGGACCCCAATCGATCGAGCCGGTTGGGGCTGGATGAACAGGACCCCATGGAGGGCTGGATGAACACGACCACCCTGTGGAGGGCAGGATGAACAGTAGATGGTGGAGGGCTGGATGAACAGTAGCACGTGGAGGGGTGGTCGAACAGGAGCACGTGGAGAGGGCTGGTTGAACAGTAGCCGGTGGAGTAGCGCGCGGTGGAGGCTGGATGAACAGTAGCTCGTGGAGGGGTGGTTGAACAGGAGCACATGGAGAGGGCTGGTTGAACAGTAGCCGGTGGAGTAGCGCGCGGTGGAGGCTGGATGAACAGGAGCCCGTGGATGAACAGTCGTAGGTGGGGGCTGGAGGAGGTCGACGGTGGATGAATGGTAGCCCGTGGAGGCTGGAGGGGGCCGACGGTGGAGATGAACAATATCCCGTGGAGTTCCATTTTGTGGTACGCCACACCCCTCCTGATGAACAGGACCCCCGTTTCAACCGTAGCGCTCCAACACAAGTCCGTTTCCTCCGTTTTGCGGTACGCCACACCCCTCCCGATCAACAGGACCCACGTTTCGACCGTAGGAGGTCCGTTTCCTCCGTTTTGCAGTACGCCAGACCCCTCCTGATGAACAGGATCCCATTTTGAACGTGGCCGGTCGAACACAAGGCTGTTTCCTCTGTTCTGCGGTATGCCATGCCTCGTTTCCATCGGCTGTTCCATCCAAGCCGGTTGGCTCCCACGCGTTCCGTTGCCTCCCGATGAACACGCCGCTTTCCGTTGCCTCCCCATGAACACGACGACAATGCAGTTTCTTCGTTCCGACCCAGCGATGTACACGAGCCCTGGCCGTACGTACGCGCGACTAGGTGTTCGAGACTCCGCCTGTATGTACGTACATGGCCATATTTACTTTCTTGCACCCTAGCCGATGTACGTACGTGAACATGCTACGTGCGCGCCTCTACATCGACCAGTATGTACGTACACGTTCGCGACCAGAATGACAATGCTACTTACGCTTCCACTAGGTGGGTCCCGACTGTCAGGCACTTCCTTGCGTGTGAAGATGTAGCTGGTGGGTCCCAGCAGTCAGGGGGGCGAATCGTTTTTTTTTGCCCGGACGCACTTCCTTGCGTGCGAAGATGTAGCTGGTGGGTCCCAGCAGTCAGGGGGAACGTTTTTTTCCACGAAATACGGTGGCCCGTTCGGTGGGTCCCCGCTGTCACGTGGAGGAATAATTATTTTGCGCGTAATAAGGAGGCACTTCCTTGCTGCAGCCGTGGACCCAGCTGTCAACCTCTCCACGTCTAGTACTCTTCCGATGGAAGTCGTTCCTTGACCACGTTGACCACGCCGCGCCGAGAGCACCACGGCGGTGGACGATGGCAAGGCCTAGGAAGGGGACAACGCGGAGCCGGGGAAGACGGGACAGTGGAAACCCGCGCGGAGAGGAGTACGAGGGTTCACTGGTTCGGCTGCGGTGTGAGGCTGCCGTCACCGTAGGGCCTGGCCAGCGGTGGGAATAGTAGGGGGCGGTGAGGCCTCCGTGGCAGCACAGCCGGTCACGGGAGGCAGGAGCATGCGGTATGACCGGCGTTGCTTTGGGCGGCTGGAGCAAGAAGACCAGAGGTTGAAGAAGCACTACGGCCGTTGGATGCACATCGTACAGTCACTGGAGCTAGAATCGTTCATATTGACTAAGTTGAGAAGGACTCCGTCCCTTTCAACTTAGTAGGCCCACAAGTCAGCCACCCACCAAGGTGGGTCCCAACTAGCAGGGGGAGTATTCATTTTTTGTGCATAATAAGGCGACAGTTCCGGTGGGTCCGAGCTGACAGCGGGGGCAATGTTTTTTCGCGAAATACGGTGGCCCGTCTGGTGGGTCCCAGCAGTCAAGGGGGAAACGTTTTTTTCGCCAAATACGGTGGCCCATCCGGTGGGTCCCTGCTGTCAGGTAGAGGAATAATTATTTTCCGCATAATAAGGAGGCACTGCCTTGCGGCTGCCGTGCACCCAGCTGTCAGCCTCTCCACATACAGTACTCTTCCAATGGAAGTCGTTCCTTGACCACGTTGACCACGTCGCACCGAGAGCACTAGGGCGGTGGACGACGGCGAGGCCTAGGAAGGGGACAACGCGGAGGCGGGGAAGACGCGACAGTGGATGCCCACACGTAGAGGAGTATCAGGGTTCACTGGTTCGCTGCAGTATAAGGTTGTCGTCGCCGCAGAATAACAGGGGGTGCGGGTGAGTAGAGGGATGGCCTGGCCAGCGGTGGGAGTAGTAGGGGCGGTGAGGCCTACGCCGCATCATAGCCGGCCACGGGAGGCAGGAGCGCGAGGCACGACCGGTGCTGGTTTGGGAGGCTGGAGCAAGAAGACCAGAGGTTGAAGAAGCACTACGGCTGTTGGATGGATATCGTACGGTCACTAGAGCTAGAATCGTGCATATTGACTAAGTTGACAAAGCCCTCCGTCCCCGTCAACTTAGTAGGCCCATAAGTCAGCCTGCTACTATACTGAGTCCCAGCTAGCAGGGGGAGTATTCATTTTTTGTGCGTAATAAGGACGCACTTCCTTGCGTGCGAAGATATAGCTGGTTGGTCCGAGCTGTCAGCGGCGGTAACGTTTTTTTCGCAAAATACAGAGGCCCTTTTGATGGGTCCCAGATGTCAGGTGGAGGAATCGTTATTTTGCGCGTAATAAGGAGGCATTTCCTTGCGTGCGTCCATGGACCCAGCTGTCAGCCTCTCCACGTACAGTCCACTTGAGATGCATCTAGGTCATTGACCACGTTGACCAGGCTGCGCCGAGAGCACCAGGGCGGTGGACGACGGCGAGGCCTAGGAAGGGAATGACACGGAGGCAGGGAAGACTCGGCAGTTGTTTCCCACACAGAGGGGAGTACGACTATACGAGGGTTTACTAGTTCGTCTGCCGTCGCCGGAGAATAACAGCAGGTGTGGGTGAGTAGAGGGATGGCTTGGCCAGCGATGGGAGTACGGTGGGGCGGTGAGGCCTGCGCGGTAGCACAGCCGGCCGCAGGGAGGAGAGAGAGCAGGCAGTCCCGCCGGCGCTTGTATGAGTGGCTGGAGCAGGAAGAGTAGAGATTGAAGAAGCACGACGGCCGTTGGATGGACATCCAACAGTCATTGCTTGTGCGTTAACCTTTTTTTAGGAAAGCCTCAAATCTATGGAAAACATCATACAGCCCATCTGCCATTATTTCTAATAATTTACAGCCCATTTGCTAATTCTTAAGGTTTTTTTGGATCCCATATTCTTTTTATTAGCATTACAGCCCATATTGTGGCCATTGTTAAAAAACTTATACGAAATTTTGCATATTTCGGTGCGGTCCGAACTGTTTTTAATCCCGAAATTTTGAGTCACATTCAAACTGATTTTAAAAATAAATGTATATCAACATAAAATCCAACAAATTGTCCATGCATAAAAATTAATGCAATTTAAAATCTCAAAATGAAAAAAAGAAATTTGAAACTAATTGCTGATTTGATGTGTTTTAAAAATGTACAACCCATTTCTCATTACTGATAGGCCATTTTCTCGTCCAGCTGAATGAAGCTCTCCTCGTCTTGAAAGATTTGCAGCCCAACAGGACTGACAAAGCGACTTACTTGGCAAATCACAAAAAAACTGGGCCAGCCATTTTCAGAAAGAAAAAAACTACTCGGCTGGTCTCTGGTAAACATAAAAGAGAAGGCTGTCTAGATAGGCCAGAGTGCCCCGCATAGCCCAGTTGACACCCTGCTTCCGTCTCAAAAAAAATTAGATAAATGACACTCCAATTATGGCGATTCATGAAAATGCCACTGCAATTTCCAAACATTGAAAAATGCCACTACAATTTTTGCAAACTTTGGAAAACGCCACTGCAATTTGCAAACTTTGAAAAACGCCACTCGAGACTTTGAAAAATGCCACTGGAATTGGCATGAAATGGCATTTTACAAAGTCTGGAAATTGCAGTGGAATTTCTCAGGAACACCAGATTTGGAGTGACATTTATCAAATTAACCCAAAACAAAAATAACTGGGCGAGCTGCTGGGTCCCTGGTGTCAGCCGCTCATTGTGCAATTCTCTTGTTTATTGACTATGTTGACAATGGTATGGGACCGAGATGTCAAAAATCCATTAGGAGGAGCCATTTTTTATTGGCTTGAAATAAGTAGGCACTTGCTTGCTTACTGCCATGACCTTGGCGGGTCCCTGCTGTCATCCTGATTGTGTTCGCGTCCACTTGGTAGGCCCACAAGTCAGCCTCTAAACCCGTGGAGGAAAAATACAACCCATTTGAAAAAATAACAGCCCATTACATACATTCAAACGGAAAGTTCAACATTCAGAGCAAAGTAACAGGTCTGACCCACATATAGAGTACTGAACTTCCACGTTGACAACCATCATCGCCAAGTTAACTATCAACTCCCACTAATACTCTAGTAGTGTACAAGTACTAACTTACTCTTAGCTAACTAGACGATGCCGGCCGCCATCTGCGGTACACGCTAAACACCGGCACCGGTGTCCTCCGCCTCGCCTCGGACTTGCCAGAGGTGCGATAGGGCGCGTTGTGCACGCGCGTTGGCCCTTTCCATGCCGGCATGGTCCACCGAAGCTTTGGCTTCTAAGCGGGAAACCCACTTGATGAGCTGGTAGTAAAAATCAGCGTCGCGAACGCGTGCGTGCTCGACAGCCTCGAGGGTTATTTGCCGGGCACCGGCCTCCATGTAGTCGGCCCAGTCGCGGGCGCTCTGCTCGCGAATCAGAGCGTTGGTGCGCTGCTGCTCCATGTCCCGCTAGCGGCGCAAATCGGCGATACACTGCTCCTCCGCCAAGCGATCGCGCTCCAACAACTCCTGCTCCTCCGCCAGTCGGTCGCGCTCCAAGAAGTCCTCGATCTCCGCATTGCCATCTAAAGACCGCTAGAATGCCTCCTCCCTCCGTTTGCCTTCTAGTGAAAACTCGAACACTAGTTTCGGCGGTGACCGCCTCCGGCCTCGCCTATCGCGGATGGGCGGGGGCATGGCGGACGTGGCGAGATCCAGGATAAGTGGCGAGCGACGTTGGGCCGGTGGGGGCTTATGAGGATAGGGCGAGTTGGGTCATGGTGCCACCATAGAAGGCCGGGAAACAGTACTTGTAGGTGGAAGGTAGCGCGACGGTCATCGGAATTCAATGCATAATTAAGCACGCATGGCTTAGCGCGCCAGCTTGCCGTGGAAAACTAGAGAAACTGAAATTCTGGCTGTGTCATCCCATTCCGTCCGTGCTGGGTCGCATGCCGGCATGGCAGTCAAATGAGTGCACTGGAATCATCTCCCTCCTTGTTAATAATGATTCCACGGATTTAAAAGGCCCGCAACAATTAAAGCACATCTTTTTCGCATTAGTTAGCTGCCTTAATTACGGCCGGCTGCATGCAGGCACTCAAAATCGCTCGCAGCCAGTACGCGGAGCAGCATGCAACGAGTCGCAGCCGAGGGCATTAGTTGATCAACTTTAGCTGGGAGATAAGGCATTTGCGAACGTTTTCGTTGGCAGTTTCTTCAGATTCGCATGGCATTTTCTTCAGAGCAGCTTGTCAGTTTCTTTAGAGGTAGGCATTTTTATTCAACAAATTGCCACTTCGGATCTTGCGTCGCAACTAAAACTTCCAGGAGCGCATTAGTATGCTAGCTAGTGATCGATCAGTAACTTGTAAACACCGAGTGAACAGATATAAGGAACTATTAATGCATATCAATGATTTACAGATCATATACAAATATGTAGCTCCAAAAGCAAAGATCAACCACAACTAAAACCAACTAGTACGATTCCCATACATAAGATCAACATGTTAATGCATCGCAATGATTCACAGATCATATACAAATATGTAGCTCCAAAAGCAAAGATCTAGAAAAAACATATGTTCTTCCTACTAACATGGATGCTTCTCTTGGCCAACATTCAGTACAGACTAAAAGACAAATTTGTTTGTGAAGTCTACAATTCCTCTTGCAAACGTAGGTGGTTTCACCAAAAGCTGGAACCATGAGAATGAACCACACATGATGGAGGAACATCCACTACAATATGATTTGGTCTTCTCTCGATCACACGGTGAGACTATTTTCGGAATACAAACTTTAACTTGGGCATAATAATGCCGATTGTATAATCAGACCAAAGCAATGAAGCACCTAGTGTTGGCCAATAAATAGTACAATACTACTTTTCCGCAGTCCATGAAGTTACTATCCAATCTTTCTGTGTCTATTTTCAAATGGCACTGCATGCAGTGACTATACTATTCTCTTGTGCAGTTCAACCAAAATTGCGGTCACTTTGTGTGTTTGCCAAATAGCAACGGGCAGACATCTCTGTCTGCACAAATATCAAGCAGCTAGTAAACATATACCCCACCTTGTATTTTCAGTTTAAATGTGTCTCTTCTGCTTGGCATATGTCATGTTTTGCACTGGACAATTTGATACAGTCCTGTTTTGCCCTAGACAATTTCATACTGAATTGATTTGCTTGTTCAGAGCAGAAATATAGTGCCTATTCTTCATCAGACCAAGGATATCCATGTTCGCAGTGATGGAAGAGGTGAAATCGATACAACTGAAATTGAGCATCCAATCATTGAATCATGTCCTACACCTCCAATGTAGGTCCACCCTGCCAATAAATTCACATGCAAACCACTAGTATTACTATCTAATGACAATACAAAAAGAGTAGCAAGATAGTAGCAAACCATGTACCTTCTTAATGAATAGCTCATAGTGCCACCAATTGGATATAAAGGTTTGGAAGAAAATATGCTCCTAATGTTGAACCAGTTGGACTTTTTGTGCAATTCCACTAAAATCGAGCATCCTTTTTGCATAGATATTGAATGTGTGATTACTATAAAAGTGGTACTAGTTGAAGCATAAACTCACAAATATAAGCATCCCAATTTCTTAATGGGAAAAGGTAGCAAGACTGTTTCTAACCACCTGTTTGAAGGAATAGATAAGGCAATAGCGGCTGATGTCAGAAAGGAATATTTAGTTCTTTCTGAAAGAATGATCGATTCCTGACCTTTCCTCTTCTTTTAAGCATATTTTGTGCAGTTCAACTAAAATAAAATGCCATCACTGCCTTGACAATTCAGTGACACTATACAAAAGGAAATGACTTAATATTACATCATGATGTCAGGTATGTAGTCGATAGGCATTAGAGACAAACTTACAGACCTCCTCTGATAACATAATGAACATTAATTTTAACAAAGGTGTGACTAGCTTTACCTGGATAATTTGAGTGAACTCTACACCCTCTGTTCCTTAATATAAGACGTTTTCGCGGTTCAGTTTAAAGTACCCAAACGTCTAGTATTTAGACAAAAAGGTAGTAGTTTTCTTGAGAACATTTCTGGGAAATCTTGCCACACTTTATTTATGTCCATACGCTAATGCAACACCATTCGAAATTTCGAATACTACAAATACACACTAATCCAGTGGCTAGTGCAACAGTAGAGTAGTTATTTTATTACAGGGTACATTACAATGGTTTTACTGAACAGATTTGAATAAACTCTGGCACTGGAAGATTTCTATAAGAATTAACAATACAAAATGTAAAGGTAACACGTTTCAGCATTGGTATACTAGTTGTGCACGAGCATTAAACCAAATACAAAAGACTGAAGGTAACTAGCATTATTAACTAATGACAGTATAAAAAAATTGCAAACCATGTACCTCCATGGTAAATATCATTTCGAACTCGGGGGTGGGGGCTTAAAAATTGCTATCCCAATCTTGATAATCAATCAAACATAAAAACTTGATCGAACGAATCAAGAGAACAGCCGGAGGAGGAGGTGACCACTCTTGACCTTTCCTCTTGTCTTCATAATTTTTTGTGGAGTTTAACCAAAATAAAATAACATCAATGCCTTGGCATTTTGGTGACACTGTACAAAAAATTAACTTATCTCATGAAAGTGAGGTATGTAATCTATAAGCATTAACAGTGCAAAAATCTGAAGGTACTAACAAGTTTTATCGTTGGTATACTGGCTGTGCAAGAGCATTAGAATGCCTTAGCTGAAAAATCTTTAATACATCCACAATCAACAGCTAACCCTGAAATAATCCAGTGACCTTAAATGGCATTGCTTAAATTTATCGGTGGCATTAGACTGAGTGCGGCATTAGTTAAATGTGGCATCACTTTAGTAGTAGCATTGCTTGACTTGACTGATGGCGTTATACTAACAGCAAAAAGGTGGCAATAAGAGCATGGGAGGCCTATTCAGACAATGGGCGCACCAGTACGATGTACCTCCATGGACGCATAGAGTGGTGAGGGAGGTATGGTTGCCCAAAGCAACAAATATCCAGGCACCATATGTGGATTATGTCCCATTTTTTTATGTTTAGCCACTTTTTTCCTATGTGAGGACAACAAACCGATCGACTTGGTCATTCTCTATTGCGTTGTCATGCCTTTCTACCCTTCTTCAACCAAGAGACACGAGACTCATTCCTTAGCTACTGATTTTCCCCTTTTCAACCAAGATGTGGGTTCGGTGCCTACTCTCTTGGAGAGTACAGTCTCCCTTCCTTTCCGTATTCAACCCAGACATGGATTAGTCTGCATGAAGTAGGGTTTCCTATAATAGTGCAAATTAAGGTTTTCGCCTGCGTGACCAGCAGAGCAGAGGATAGCAAATTGGGAAGATGGTGGAGTGGAAAAAGATCCACATGCAGCGACATGGCAGATGGGGGCAATAGAACAAGGGTATGGTTCGAAAAGAGATAGCATACCTGAGGGTCGGTGGGAAGTGGCTTCGCTCGTGGTCGTCGTCCTTCGCACGCACTACGGCAACGAGCTTGGGGACAGAGGCCATCCCGCGCGGGCGCTAGGTCTGAGAGGACGGCCTTGTCGTCAATGCGCGACCTCGCTCACCGCCGACGAGTGCGTCAACGCTGCACGTCCTTTTCTTCCTCGACGGATCTGTGACCACTGGTGAGGAGGGAGAGAGAGGCCGTCTTTTTTAGATCTGGAGAGAGGGTGATAGTGTGAGAAGCAAGTGGGCAGCCCTTAGCAAGAAAGCTCTGAAGCTCCAGCCTATATATCGTTTTTATACTAGTAGTACTAGAGGTGGAGTAGTGGTAGACTAGTTTATATTTTCTCTGCAAATAGTACCAATTAGTCATGCTTCAAAACTGAACGGTAAGCCATTAAAAAAATAAAGTCGAGAAATAATACGGCACTTCGGGCCAACACGGCCAGATCGCATTTTGCACGAGAAATTACACACCATGTTTCGTTGACATGTGGTCCCGTTCCAACATGTCAGTGAGACGACGGCGAGTCCTTTTGTAAAATTTCGGAAAGGACGTGAAGGCTGGGGCGCCTCTTCGTGTACCGTGGCAAACTGGCAACCGTCCACCGACTCTTCGCCTTTCCCTCTTGATTTGGAACTGTTGTCGCACGCTCTTCCTCCCTCCTCCATTTGCCTTCACCCTTCCTTCTGCCATTGTTCGATCGTCTTCTCCATGGAGGGAACAAGTCGGAAACGACCCCGTTATTCTTGCCCCGATCCGAAAGATGACGTGGTGGGGGAACTCATTCATCGGTGCGACATTATCACCTCGGCTAGCATGGCAGGTTCATTCAAGAACATTCTCGACTCAACTAATAACATCATTACAAGGAACCCAAGGGTCCAGGAGAGGTTTGATCTCCCTTATCTTCTTCGCTATAAGCCTGTTCGCATTGGCGTGGACGACGGAGGCCTTGCCTTGTGTAAGTTGATGCCGCTTGATAATGATACGTGTGATGTCAAGATGTCATCGCTTAAGGGTAAGGCCTGGGCTGGCGCAAATGGAGATTGGGTTGTTTATATTGGTTACAATTGTGAGTGGGAACTTGTGAATGTGTACACTCGTCAGCGGATTCCACTTCCAAAAATCTCAGAGTGCCCTGAGGTTGAGCACACAGATGATCTACGTACGTTCAAATATGATCATGGTGGCTATCCTCTACGGAAGATAGCAATTTGTCGAGTTCCCAACCGCTCTTGGAATTACTAGAACTATGAAGTTGTTTCTATATTCGACAAGCTTGTTGCCATCGTTACAGATTCCACGGTTCGTCCATGGATATTGCTCAAAAATTAGTTTCTGTACATGGATGATGAGTACTATTATGCAATTAAATACGAGGATCTTGTGTTTGCTTCCAGCACTCGTGGCATTGTTTTTGCATGGGATCCTCGTTGTTTCGGTATGTTTGTCTTCCACTGTAATTATAATTGTTTCATCCACATGCATGCGGGTTAGCAAGTTTCCCTTTACTAATTAACCTTCTTCTTGTGTTTCCAAGGTCCTGTGAACATTCCACCACCTGTACTTGAAAAATTTTATAACCAAGGGGGAGATGACGATGGTGATGATCATGATCATGAGGACGAGAGGGACTTATATACTCAGTGGCGGCTGGCAACTAATTCCGATGGATCACCTCTTCTTGTCTGTATACAGTGCACTGAGATTGTTACTACTGAGGGAGCACGTGTTGTCTCCCATGGTCGCCCTCTCCAGACCTATTCCAACACCCGTTGCAGGGTATTCGGGATGGATACTAGTGTGCTAGCGCCAACACCTTCTCCCTGGTACAGTATTGATAGTCTTGGAGCAAACTTGCTCTTCCTTGGACCAAACTATCCAATGATGGTTAAAGGCGATCCAGCTGCTATTGACACAACGTTACTACCATTTATGAGAAGCAACTATATCTATACCTCGGACATTGCGGTGGTTTAAAACCCTGCTCCTGATATATGCCGCTTCAGCCTGGATGATCAGTCATGCATTGCTCTCGATATTGACAATAGTCGACCCTTCCCAGAGCACCTATGGTTCAAAGCAAGAGTTTCCGACGCCAAGGATTGGTTGAGTTGAAGTTCATTTCATTGCTTGTTATTTGTTGTGTGATGAAAACTTCAGTATTTACTAGAATGTTTTGTTGGAAATAATCCATAATCCAACATGTATCATCGTTGTCATTGTGTGTTGATGACTTGTTGTATGTAATGAATGGTACATTTTCAAATGCGTGTCATAGACTCAATTTATGAATGGTTTTTGAGTCACTTCTTGGAGTGTGAGTACCGTAGTAGTATAGCCAGCATCTGGTTAGTATATGAAGTTGCCACATCACATAGAGCCAACCTAATATTGGAGTACCAGATCTGAGATGCCACATGTACCAGATGAATGACTCCAAGTTCGACCACCGTGATGCTAGGTGGGAGCCGAGGAACACTGTTGGAGAGACCCCCCTCATAATTTTCCTACATTGGTCGTTTGATTCATAGGATAGAATGCTATAGGATTTTTTTCCTATGTAATCATGTTTTAATTAGCAATCTAGCAACCACTCAAACTTTTGTTTCACTTCCTTTGATCCTACAAAGAGAGTACTTGCTCTAAATGATGTGCCGCTGCAAGAGCCGCCTATGTTAATTAACCATGCTCTAAAAAGGTGGACCAGCTTTGGCTATAGTAGTATTGTACTACGTTAGTAGGTGACCTTGCGCTTGGCTCTTCTCCTCTTCCGGAAGTCGAACACTAATGATGGTACTACTTCTGGCAATCTGACACCAAATGAACTGCTGCACGTCCACCGCTTGTAAGCAAAAGTTTCTTCTCGTGCTACGAGCCACCGCGCACGCGTTGGCGAGGGAGAAGGCGTAGTAAGCAAGCTTCTCCTCGTTCTGCGAGTTGACGGGACACATCAAAGTTACATATTTATTAGTACTCTCTTCAAAAAGGGCCGACCATGTCCATGGCTACCATCCTGTGCTCTGTCATTGAGTACTTGCACTATTCACGTGCCATCAAGGAGAAAAAATATTGCGTAGTACTAGGTACCATCGAAGTGCACGACTCACTTATGCACTGCATATCTCCATTTTCTTGCATGACACGCCACCTTGATGCTAGATTTCCCGCATGTCATGGAGGCATATAGTATGATTTTGTAAAATGGAGGCATATAGATGTCCCGCGTGCCGGCAACAGGATGAACAAAGCTCATGTCTTAAACGAAAGAGTGGAAGAACATAGATTCCCGACGACCGAGAAGGAGCTACAAACCTCGGGGTGGAGCGTCTGCACTCATAATATTTTATATTATTCAGCGATATAAAATCAACCAAATCTATCCACGTTCCTATACCATTCGATAGTACTATGAGAATAACTTTGAACGTAAGCCATTGATTCACTCTATCCAATGGTCATAGTTGGAAAATCCAAACAAAACCAAGCATTGGGCCAACTATTTTTTCGAGATCAACTCTTTTAGCACTTAGATTGTTGCCGCCTGCCCACCTAGCCCACCTATATATCCGCTCACGTGTGATGACCATAGGAGCTATCCACTCAGATTATATGTTAAAAAATAAAGGTCGATAACTAATGCGGCACCTTGGGCCAACGCGGCAACATCGCATTTTGCACGAGAAATTACACGCCTTGTTTCGTTGACATGTGTTCCCATTCCAACATGTCAGTGAGACGACGGCGAGTCCTTTTGTACAATTTCCTAAAGGACGTGTAGGCCGGGGCGCCTCTTTGTGTACCATGGCAAACTAGCAACCGTCCACTGACTCTTCGCCTTTCCCTCTCGATTTGGAACTGATGTCGCACGCTATTCCCCCCTCCTCAATTTTCCTTCACCCTTCCTTCTGCCATTGTTCGATCGTCTTCTCCATGGAGGGAACAAGCCGGAAACCACCCCGTTATTCTTGCCCCGATCTGAAAGATGATGTGGTGGGGGAACTCATTCATCGGTGCAACGTCATCACATCGGCTAGCATGGCATGTTCATTCAAGAACATTCTCGACTCAACTAATAACATCATTACAAGGAACTCAAGGGTCCAAGAGCGGTTTGATCTCCCCTATCTTCTTCATCGTGACCCTGCCGACTGGCACGGGGACGAGGGAAGCCTCGCCTTGTGCAAGTTGATGCCGCTTGATAATGATACGTATGATGTTAAGATGCCGTCGCTTGAGGGCAAGGCTTCGGCAGGCGCAAATGGAGATTGGGTTGTTTATATTGGGTACAATTGTGAGTGGGAACTTGTGAATGTGAACACTCGTCAGCGGATTCCACTTCCAAAAATCTTCGAGTGCCCTGAAGTTGATCACACAGATGATCTACGTATGTTCAAATATGATCATGGTGACTGTCGTCTACGGAAGATAGCAATTTGTCGAGTTCCCAACCACTCTTGGAATTACAAGAACTATCATGTTGTTGCTATCTTCAACAAGTTTGTTGTCGTCCTTCGTGGTTCGACTGGATGGATATTGCTCAAAAATCAATTTCTATGCACGGATGTGTACTATGATGCAATTGAATATGAGGGTCTTGTGTTTGCTGCCACCACTCGTGGCACTGCTTTTGCGTGGGATCCTCGTAGTTTCGGTACGCTTGTCTTCCACCGTAATTATAATTGTTTCATCCACATGCATGCGAGTTAGCAAGTTTCCCTTCTCTACTAATTAACCTTCTTCTTGTGTTTCCAAGGTCCTGTGAACATTCCACCACCTATACTTGAAATTTTTTATAACCAAGGGGGAGATGACGATGGTGATGATCACGAGCATGAGCATGAGGACGAGGAGGGCCCATATACTAAGTGGCGCCTGGCAACTTCCGATGGATCACCCCTTCTTGTCTGTATACAGCCCACTGCTGGTGTTACTACTAAGGTGTTGTCTCCCATGGTCGCACTCTCCAGACCTATTCCAACACCCGTTGCATGGTATTCGGGATGGATACTACTGTGCTAGTGCCAACACCTTCTCCCTGGTATAGTATTGATAGTCTTAGAGGAAACTCGCTCTTCTTTGGACAAAACTATCCAATGATGGTGAAAGGTGGTCCAACTGTTGTTGCCACAACGTTACTACCATTTATGAGAAGCAATTGTATCTATACGTCGGACATTGCGGTGGTTCCCTACCCTGGTCGTGATATAGTATGTCACTTCAGCCTGGATGATCAGTCCTGCGTTGGTCTCGAGATTGACAGTAGCTGGCCATTCCCGGAGAATCACTTGTGGTTCAAAGCAAGCGTTTACAACGCCGAGGATTGGTTGAGTTGAAGTTCATTTCATTGCTTGTTATTTGTTGTGTGATGAAAACTTTAGTATTTATAATGTATCCTCGTTGTCTTTGTGGGTTGAGGACCTGTTGTATGTAATAAAATGATACGCCTATGATAAACTTACTAAATTTATGAATGGCTTTCGAGTCGCTTCTCTGTGTGGGTGTTGCGATGAGGCGAAAAAATATTTTCCGAATACATAATTGTACATGCAATGCAATAGGTTATCGGATGAGGCCAATCAACAATAGTACACTATTTGTACTAGCTTCACATGCTGCACTATCTCTACGTCTACGTACGTAATACAACAAGTTTTAAACTTGAGACCATCCACCCATCCTCACAAAGAACACTTTTTAACCTAGCACAGACTCCAGGAAATTTGGCCACAGTGTGAGGTGGGCCATATGTTAATGTGTGAGGTGGTACATTTTTCTTTGCAAACACATATCTTTTTTTCATCATTGATTTTTTGGTACATGGAAATACATCACCAAAATTTTGACTAGAAAAACAAAAACCACAAGAATACATTTTAGAAGATATCCAACTTCCATAACTGCTCCTGTAAGTTGGATTAGTGCCTTCTCGATGCATTCATTGTTGATCTGCGGAGGCTCGATCCTGCGTGCTTCTTTCTTCTTCAAGTGTAAAGAAGTAGACGTGTCTAGCCTCTATTCTATCAACAAGTGCACTAGTTTCATCTCTAGCCTCTATGCTAGCTAAAAGTGCTGGAACATCTACTAAATTGCGCTCTATCAATATATCGTTGTACTCTTCTTCCCAATACCAAAACTTGCATCCATTCTACAAAATAAAATTTTAAGTATGCACAACTAGTCTAATCCGAGGGCACAACCGAAGATTTGGTCGAGTTCTTCCTCCTTTTGCCGACACATGGGACATCCAGCATCCAGGTCGTGTCATGCAAGAAAATAGAGTGGTAGTTGAAGCCAAGTGATGTGCATCTTCGGTTAAACTGTAAATAGAATCTTATTACTCTTGAGTAACTCCAAAAGCGGCCACCCAAGATCTTTATTGGATTTGTTTTTCATCACCAGCACGTCGAGGTGAAAGATGTGCAGGTTCAGTGGGTCCTCTTGCGTTTTCACTGACATGTGGGACCGCATAAGAGCAAACAAACGATGGGCTCCGTGCGTCTGCTGGCTGGCTGAGAAGAGAGATAGAGGAGGGGTGAGCACGGACTCCAGGAAATTTGTTCTACGTAACCAGCACCTCGATATAGTGGGGTGGCATGGGCCATAACTAGCATTCATGTCTAGCAGTACGACATACGCCACCCAGACGAGTCCTGTCCGACACCAATTTTCTTGAAGTCCGTGCTACAACCATCTCTTCTCCCTCCTGTTTTCTTAGCCATCACGCGGTGGGCGGGGTGGCGGTTTGCTGATAGTCGGTTTGCTCAACTACGGTCCAACTTGTAAGTGAAAATGCAACACAGCACGCATTCCCCCTTGAGCGGTGTGCCGGACCAACCGTGTGGGGGTGCGACACAAACACGGCAGGCTTTTCCTTTTGAACTTCTAACTTGTAAAATTTGGTTCTGCTCCATGGCGCGACCGATAGATAGAAATAACGATTTTCCCTAGAGTAATGAGAAGTTTGGTTTTGGCGTGGTTCATTCATGAAGTACGTAGGAAAATTATGAAGTTGATGCGAAAGGTAAGATAATTACTAGTAGTACCATATAGTACTACATGGATTTGACGTGAAGATAAAGATACATATGGATCCATCAATGACATCCCCATGCCCTAGTGCACCGGGTCACCAACCCACGTGTGAGGAGCAGCTGCGTTGGAGGCAAGCTCAACGTGCTTCTAAACAATGCCGTCCAAGGTTGCCCTACGGTCTGAGAAGGCCAGTGTCCTATCGTCCTCCTCTTGCATGTAGCAGTCCTTGTGGACGATTTGCGTGTAGGCGTGGGTGATTATGTCGATGGTGTCTTGCTGCACCAGGCGCTACGCGACGAGCGCAACCTCGAGGTGGACATTCTCGGGCGCGACGGCGGGCAGTCGCAGGGCCACCAGTGCATCAAAGAGGTTGTCACCATAGAGGCCGTTGAGGGTGGCAGGCATCGCAGAGCCTGGGCGCGTGGGCTGGAGGCGTACGTCAAGGTCGTCCCCGAGCTTCTTGACGACGGTGAACTTGTCGAAGAAGCCGACGAGGACCTCATCGAACAAGGAGGCGAAGCTGTTGTCCAAGCGCCCCCTCGCCCTGGCGGCCTCAAACACTACCTAGAGACATTCCTCGGTGCCGAGCCGCAGGCCGGCGTCGTGGACCATCTGGCACAGCCGGCTGATGCTCGCGCTCATCGCCTCCATGTTTCTAGCTTCTAGTCAACTGATCATGCGATTGGAGTGATCACTCTTTCCCTTGGGTGTGTAGGTGCGTAGGATTTCGTAGATTGGACTGGCGAGAGCCTTTATATGAGAAGTGCAGGCTGCGTTGAATTCACATGCATGTTGGCCATCTACTCCTCGCCCCTCTACTACACCTGCCTTTGGCTGTATGACAGGTTGGCCAGCCACCCGTTGGGCCTACGTGTCATACACCCAAAGGCAGGTGCAATAAGTCAATGAAGTTGTGTCCCCCTTTGTGCCCGTGCATGCTTTCAGTGACTTGAGACTACCAAACATCACATGCAGTGGTTAGTGTCGTGGTTCTAAGTCTGGCAGTAGAATGGGGGGTAGGGATGTAGAGGCAAGATCCTAGCTATGGAGGAGTTGTACACGCAAGTTTTATGAGTTCAGGCCCTTCTTAGAGGAAGTAACAGCCCTACGTCACGGAGTCCAGAGGCGGTTGACTGGATTATATGCGTGTGTGTTACAGGGGGTGTGAACCCTTGTGCTTGTGGAGGGGGTGGCTTATATAGAGTGCGCCAAGACCCCAGCCAGCCCATGACACAGAGGGTTTAAGGTACATTATAGAGAGAACGTTACTGGTAATGCCCACACTAAAGTGCTGTAAATGTCAATTAAGTCTATAAGTAAATGCTCGACCATTGCATATGCAGAGTGGCTTTAGCTCTTCTGCCCGTTGAGTGACTTCTGCGACGGTCGAGTGACATCGATTCTTCCGAGTGGAACATTCCTAGTCGAGTGGATGATGGTACCCTTTGGATAATCCTGTCTTTGGGATGCTGCCCTAGGGGAGGATGTCTAGGTCAAGTCTATGACCCTACCCTTGGTACGTAGCTTCATCATTAGCCCCCGAATGGTTCGGGGTTCGAGTGGAGAAGGAGTTGATGATCCTTCTGATTCACCTTTTGCGCTTTGAGAGCGTCTCACCCAGAGGTCGAATGAACTTTCATGATGGCTTCGACTGCTTGTTCAGTCGCCTTGATCCATTCTTGGTTTTGTCGAGTGAACTTTCGTTGTTAAGTTTCGAGTGTTGATATGGGAAAAATCTTCCGTCTGACGGGTTGTTCTGCCGTCTGCGGATTTCACGAGATTCGAATTTTGCAAAGCGCGCCGGGCGGGGGAGGCCGCGGTAATCGGGACGGATTAGGCAGACCGCCTCGATCTCCGCGCCACCTTTTTTGCCATGTATCACGCGCGCGACTGTTGCAGGATTTGATAAGATCGTTCGGGCCTACAAGTCAGTCACTCGGAAGTGACCTTATATAAGGCGCCGGACCGGCGTTTTTGAACAGTGCGCCCCCATTCTTCCTCCTCTTCCTCAGATTTCTCCGCTGCGTCTGATTCTTCTTTCGGCGTCGCCGCCCCACTCGAACTCGATTCACTGCCATGGGGAAGGAGAAGACGGTGGCGTTGGAGCGTACGAAGAAGGCGACGGTGAAGGCGAAAGGAAAGAAGACCAGACGGGGCAGATCTTCATCGATATCCGGCCTGCCACCAGGCTGGATCCTGGGCGACTGGATCCGCTTGACAATCAGTCAAGACGACATCGACGACCTGGTTGAGGGGGGACTGATCCCCCACCAATCGGTGCGGCTCCCGGGGAACGAGACCGAGCCGCGGCCGCAGGAGGGTGAGTGGGTCCTCCTCGCCACTCATGTCGACCGCGGGTTTTCTCTGCCTCCCCAACCTTTCTTTCGCGGTTTCTTGAACGTCTTCGGGGCTCAACTCCACCACTTTACTCCAAACACCATCGTGTACCTCTCTGCTTTCGTGTCTATGTGCGAGAGTTTCTTGGGTTGTCGACCACACCGGGGTCTCTTCAAGCACATATTCACATGTTGCTCCCAGACGGTCAAGAAGGCCAACCTGAGTGACGAGAGGACGCACGTGATATACATGTTCGGGGGTCTTGGAATCCAGATGAGGAACAATAGCACCTTCCCAGCTATGATCCTTCCCGACTCGGTCCGGGGCTGGCAGTCGACCTGGTTTTACTGCAAGGACCAGCCGACCCTGGGTCAGTCGACTGTACTTACCCCCTTTTCCATGGCTCGAGTGGAGAAGCCTTCCTCCTTGAAAGTGGTCCCGGAAGAGAAGGCGCAGGTGAAGGTGTTGGTCAAGCGGGTCGTCCAACTTGTCCGCGACGGAGTGACTGGCATGGACCTGCTAGAGGTCTTCGTCAGTCAACGCATCCAACCACTCCAAGCTCGTGACCATCCGATGTGGATGTATTCGGGACTCGATGATTCCACTCGGATCCACCCAGAGGATGTTAGTGAGGACAAAGTGGAGAAGTGGCTGAGAGGTATTACCGGCAACAAGGATAATCCCCGGGGGTCCAGGAGGGTGGTTCCATTTGACCATTTGCGCCAGCTGAAACAGTTACGATTCTGCATTGTCGAGTGTCTTCTTGATTTACTATGTAACATCTTGTTGACGGTCAACTGTCTTTCTTTTGTTCATTGTCTTTTCAGGCTCTTATTGATATGTACTCGATGCCCAATGGAGTGCAGGAGCAAAATGTCGAGGAAGAGGCGAGCGGGGCCGAGAGTGGCGAGTGGCACTCAAATGCAGAGGAGGACAAGGAGAGAGATGACCCGAGTGATGAAGAAGAGGTCGACTCGCCTCCTCGCAGAGAAAGGAGGTCCAAGCACACCCACGACCCGGCAAACACCCCTGACCTTGTGGCCGCACCGACTGGGCAGTCTTCAAAGCACCCTCGGACGTCTTCTCCGGTGCCGACTGAGAAGGGACCGAAACAGCTCAAGACTGCGCCGCCTCCTGCGCCGAAACCATTGAAGGCCACATCCTCCAAACCGCCGAAGGCTTTGCCCAGAATCAAAGTGACCATTCCCACCATCTCCGGGTAATCATCTGACCCGATCTTTTGGTCGACCCAAGCAACAGAACATAACTGACTGAAAGTTGACATTTGCAGTGCTGCTACCTCTGGAACTTCTTCCGGCCAATACCGTGACGAGGAAATGGAAGATGTGGTTACCTCCAACCCAGGTAAAATTCTCGTGATATTGTTCTTGATTACTTGGTCGATCAAATTCTAGCGATTTACCTGGGGTTGACTGATTTATTTGCAGCCCCACCCAACGTTATCGAGCTTCTAGGTGATGATGAATATGTGGCCCCGAGGTCCAGAAAGAACAAAAAAGTAGCGGCTAGCAAGACATCTCAGCCGGAACTGACGACGGAACCAGCTGTCCAACAACCTAAAGATGCAGGTGGGGCCTCTGTAACTTTCGCTGTCCCATTGTCGAGTGAGTGCCCTACACCGTCGATTGTACCAGTGTTTCCTTCAGCCACCCAAACCCATGCCTCAGAACTCCAAGCTGCCGCATCTGGGCCGTCTGCCCCTTTCTTCACCAACTATCATGTTCTGGAAAGCTAGTCGGACGCCACTGCGGAGGCTATCCGTTAGGCTAACATGATGATGGAGCGGATGAATACGGTGCACGAGAACAGCCAGGCTGCTTACGATGCCAGCGCGGCTCTTCGGGCCAATGTCCAGGTAAGTTGGCTTTCAAATGACCTTGTTCTATTAGGATATGCTACCTAAAATATTTTCTTTCATATAATCTCTAATTGTTTGCGTCGAATCTGTACACCCACTGGGTGTTTTGTTGTCTATAGTATTTGCGCTCTTCCACTCGACCTGGGCGAGTGGGATCTGAACCGGTGGGGGCACGCTAAGTGCACCCACTTGGTGTAGTCCCCGAGACCGCAATTGACTGCGGGTCGTCGACTGGGGTCTGAGTACTTTTCACTTTCCTTTCTTCGACTCGACCCGGGCGGACCGGCCGAGTGGGATCTGAACCAGTGGGGGCATGTCAAGTGCACCCACTGGGTGTAGTCCTCGAGACCGCTGTCGACTGCTGGCAGTTGGCCAGGGTCTGAATAGTTCTTCTCTCTTTCTTTTTTTTCCTCGACCCGGGCGGACCGGTCGAGTGGGGTCTGAATTAGTCGGGGCACGCCAAGTGCACCCACTGGGTGTAGTCCCCGGCTGGGATCTGAGTAAACTTTTAAGTTTTATCCAGTCGGAAGTAAATAATATTTGATCTTGTCGATTGACATGTCTTTTACCTTTTGCAGAAATCTTGTACTCTCATTTCCAAGTTCGCCGAATTTGAGGAGAAGCAGAGGCAACTCAACCTTGACTTGGAGCTGGCCCAACAAAAACTGAAGAAAGCTCAAGACGAAGCTGCTGGTATGGAAGGTAACTGCCTGTCGATTGCTCACGTCGACCGTCCTTTAAAATATTTCTTCGATCTCTTGTGCGATCCGATTGCTTATTTTGCAGAGAAAATGAGGTTGGCTCTGGAGAAGAAGTACTTGGACCTTGCAGCTACGCAGAAGGAGGCTCAAGATAAGACTGCCCTTGCAGACCAGAAGCTGGCTTCGGTCGGAGTGCTGGAAGAAGAAGTAAGCAAGCTAAAGTCCTCTCTCACTGAATCCAACCGAGAGGTAACTCGTCTGAAGAAGGACAAGATGTCTCTGAATGAGAAGCTGGAATCCGCGACTCGCAAGAGAAATGACGTGGAAGCTTATCTGATAACTCTTGCCAAGAAGCTCTTTCTTATGCTGGAAGGTACTCCTTTTAATCCGACTGCTCTACTGCTTGCGAGTTAGTCTAGTCCAGTCGACTCACTAACTCCTTGACTGCAGAATTCTGCCAAAACTTCGACGAGGAGACTGGACGGATCGAGATGGGTTTGGACCCTATTGCTTCTCCAGTCGGAGACGAGGCTGCCATGAATGTGCTTCGACTGGAATCTCGTGTCGCTAGTGTGACAAGTTACCTCGCTCGTCTGAAGGTGGCAGTTTCACGGATCTACTCATCACTCCGGCCAAGGGCGACGCTTCAAAATGACCTCGAGTCTCTGATGGCTCGCCTGAACGAGGTCCCTGGTCGAGTGCAAGAATGGAAGAAGTCCTCTGCCCGGTGTGGTGCTGACGTGGCGTTGTCGTTGGTAAGAGTCCACTTCAAGGAAGCCCGCAAAGATAAGCTGGCGGCGATCAAGGTCGCCAACACCAAAAGACACGATTTCTAGTCCTTCATGGAGACTTTCATAGCCGCCGCCACTCAGATTGCAGATGGAATCGACTTGGACGAATTCGTTGAACCTGCCAGCCCTCCTCCTGCCGAATGAACAAACTTTGAGATTTAAACTTGCCTTAAATTTGCCTCGGGATGCCGAGTGGTAGCTGTAACCATTAAACTCCTTCGGGCTTGATGCTCGAATACTTTTGATCCGTCGCCTGGAATTTTTAGGATCTATCTGAACTTGTCTGATTTCTGAATATGTTCGTATTTGCCTTCGCATGGAATTTGCTCTTTGGGATGTGGCCCTGAAGTGGAGAGTCCAATCGACCTGCGCCTTGGCGTCCCTGCGGGCAGGGAAGGGTTGCATGTTGTATTTGTGGCGTAGCTCAGAGAAGAAGGTCGTGGTCGACCTGCACCTCGTCGTCCTTGTGGATGGGGTTGGAGCATACATTGTACTTGTGGCGTAGCTCAGAGTAGAAGGCCGCGGTCGACCCACACCTCGTCGTCCTTGCAGATAGGGATGGAGCGTACGTTGTACTTGTGGCGCAGCTCCTAAGGGGAAGGTTGCAGTCGACCTGTACCTCGTCGTCCTTGCAGATAGGGACAAATTTTAAACCTTAGGCGAATACTGGACTGCAGCTAAGCCTCCGAGTGGGAGGGTTGATCACCACTCGGTAGGATTTTTTAAACTTAGGCAAGTACTGGACTGCAGCTAAGCCTCCGAGTGGGAGGGTTGCTCACCACTCGGTAGGATTTTTTAAACTTAGGCGAGTACTGGACTACAGCTAAGCCTCCGAGTGAGAGGGTTGCTCACTACTCGGTAGGATTTTTTAAACTTAGGCGAGTACTGGACTGCAGCTAAGCCCCCGAGTGGGAGGGTTGCTCACCATTCGGTAGGATTTTTTAAACTTAGGCTACTGCAGCTAAGCCCCCGAGTGGGAGGGTTTCTCACCACTCGGTACGATTTTTTAAACTTAGGCGAGTACTGGACTGCAGGTAAGCCTCTGAGTGGGAGGGTTGCTCACCACTCGGTAGGATTTTTTAAACTTAGGCGAGTACTGTAATGCAGCTAAGCCCCTGAGTGGGAGGGTTGCTCACCACTCGGTAGGATTTTTTAAACTTAGGAGAGTACTGGACTGCAGCTAAGCCCCCGAGTGAGAGGCTTGCTCACCACTCGGTAGGATTTTACAAACTTAGGCGAGTACTGGACTGCAGCTAAGCCCCCGAGTGAGAGGCTTGCTCACCACTCGGCAGGATTTTACAAAGTTAGGCGAGTACTGGACTGCAGCTAAGCCCCCGAGTGAGAGGCTTGCTCACCCCTCGGTAGGATTTTACAAACTTAGGCGAGTACTGGACTGCAGCTAAGCCCCCGAGTGAGAGGCTTCCTCACCACTCGGTAGGATTTTACAAACTTAGGCGAGTACTGGACTGCAGCTAAGCCCCCGAGTGAGAGGCTTACTCACCACTCGGTAGGATTTTTTAAACTTAGGCGAAACAGATTCGCAGCTAAGCCCCCAAGTGAGAGGCTTGCTCACCACTCGGTAGGATTTTCTTTTGAACTTAGGCGAAATGGATTCGCAGCTAAGTCTCCCACTGGGGGGATTTTAGACGAAAATAAAAGCAACAACAATTGTTCAAGAGGACTGTAAAGCTCTTGTCTTGGATAAACAAGTTACAAAGGTATTTATTATTACATTTTATTCGAACGAGTACTTAAGTATAAAAGGGGCGGAGAAGCTCCGCATTCCAAGCCCGTGGCTCGTCATTCTTATGCTCGACATTGCAAAGGTGGTATGCTCCATTGTGGAGCACTCTGGTGACAATGAAGGGACCTTCCCAAGCTGGGGCGAGCTTGTGTGGTTTTTGCTGGTCCACTTGAAGAACCAAGTCTCCCTCTTGAAAGGCTCGACCCTTCACGTGTCTAGCATGGAATCAACGCAAGTCTTGCTGATAAATAGTCGACCGGATCAAGGCCATCTCTCTTTCCTCCTCTAGGAGGTCGACTGCGTCTTGCCGTGCTTGTTCTGCTTCATCTTCAGAGAAGAGCTCAACTCATGGTGCATTATGAAGCAAGTCACTCAGTAGAACAGCTTCAGCCCCATAGACCAAGAAGAATGGAGTTCGGCCAGTTGACCGATTGGGAGTTGTCCTCAGTCCCCAGAGAACTGATGGAAGTTCATCAACCCAGGCGCCCGCTACTTGCTTGAGATCTTGCATCAGTCGAGGTTTCAGTCCTTTGAGAATCAGGCCATTTGCTCTTTCTTCTTGTCCATTCTACTGGGGATGGGCGACTGAAGCGTAGTCGACTCGTGTGCATAGTGAGGCGCAGAAGGTTTTGAACTCATCAGAATCAAAGTTCGATCCGTTGTCAGTGATGATGCTGTGCGGAACACTATATCTGAATATCAACTCTCTGATGAAGCTAACAGCAGTACTACCTTCAAGATTCTTAATAGGCTTGGCTTCGATCTATTTGGTAAACTTGTCGACTGCTACAAGCACATGAGTGAAACCACTCCTACCAGTCCTCAGTGGACCAACCATGTCCAATCCCCAAATAGCAAAGGGCCAGACGAGTGGAATGGTCTTCAGGGCTGATGCAGGTTTGTGTGACATATTGGAGTAGAACTGGCAACCTTCACATCTGTCGACTATATCTTTCGCCATTTATTTACTCATGGCCAATAAAATCCAGCTCGGTATGTTTTAGCCACAATGGTCCGAGAGGACGCATGGTGACCACAGGTCCCCGAATGGATGTCGTGGAGGATCACTCGGCCTTCTTCTGGTGTTATGCATTTCTGGCTGACCCTAGTCGCACTTTCTCTGAACAGTTGTCCTCTTATTACAGTAAAGGCCTTGGATCGATGGACGATATGTCGAGCCTCTTCTTCATCCTCTGGGAGCTCTTTCCTAAGGATATATGGAATGTATGGCACTGTCCAGTCGGGAGTGATGACCAACACCTCCATGATCAAGTCGACCATGGCTGGGACCTCGACTTCAGTCGGATCAGTGGCACCCTTAGGCCGTGGGGGCTCTTCAGCGAAGGGATCTTCTTGAACTGAAGGTGCATGAATATGCTCCAGGAACACATTACTGGGAATAGCTTCTCTCTTGGAGCCTATCTTTGCTAAATCATCTGCTGCTTGATTTTTCAGTTGGGGTACATGATGGAGCTCTAACCCCTCAAACTTCTTTTCCAACTTCCTCACCGCGTTGTAGTAACCAGTCATGGCTGGGCTTCTGACGTCCCACTCCTTCATCACATGATTGACTATGAAATCTGAGTCGTCATAAACCATGAGGCGACAGACGCCGAGTGAGACGGCCATACGCAACCCATACAAGAGTGCTTCATATTCTGCTTCGTTATTGGAGGAATCAAAGTGAATTTGGAGGATATATCTGAGCTTGTCTCCTTGGGGGGATACCAGTACCACCCCAGCACCAGAACCATTCAACATCTTGGAACCATCAAAGAACATGGTCCAGTGCTCTGAGTGAACTTGAGTCGGCATTTGTTGTTCAATCCACTCGGCGAGGAAATCTGCTATTGCTTGGGACTTGATAGCTTTCTTTGCCTCGAACTTGATATCTAAGGGAAGGAGTTCAATCGCCCACTTTGCCACTCGACCATTTGCATCTCTATTGTTCAGAATCTCTGATAATGGAGCGTCGCTGACGACTATAATGGAGTGATCAGAGAAGTAATGTGCAACCTTCTTCGTGGTCATATAAATCCCATAAACAAGCTTCTGATAATATGGATATCTTTGGTTTGATGGAGGCAAAACTTCAAAGACATACTAAACCAGGCGCTGAACTTTGTAGGCTTTTCCTTCTTCTTCCCGCTCGACCGTAATTACTGTACTGACGACTTGTCCAGTGGCCGCAATGTAAAGCAGTAAAGGCTCTTCGCTGATTGGAGCAGCAAGCACCGGCTGGGTGGAAAGCAGGGCTTTAAGCTCTGCAAATGCTGCATCAGCTTCAGGAGTCCACTCGAACTTATTTGACTTCTTCATCAGTCGGGAAAGAGGCAGTGCCTTTTCACCGAGGCAAGAAATGAATTGACTTAGGGCGGCCAAACAACCACTAAGCTTCTGGACATCATGCACACGCACAGGGCGTTTCATCCGGAGTATGGTAGCCACTTTCTCTGGGTTAGCGTCGATCCCTCGTTCGGAAACGAGAAAACCGAGTAATTTTCCGCGTGGAACTCCAAACATGCACTTTGATGGATTAAGCTTGATATCATACCTTCTGAGGTTGGCGAAGGTTTCAGCAAGGTCAGCCAGTAGGTCGGAACCTTTACGTGACTTGACCACAATGTCGTCCATGTATGCTTCCACATTCCGACTGATCTGAGTTAGCAAGCACTTCGGAATCATCCGCATGAATATGGCTCCAGCGTTCTTCAAACCGAATGGCATAGTGACATAACAGAAGCACCCAAATGGGGTGATGAAAGCTATTTTTATCTCATCGGGTCCATACAGACGGATCTGATGATACCCGGAATAAGCATCCAGAAGGACAAACGCTCACACCCTGCAGTCGAGTTGACTATTTGGTCGATGCGAGGGAGAGGGTTTGATCTTTCGGGCAGGCCCGATTGTTATGTTTGAAGTCGATGCACATGCCAAGTGAGTCATCCTTCTTTGGGACCATGAAAACATTAGCTAACCACTCGGAGTGGTAAATCTCTCGGATAAACTCTGCTGCCAGAAGCCGAGCAACTTCTTCACCGATTGCCTTCCTCTTCTGTACGGTGGACCGTCGAAGATGTTCTTTGACTGGTTTCACCTTTGGGTTGACTCGCAAACGATGCTCAGCTAGTCCCCTGGGAACACATGGCATGTCAGAAGGTTTCCATGCAAAGATGTCCCAGTTCTCACGGAGGAACTGGATGAGCGCTTCTTCCTATTTGGACTCGAGTGTTGTTGAAATGTCAGTCGGAGCATCATTGGGATCCGTTGGATGAATATGAATCGGCTTCGTTTCACCAGACGACTGGAATGCTGAATCCGTGGCAGGCTTCTTAGCTTGCAACAAATCACTTGGATCTGCATTTTTTTATACTCCTGCAACTCCACTACTGCCATCTGTGTATCGACGATCTTTGAGCCCTTCTGGAAGCACTCTTCTGCCTTCTTTTGACTGCCAGTGATAGTGATCACCCCTTTAGGACCAGGCATCTTCAATTTGAGGTACACGTAACATGGTCGAGCCATAAAACGTGCATAAGCTGGCCTGCCTAGAATAGCATGATAAGCACTATGGAAATCCACAACTTCAAATGTCAACTTTTCTTTGCGGTAATTCTTGGAATCACCAAAAACTACATCAAGGGCGATCTGACCGAGTGACGCAGCCTTCTTGCCAGGAATAACTCCATGGAAACTCATATTACTTTCACTGAGTCTGGACATCGGAATGCCCATTCCTTTCAACGTCTCTGCATATAGTATACTCAGACCACTGCCACCATCCATCAGAACCTTAGTCAATCGAGTGCCTTCGACTACTGGGTCGACCACCAGCGCTTGCCTCCCAGGGGTGGCTATGTGCGCTGGGTGATCGGACTGGTCGAAGGTATTGGCAGTCTGAGACCACTTCAAATAACTAGGTGTCACCGGAGCAACCATGTTCACTTCTCTGTTGATGACTTTCAGTCGACTCTTACTCTCAACATCATAGAAAATCATCAGAGTGGAATTGATGTTGGGGTAACCATCGTTTTCCTCCTCCTCGTCCTCAACTTTGTCCGCTTCCTTCTCCTTTTCCTTGGGCTATTTATCTCGGAATTGCTGGATTAGGAGTCGACACTGTCGAGTGGTATGCTTCGGGTAAATGGAATTACCTTCTTCATCTTTTTTGGTGTGAATGTGGCATGGCAAATCTAGCACATCATTTCCATCTTGATCTTTTACTTTCTTGGGGTTCCACGGCCCTTTAGGTTTCCCTTTGAACTTTCCTTGAGTCACGGCTAAGGCTTCACCAGGTGCGGCTGGCTCGGCTTTGCGCTTCTGCTTCCGACTGGAGTTCCCTCCTCCGGTTTCGTGGGCGACTGTTTTGTGCTTGCCACTCCGGAGTCGGTCTTCTTCTTCACCATTGGCATACTTGGTGGCGATCTCCATCATCCGAGTCAGAGTCATATCTCCTGTCCGACCGAATTTTAGATTGAACTCCCGATATTTAACGCCTTCTTTGAAGGCATAAATTGCCTGGTGATCCGACACATTCTCCACTGTGTGGTGCAACATGATCCATCTCTGGATATAATCTCTCAAAGTTTCATTTGGTTTCTGAACGCAACACTGCAATTCTGTAAGCCCTGCTGGCCGTTTGCAAGTACCTTCAAATGTTCTGACAAATACTCGGGCAAGATCTTCCCAAGTATAAATACTAGCAGGCGCTAACTGATTCAGCCACGCTCTGGCCGAGCCCTCCAACATCAAAGGAAGGTGCTTCATGGCCACTTCATCGTTTCCATCACCAATTTGTACATCCACTCCGTAATCCTCAAGCCAGGTGTTAGGCTTGGACTCGCCAGTGAACTTACTGACTCCAGTCGCCAACCTGAAGTTGGGAGGAATCACCGCAGCCCTGATGGCTCTGCTGAAATACTCTGGACCTGAGACATGTACCCTGCTGCTGGTTGGGAAATCTCTGTCATGACCTTCTCTGCGAGCTCTGCTTCTGTCGACCAGACCCTAAACGAGAATAGATCTCGAATCAAAGCCCGGCTCCCTGGGGTCGACTGGAATCCTTCACCCACCATTGTGAGGACGTCTGTCATCATGCTGCCGAGGCACGTATGACCCACTCCTTGGGGAGGCGTGGGCACTCGACGACGATCATCGTGATCGAGTCGGTGATCATATTGCTCGCGATTTCTGTACTGATCTTGCCGGTCCTCACGTCCTTCACGTCTCGAGGGTGATCTCGGGATGTGAGCCGACTGGACTGTGTCTGCAACCATAGATCTGCTATGGATCCTATTCCGCGACTGAGATACTGTTGTATTCTGCTCTCCCGCCGGACGGAGCAAAGCCCGAATCTGCACCAAACCTCGACCAGCTTCTGACTGGGAAGGTTGGATTGACTCTGCTATTCGGGACGCAGCTGCGAGATTCTGGATCGGAGTTCGGTATACCTGAGTCAGAGGCACAAAAAGTTGGCGTCGACTGGACTCGGGGATACACTACCGAGCACGCTCGTCGAGTGCGCGCTGGAGGTTCTCCAGTCGAGTGCGCTTAGCCAAGTTGGCCAGGTGCGCCTCCTCCAAGGCCTGGGCCTCAGGGGTTTCTCCAACGATAGGAGTGTGAAGCGCATCCATGTTACGGCGGGAAAGTTCTTCCCTTCGCTGCGAAGAGAGGGGTTCGGGGCGGTACTCTTCGTGAACACGCGACGGATCACCGTCCCCATCGCCTCCGTCTTCACGGGTGAAGCTAGGAGGACTGTGTGGTCCATTGACCATCAAAACCTCTGCCGCAGGGTCGCTGCTGTCGCACTCGGACGCAGTCTCTACGGAGCCAGTCGAACGGGCCGTGGAGAGTTTCGTCTGGCTCAATCGCTGCGACTTGGGGGGGGGGGTGGACGACTAGCGAGCCACCGCATGCCTCACCCACCGCTGAAACCTCGATCGACCGGAACGCTTGCTCCGGCGGGCTGCAAGGAGGGAGGTCAGCACAGGAGCCGACCGATACGGAGTCGACGGCTTCCGTAGGAGGACGCCACAGACGCACGCGCGAAAGTGTGTTGCCCCGCGGACGGGGAGCGCCTCGACGTCAAGTGGCGCTTCTTGGAGCCAAGCGGAGTCGTCGGCGACGAACACGAGCGCGCCGAGAAGGATCTCGCGGCCTTCGGCCAAACCTCCGCCTGAAACAATGTTGATGGGGATCGGGAAAATCGCAACTTCTCCAACAAGTCGCTAAGACACCTGCCCCACGGTGGGCGCCAACTGTCGTGGTTCTAAGTCTGACAGTAGAATGGGGGGGTAGGGATGTAGAGGCAAGATCCTAATTATGGAGGAGTTGTACACGCAAGTTTTACGAGTTTAGGCCCTTCTTAGAGGAAGTAACAGCCCTATGTCTCGGAGCCCGGAGGCGGTCGACTGGATTATATGCATGTGTGTTACAGGGGGTGCGAACCCTTGTGCCTGTGGAGGGGGTGGCTTATATAGAGTGCGCCAAGACCCCAGCCATCCCACGACACAGAGGGTTTAAGGTACATTGAAGAGAGAACGTTACTGGTAACTCTCACATTAAAGTGCTGTAAATGTCAATTAAGTCTATAAGTAAATGCTCGACCGTTGCGTATGCAGAGTGGCTTTAGCTCTTCTGCCCGTCGAGTGACTTCTGCGACGGTCGAGTGACATCGATTCTTCCGACTGGAACGTTCCTAGTCGAGTGGATGATGGTACCCTTTGGATGATCCTGGCTTTGGGGTGCTACCCTAGGGGAGGATGTCTAGGTCAGGTCTATGACCCTACCCTAGGTACGTAGCTTCATCAATTAGTTCATTGCATGTAATCCTATTACGTAGCAAAAATACATTAAGTTATCTCGCCGATAGGAATAAAACAATACACAATGTATTTATTTACAGAGGGAGTTGTACATTTTTGTCACGTGCATTACTCGGTATTGCTAGCCAAATACTAAATCTAGATGGACGTGGTAGTACTACTAAATCCAGATGGTGGTGCTAGTACTAGTAGTAGTACTACCAATGTAGTAGCACAGTACTACCCGTTGGTCAAATTATTACGTGTTGTTCCTCACAGTGAAGTGACAAGACCCTATGCCGGAGATGACACCTGAGTATAGGCGCCGTGTTCGGCATACCATAGTCAGCCTCACCATCTGTAGTTACTATCATCATGGTTGTAGACCTAGCCTACTTACAACTAGCCGTGTTCGACATAATTTCCCATGCGTAGATGCACGTGCATTGCACGGAACACCAAGATTGGGAGGTGGACGGTGCCGGCAGCGGCCATCGCGCCAGATTTTTCCATGGCCTTCTAGATGTGGTGGGGAGGAGATAAGGCTGATTGTGAGAGACAAGGAGTTGTTTGTAAGTAGGGAACAAGTGTGGGCATCTTTTTGCAAAACTGGAGAAGTTTGGTTTGTATGCGTCAGATCTAGATCCGACGGTTATTGGTGAAAGATGGCAGGCACAACATCATCACCAACTCAGGACCTGTTTTATTCGCAGGATTTTGAAAAAGTAGGAATAGGACACGACAATGTTACAAGTTTCAAACTGATATTACAAATGTTAGGAGTAATGTTGCACCTACGAAGAGGTAATTTCTTGGAAGTTTACGTAAGAACTTTCGTTACTTTATGTGGATGCAGCATTATCGTACAAACTAAAATCCACCGCCATGACAAGTCACTAATGGGAAAATAAGTTTTTGAGTCTCTGGCCACTTGATGTTTCAAAAACAAATTCAGCTTCTGCGGAGACTTTGTCATTTACGCTTAGATGCTTGCGGTGATCAGCACACCATTCATTGTTGCGCCAGAGAACGCCAAACCTCATTACCTTGAGTACACTTGCCTCCAGAACAAAGAACCTGGACAATTTAATCTCAGATGTGCTACCTCGGTAGTCGATCAAATCAATTTCTGTAAGATGGAGATCAAGGCATTCGATGAGATTGTTATCGTGCAGCACATTTTTCACTTTTGGGTCTTTTCTTATCTGCAAAAGAAGAGAACATATTAGAGCAACTGGCTATATAAGATTGCCGTGTCATCAAGAGGTACCAATATCATTCGCTCATACGATAGGGTTGGCTGGCTAGTGATATTTTTTCACTCTCTCTTTCTCTTTCCTCTCATTTATCTAGGAGTACGTGAAGAGCTTGGGCATTTGTTGCCTTCCACTATGTGGCCGATGCCATATTTCGCAAAAGTATGCCACATAATACGCATCGATCTCAAATCAAAAGATTTTGGCACTGCTCTCGCAATGTGAGAGAGTTGGCACTGCTGTGCACATAGACCCACATGTATAAACAAATCAATCAAACCAACTACACCAGCCTCTCACTCTCCCAAACAAGTGTTTTTTAATGCCTCAGTCCTCTCTCTCTCTCTCTCTCTCCCACGCAAGTGTTTTTTCATTCCTTGAGTTAATTTGGCACTGGAGCAAAGTAGGTGATCCAGATTGGGGCACCAGGTGAGCAATGGAGGGGCATCGATGCCAAATGCATCACAAGTGAATTTGGCACGTGTTTTGGCCTACATAGTGGAGGGCTGTTATAGCCCACTTTTGTACTACCTCTTATTTAGTATAAGATTTTGACCATAAATTTACATAAGAACATGCCAATGCATGTCACTAAAAATTACACCATTTCAAATTATGTTCAAATACGAATCCAACGATATAGTTCTTAGTGACATGCATTAACATTTTTTCAGTTAAATCTATGGTCAAATTTTTATACTACAAAATAGGAAGAGTAAACCAGGACGGAGGTTGTACTTGCTCTTAGGGTAACCATAGAGTTACTGGAGTAGTCTAAGTTACTTTCCACTATGCCTAGCCTAGGCTACTATAGTAGTACAACAACAAAACGATGCAGGTGATCATGTGAGAAAAAAATACTAAAAACGTTTCTTTCGGTGCAGTGCGTAGATGCAGTTTTGAACACTACACTTGTCATCGTAATTTGGGAAAATTAAGAAAAATTTGAGCTACGTTGTGATTAGATTTTACTAATATGAAAGAAGTTTAGACTCAATGAGTAGCTTCTCCGTGCACGGAAAGCATGTAAGGAATCCAACAACTTGATCTAGATTGGGGCCGATAGATTTTATTGCCAAGATCTTCACTGTGCGCATAGACTGGTTCAAGCTTGTGGGAATCATTTTCTGGAAGATGGTCATAAATACATCAAGAAGAAATTTAAAAAGTTGAATTTCAAGAAGACGGAGAAGAAGATGAGTGTTCTACCTGAACGATTACGGATCCAATAAAGAATTCGGATAATTTGGCAGATGAGTGCACCAACGCTGTCAATTTTGGCGCGTCAATGACCCTGATTTTTGTTGGACCTTCTAGATCCGACACAAGCAATCTCTCAAGCAAAGGCGCATTCTCAATGACCATAACGTGGAACAGCTGGAGTGATCTCTTGCCAATTGATGTCTTGTTGCGGGGCCAGCAAGACACATAAATCCATCAGAGATTCGTCGAGGTGATGTGGAGGCTAATGAACCCGTGGATCTGCTCAAGACGAAGGTACTCGAGTGCAGTACATCTGCGGAGCAGGTGATCCATAGCCTTCTTCGAGATGACAACGTCGAAGAGGTCGAGCTGCTTGAGTTGAGGGAGAAGAAGGGCAGGCGCGGCATTAATCTGGGGAAGATAGCAGGAGCTGAAGCTGGCGCGGCGCAGCGTTGGCGCGAGGCGGAGCGCGGACGGCGGCAGAGAGCGACATCGGCCAGCTTCAAAGCTGAGCTCCTCGAGCTGATCTAGGGCAGGCGATAAGAATCACTCGTCGAACTTGGGTTGGACCTTGTAGTTGGTACTGAACATGCGGATGTCAAGGCTTCCTGCTAGCCCAGGGTGCGATGAAAGGATCTTGGAGACTGCGGCCATGCGTTTGGAATCCCCATCGCAGAGCCAGCTATCGGCAGTGAGGTTGAGGGGGACGCGGCGCCAGAGGGGGCGCCACCACCGGGAGAGCAGGGCGGGCTGCATGGCAGATTTGGTGGGGAGGAGGCCGATGATGACGAGCAGCATGTCGTCGGGGAGGCTACTGATGAAGTCCAGTCTCGCCGGATGCGGTTTTGGCTCGAGCCGCCTCCGCTTGTTGGCTGCCTCACCGTCCATCTCAACCTGCGGCGACGCTGGTGTACACGTGTGCTGGTGTGTGTTGTGTGCTGGGTGTGCGCGAGTGCGTCCTTCCGTGCATGCCGTCGCGCAGTGGTGAATTATGCGCGAGTGCGTCCTCCACGTAGAAGAAGTGTGTCCTCAATGCGCCCTCAATTTACTAGCGTGTGGGGTGCTACCCCGAGTGGTTTCAACTTTGTTTACTTTACCACGTGTCAGATGGGCCTCTAGTTTACTTATTTTCACCCACTGCCACATGGGCCAGCACACGAAGATACAGAACATGAGCTGAGAAGGCAGCATGTGGACTGGTTGACCTGTCAACTAAACAATATATGGAGCTATACGCTGACACAATGAGCGTATAATCCATGGGTATAGAGTGTTCGTGTGAGAGGGGAGGCTCGTGAGAGAGAGAGAGAGCTACTCCCTCCGTTTGATAATGTAGTTCCAACATTTTTTTAAAAGTCAAACTTTTGAAACTTTGACCAAGTTTATAAATAAATTACTTATATCTACAATACCAAAGATAAATGATAGTATGAAGTAAGTACATGTTGTGATGAATCTAATGCTCTTTCCAGATGTAAACGTTTTTCTCCACATATACCGGGTCAAACTTTTCTGAGGTTTGACTTTTCAAAACATCCATATGCTTATGGACGTGAGAGAGTCCCTAACTAGAGAGAGAGAGAGAGTGAAATAGAAATAGTGAGTGAAAAAGTGTGTGTGCGTGTGTGAAAGAGACATGGACAACACTCGATAAAAGTCGAGAAAAAACGTGTGTGTCTTATGCAAACATATCACACATGCATCTTCGACAACGGAAGCAAGGTGAGGAGATAGCGTGTGGTTGTTTGCAACCGAGAGCAAGACCCCTAGCACGTGGCCAAGAGGGGTCTGACAAACAAGGGAGAGAGTTCGAGAGAGACGTATGGAGAAAATGCAGACACGGGGAGGAGAGAGTGTATGTTTGTCATAGAGAGTTCCCCTGGAGATCATGATCGGGCTACATGGGTGGGAGTTCGAGTGACAAGGTGTGTGCGCGATAGAAGATACCCCGAGAGATATCGAGAGAGACGTATGGATGGAAGAAGACAATATGTGTATTCCTGATGGCTAGTGAGAGATAATCATACTTAGGGGGGAGTGCTTGCGCCTATGATGGAGTGAGGGATTATGGTACTTATTAGGGGGGTGCGTGTCACATAGAGAGAGAAAAAGGGTGGAGAGTGTTGCATGGGTCTATATGTGTAGCGCGAGCGAGACATGTGTATGTGTGAACCTGGGAGATATAAAGTTTGAGAGATATTGAGGAGCCCTGATAAGGCTGAGTGGTGCGTTAGATAGCTGAGAGGAGGAAAGAGATATTCCATCCGCTTGATAATGCAGTGCATGTAATTGTTTTAGAAGTCAAACTTTGGAAACTTTGATCGGGTTTACACAAGTGTTATTTATATCTTCAATACCAAAGATACATCATACGAAACTACATCTCATGGTGAATATAATGGTATATGTTTGCTGTTCCAGATGTAATTGTTTTTCTCCACGTACATGGTCAAACTTTGTGATGTTTGACTTTTCACTAAATCAATATTCTATGGACCAAGGAGAGTTCCTAAGTCAAGAGGGATCAAGTGCGTGTGAAGGACAATGAGTAAGTGTGCAAAAAGAGTATGTGTATGAAAGAGAAAGTGACAACAAATGATAAATTAGAGAGAGAGAGTGTGTGTGTTTTTGTTTCTTAGGCGAACATATCATGCATGCATCTCTGAGATAGAAAAGCAAGGTGAGGAGATACACGAAGATAGCTAGTGTGTGATTTTTGCAACGGAGAGAGACACCCCTATAGCACATGTCCAATAGAGGTTTGGCCAACAAGGAAGAAAGGTCGAGAGGGACACATGGAGAACATGGATGCATGGGGAGGGCGAGAGGGTGTGTTTGTTATAGAGAGACCCCCTCGAGATCGTCAGGGGACTATATGGGTGGGAGATCGAGGGAGGTGCGTGCGCGATAGAAAAATGCCCCGAGAGAAATCGAGATAGACCATGCACATGTTTGTGATGGAGACTAAGATTAGCTAGTCATATACATATAGGGGGAACTGTGTGTACCTACAATTGAGTGAGAGGCCATCATGCTTGGCTAGCTAGGCATGAGATTGTGTGTGTGTGCGTGTGAGATGGAGAGAGAACGAGGGAGAGAGACAGAGTTTTAGATGGGCCTATCGAGTGCGAGTGAGATATGCATGTGTATGTGTGACCCAGGTAGATGGAAAGTTTGAGAAAGAGGGGGAAGAGCTTTGAGATGACAGAGTGGTGCGTGAGAGATTTACGGGCAACGAGCCAACGAATTTGTGTGCGTACGATGAGTGCACCCAAGATATCTAGCTTGGACTAGAGAATCATATATAGTGTGCGAGAGAAACCTATAGATGGAGTATATATGCATGCGAACTAGAAAGACCCCCCCCCTCCACGCACACACACAAAGAGAGTCATGGAGAGAAAGAGAGAGGACCAACAAGGTTTGTGTGTTGGATGCGTGCGACAGAATTGAAGATTGTCGGCAAGAGAGAGAGAGCAGGAGTCCGGGAGAGGGTGATACGTCTCCAACGTATCTATAATTTTTTATTGTTCCATGCTATATTATATCCTGTTTTGGACATTATTGGGCTTTATTATACACTTCTATATTATTTTTGGGACTAACCTATTAACCAGAGGTCCAGCCCAGAATTGCTGTTTTTTGCCTATTTCATAGTTCCGCAGAAAAAGAATATCAAACGGAGTCCAAACGGAATGAAACCTTTGGGAACATGATTTTTGGAATGAACATGATCTAGAGGACTTGGACCCTACGTCAAGACATCAACTAGGAAGGCACGAGGTAGGGGTGCGCCTAACCCCCCCCCCCCAGGCGCGCTCTCCACCCTCCTGGGGCCCATGTTGCTCCACCGACGTACTTCTTCCTCCTATCTATACCTACGTACCCCAAACTACTAGATACGGAGCCAAAACCCTAATTCCACCGCTGTAACTTTCTGTATCCGTGGGATCCCATCTTGGGGCCTTTTCTGGAGCTCTGCCTGAGGGGGCATTGATCACGGAGGGCTTCTAAATCAACACCATAGCATCTCCGATGAAGTGTGAGTAGTTTACTTCAGACCTTCGGGTCCATAGTTATTATCTAGATGGCTTCTTCTCTCTTTTTGGATCTCAATACAAAGTTCTCCCCCTCTCTTGTGGAGATCTATTTGATGTAATCTTCTTTTGTGGTGTGTTTGTTGAGACCGATGAATTATGGGTTTATGATCAAGTTTATCTATGAACAATATTTGAATCTTCTCTGAATTCTTTTATGTGTTGTTGGTTATCTTTGCAAGTCTCTTCGAATTATCAGTTTGGTTTGGCCTACTAGATTGATCTTTCTTGCAATGGGAGAAGTGCTTAGCTTTGGGTTCAATATTGTGGTGTCCTTTCCCAGTGACATCAGGGGCAGCAAGGCACGTATTGTATTGTTGCCATCGAGGATAACAAGATGGGGTTTATTTCATATTGCATGAGTTTATCCATGTACATCATCTCATCTTGCTTAAAGCGTTACTCTGTTCTTTTGAACTTAATACTATGGATGCATGCTGGATAGCGGTCGATGTGTGGAGTAATAGTTGTAGATGCAGGAAGGAGTCGGTCTACTTGTCTCGGACGTGATGCCTACATACATGATCATACCTAGATATTCTCATAACTATGCTCAATTCTGTCAATTGCTCAACAGTAATTTGTTTACCCACCGTAATACTTATGCTCTCGAGAGAAGCCACTTGTGAAACCTATGGCCCCTGGGTCTATTTTCTGTCATATTAATCTTCCATCAACAAGCTATTTCCTTTTCCGTTTTTTTGCTTTCTTTACTTTGCATCTTTATCATAAAAATACCAAAAATATTATCTTATCATATCTATCAGATCTCACTTTCGTAAGTGACCATGAAGGGATTAACAACCCCTTTATTGTGTTGGTTGCGAGGATTTTTTTTGTTTGTGTAGGTGCAAGGGACTCGTGCGTGGCCTCCTACTGGATCGATACCTTGGTTCTCAAAAACTGAGGGAAATACTTACACTACTTTTATGCATCACCCTTTCCTCTTCGAGGGAAAACCAACGCAGTGCTCAAGAGGTAGCAGAGGGGGAGGTCGCGTTTTATGCATCAAAGACTGATATAAACCATGTTTTCATATAAACTTGCATTCAAATATTTAAATTGGAGAACATGTTGTCTGCATTCCACACATGAACGGATATATGTGTATATCAAACAAGTTCATTAATTTGACTTTCAACATGTTCATGGAGTACTATAATACTATACAACATGTTATTCGATTGAGGTGTTCAATTTTGGATTTAGTTCACTATTCTGACCTAGTGAACGAGCTATTTCATTGAATCGAGATATTTCATTTTGGGTTTGATTCCCGTTTCTAAGTGGGTCAAATATTTGTCATATAGTAAATCGCTAGCAACGAGCATGTAAAAACACATTACTCCCGAGCATCATCTCTCCATCTAAAAAAGAAGTGGCAAGCTAATATTTCTAAATTTGATTCGAATCGACTTGGTAAGGTAGACGTGGATGCTCGTTCTCCCAAATTTTGAATGAACCGTTAAACATCCTCTGCTCGGTGGAGTTCGGCTGAGCAAATAAATGGGAGACGCAAAATTACCGTCCTATGTGGGAGACGCATTAATTGGCCCGTTGTGCATCAAGGGTAGGTTCGTAACTTCATCCAAGCGTGCCTTCTCCTCGGCCGAAATGACATGTGCCGAATAATTCATAAACCATGGTCGGAAAAACACGCTCTCCTCGCCCAAAATACCTCGCGCCCACAATTTCAAAACACGCTCTCCTCGCCCGAAATCGCTTGCACCCACTATATTTAAAAACACGCCCTCCTCGCCTGAAATCGCTCCCGCCCACTATTTGGGGAGAAGCAAAGTTACTCTACTATCCCCAACCCTCAGTACACAGACCCAAGCCGAGAAGCCTAAAGGCAGGGGTAGAACTGTAACTCCCCCTCACATTTCAGACAAATGCGTCTGTAAAACATGGTTCCACTCCCCTCCCAATTCCCTCCCCCCCATTCATACCTCGTGGGCACCAAATCACCTTCTCCCCGAAAGCTCCCTTCTCCCGAGCCGCGAAACCTCAGCCCCTCCTCCATGGCACCCCCTCTGCACCAATTTCACAGTCGCCTTCCTCCCTAATGCCGGAGACGCTGTCCATTTGCCGTCGTGCACTGGATCGTGTGCCTCTTACTCCGTGTTGCTGGAGCTGCCTCGACGACGGCCGCGTGAACCATACCGTAGCCGATTCACCCCCACTGTTGTTCATGGCGCCAGAGCGGCCCCAACTTCAGATCCGTCCAGAGTCCCAGCGCTGCTTCCCCGTAGCCGTCGACTGTCGCGACATCGCTGTTTCCCTGCCGCCAGTGGCCACCGCAACCACACCGGCCTCACCGACTCGGCAGCTGGACCTGCCTACTTCGTCATGCCGCCAGATAGGTCGCACCCTCATCTCAAATCACTTTATTTAGGCGTCAGTTTTCTGAATTTTTATTCTGGGTCAATCGATTCCCAATGGGAAGCAGCACCCCTCGAGGCGGCGGAGCTCCTAGGCTGCCAGTTGGCTAGTGTCTAACGTAAGGGTGCGGGGCCGCAAGTTCGCCACAGAAGTAACACTTAGATGGCTATCTTAGAGTTGCGTAAGTTCAAGGTACTGCCGCCGCCGGATCTGGATCACGGGGAGTCTTTGTGGATTGGCCTGGGAGCAGCGCAACCACGGCAGTGCGGTGGCACGGGGAGCAGGGTTTTGGTCGGGGCCACATACGGTGGAGGCAAGCTGCTCTGCTGTTGGTCGCTGGCACTTCGGGGAAGATTCCTAACAGTGTCAGCCGGGAGGCACAAGTTGGCCATCAAGCCATCCGGCGTTGATCGGACAGTACCAAAATAAAATAAAATCGTGTGACCCTAATTTAGTCTCAGTCAACAGACGTGTGACCACTCTCGTACCTTGTTGTTGATCTCTTAGTGTATTTCTTCAGATCAAAGAGGTGTGTCGTTCTTAACATTATGCATTATCTGCATCTTCAGCCACACCGTATTCCGACTCACCGCAGCTGCTCCAACAAGGGAAGCATACACCAGAAGGGAGCTATAGTCCCCACTCAACAGTTCCCTGCATCGAATGCGCGTGCCCGACATGGACAGCCACAACAACTGCAGGGCCATCGACAAGTCAGCACATGACGCTCACTCCTATGGATGGCGGCCAGATAGGTTGTACCCTCATCTTAGTTGTGTGCAACATTTATGGCTTTGTTATTCATCTAAGCATGGAAAATATATTGTCACATTTCACTGTATATTCATGCTGATCTCTTACGGGTCTTGTTCAGGAGTTACCGTTGTTCCATACTTCAGCTAAGATACTTGTTCTTTAGGTAATGCTGTTCCATAGTTATCATCCATCAGCCAATGCTATCCCATAGGCTGGTGATTATAGTATTATACCACTTCTTGTATTACCTATGTTGTTCTTTAATACTTTTGTGTGCCATCTAGTTAATCTCAAGTACAAACGATACATATTTTGTAGCTTTCATCTCTGTTCTTCCTTTAGTTTTTGAGAGCTGTTGCTGCTAGTTAACCCCAGTCCTACTATTTATGTCGTCTCCTACAGGCACTCATTACATAAATCTAACTACTAGTTGTCTTCCATGCATGTTAGATATAATTGCACACACTGATATATCCACAAGAACCTCACGGAGCAATGTAAAGGCCAATAAACTTGATGTCAGTGATATCCAATATGATGGAACATATAAAGGCAGTTCTTCAGAAGACTTGCAAAAAGATGTTGAATCCTCTTCACCCCACAAGGTCCTTGCTCTAACTAGGCTCGTGATATGGGTACAACATGCATATAATGTCCTGGAGTGTATCTACTCTGTTGCAATGCCATGTGCTTAGCATGCTGACCATGCATGTAAATATGTCATGCCTTCCTGTTTTTCAGTACCTATTCCATTCATGATAACATGTTTTCAAATTCAAGTACTGTCATTCTACTCTATCATAATGCCATCTGCTTAATTTGGACATCATGCTTCTAAATATCTTATGCATTGTTATTCATCAGTATGTACTTCATCTTTCTACCATACCGTTTTTTTTACATTGAAGTGTTGTCCTAGTGCTCTATTGCAATGCCATTTTAGTTTCCCAATCATACACTTGTATGTTTCCTTAGAGCTTTTTGTACATATTCCGCTAGCATACAGTTTTACATTCAACTAGTGTTTTTTACTATGTTGTCCTATCGTATCCCTAGCTCTTACACCATACTCCCTCCGTTCGGATTACATGTTGCCGAAATGGATAAAAAAGGATGTATCTAGAACTAAAATACGCCTAGACCCATCCATTTTTTTCCAGATGGAGGGAATACATGTCAATATGTCATGCCTTTCTATTCTTCAGTACCTATTCCATCTCTTAGCTCTAGCATGTTTTATAATTGAAGCACCATTCTTCTAAACAAGGCATGCAAGGGGAAGATGAATATGCTAGAATCTAAAGGGTTACAAACCAGGTCTTTGCAAAAGATCCAAATGCCAGGAGATAATAAACCAACTCCAGTTTTTAAAGATACTGCTCCAGCACAGAGAACCCAACTCCTATTGATAATAAGCAGATTCCAGTGGCCAAAGAACTAGTCCGCTCCAGTCCAGCAAAAATATGTCAACTCCATTCTAAGAAGCATGTGCGTATCCTTGCATCATGAAATTTTATAGCATGCTGATCATATTATCTACATGTTTCTTACCCATCTCTCTTTTAGAAAATAAGCTTAACAGATAGAAGAATTTCTGCACTGGTATCATCTGCGAGGAACGATTCTTGCAGGAATTCTTTGTACTCCAATGCAGATGTAAGTACCTGTTGTATATCACTATATTTTTACATCGGCATGTATTTTTTTAATCGGCGTGAATCCAACCTTTATCTGATCTAAATTTAGTTGTAGCAAAATGTATGATTAAAGGCCACAATGTTGATTTTTGTAAGGAAAACTGCCTGGTAGTTTTCCTTCCTGAGCTGCATGAGTGTACTATCTCATATCAGTGGGTTTGATTACTTTGGTTCTGAAGTGGGTTTTCAGTGTTTTTTTACTGTGTTGTCCTGTTGTATCCCTAGCTCTTACATCATACTCCCTCCGTGCGGATTACATGTCGTAGAAATGGATAAAACTGGATGTAACTAGAACAGAAATATGCCTAGACCCATCCATTTATTTCCGGATGGAGGGAATACATGTTAATATGTCATGCCTTTCTATTCTTCAGTACCTATTCCATCTCTGTTGTAGCATGTTTTATAATTAAAGCACCATTCTTCTACATAAGGCATGCAAGGGGAAGACGGCTATGTTAGAATCTGAAGGGTTACAAACCAGGTCTTTGCAAAAGATCCAAACGCCAGGAGATAATAAACCAACTCCATTTTTCATAGATACTGGTCCAGCGCAGAGAAACCCAACTCCCACTGATAATAAGCAGATTCCAGTGGCCAAAGAACTAGTCCGCTCCAGTCCAGCAAAAGAATGTCAACTCCATTCTAAGAAGCGTGTGCGTATCCTCGCATCATGAAATTTTAGAGCATTCTCATCATATTTTCTACATGTTTCTTACCCATCTCTCTTTTAGAAAATAAGGTTAAATGATAGAAGATTTCATTCATTGGGATTGTATTCGTGGAAAATATCTTGCGGGAATTCTCTGTGCTCCAATGCTGATGTAAGTACCTGTTGTATATTACTATATTTTTACATCAGCATGTATTTTGTTAATCTGCATGAATCCTACCTTTGTCTGATCTAAAATTAGTTGTAGCAAAATGTTAAAGGCGCCAATGTTGATTTTTGTAAAGAAAACTGTGTGGTAGTTTTGCACACTGAGCTGCATGAGTGTACTATCTCATATCATGCACATTACTGAATTGTAGTGCTGCTCTGGTTGCCCATTCATTCATTGTGTCAATGTTGCTTTCGTATACCTTACCTGGCTGATGATAGCTGTGCCATATTGTGTTAATTTGGTGTTGGCTAGTTGCCCAAACGTTCGTTGTGCCAATGTTGTTTTCCTATTATCTGACTTGGCCAATGATAGCAATGCTAGTGTCTTAATTTGGTGCAGGCTGCTGAAGATAAGAAGAAAAACTCTGAAAACTGCAAGGCAACCCCATTGTTTCTTTCCAATATATCTAGGCCAGGTATATGCCAATAACTCATGATTAATCTGTTTGGTTCCCCTCCTAATTTATGTTATGATGGAGTGGTCGAGACACTGCCCACTATCAATAATACAAGCCTGCCAAAATCGCCATCTGAATCTGTCTAGTATCCTCTGTCTCGAGTGCAACGGAAAAAAATGTATGTTTGTGAACCAATTAATGGTTGAAGGAATGATGGAAATGGTGGAGGAATCAGAGGTGCAGAGTCGTGCGACACAACAACTGATCAATGTTTTCAGAGACAGTGTAGCAAAGCAGCAAGAAATTGCCCACATGCTTATGGGCGTCATCCGTGCTGAGGTTGTAGATTGTGACGTTGTAGATCGTTAGATTCTGTTCATTTATTTGCACTGGCATCAATCTTTGATTGCCAAGTGGATGTAATTTCCTGCAATATATGCTGGATGTGCAACGTTTTTCCCTGTATGCCATACCTTTGCTTGATCGGTTTTGGTCCTGTGCATAATTGCTCATCGTAATGGGCTCAAATTATCTAATTTGGCCTAAAGACATGTAAGAACTTTAGTGGGCCCATTGAGTTAATGGGTCTACCAGGCCGAAAGTTAATGGTCGGCCCTCTTAACTCCTGGGTCGTTAACAGGCTGACATCGAAGCGGGCAACAGGTGGGCCCAATTGATTTCACGGGCCGTTCACAGGCCATTACTAAGTTTGGGCTACATATGGCCCAACTATACTGTGGGCCTTTAGCAGGCCAAAAGAGACATCGTGCTTGTACTGGACCATGAAGAGCATGGGCCTCGAAGAGGCCGAAAGTCAGGTCGTATTGTAAATGGCCCAACTGTGTTGTGGGCCTTTAGCAGGCCAAAAGAGAAACCTGGCAGGTATTGGATCCTGAAGGGCATGGGCCATTAAAAGGCCAAAACTCAGGTCTGACTACAAATGGCCCAACTCATTTATGGTCCGTTAACAGGCTGAAAGGCACATAGGGCCGGGAATGGGCCCAACACTTAAATGGGTCGCTAAAAGGCCAAAACTCAGGTCCGACTACAAATGGCCCAACAGATATATGGGCCGTCACCAGGCTGAAAGACACACTGGGCTGGAAATTGGCCCAACACTTAAATGGGTCGCTAAAAGGCTGAAACTTAGGTCCGACTACAAATGGCCCAACTGATTTATGGGCCGTCAACAGGCTGAAAGACACACCGGGCCGGAAATTAGCCCAATATTTAAATGGGTCGCTAAAAGGCCGAAAGATGTACAGCGTGAAAATTGGCCCATCCACTGAATGGGCCGTTAACAGGCTGAAATCTCATCGGGCCGATATTGAGCCCAAATATATAGCGGGCTGTTAACGGGCTCGAACTGATGATGGGCTGCAATGGTGTCAAATCTTTAACGGGCCATTGACGGGCCGAATTGGCACATCTTGTATGGGCCGTGGGCTTAAATGGACCTGACACAAGTAGGCCTTATATGGGTCGGCCTGCTATTTTTTACTCGGCCAGCCTTTTTAATCGGAATAGGCCACTGTTGGGTCGTGCCACGTGTCGACCTATCATAGGTGTCTCCTGTCCAATGAGTGGATGACATCTGTCCCAACGGTGAGGCAACACGTGTTTCCTCCGGCCAATGATGATTTTACACGTGGAAAATTCCCATTGGTCCGGGCTGTTAACGCGTTATCGGATCCAAAACCGGACTCGATAGCTTAACGACGTTTCGTTACGGTGGATGCCACGTGTCGGTCACCCTTGACGAAAGCACTTCTGTGACGTGCTATTTATCGTCATGGAAGTGGACACTTATGTGATGATAATTTAGGTAATGTCATGGAACACTTCTACGACAGCACATGTATGACTATCTTGATTCTGTCATATATTTGTCATGGATATACATGCATGACAGAAAATGTGACCTACTGTGACAAACACGTATCATCACGGAAGTGTGCTTTTTTGTAGTGGACCTAGCGCACCTTATTCTTCGTCTGAAAACTCTACAACATAATACGTTGCAGCCTATGTAGGTCAGCACATGGAATATGTTGGCAAAATAACACTATCAGTACTGCAGGGTGGTCCAAGCGCGACACTATGATCAGAGACCCTTCGACGAAATTGTGTGCGATGCCATAATCACAAATAGTGGTGTAAAAAACTGTCAAAAAAGGTGCAAAATGTTTGCGATGACAAATGCATCAAACACGGTTCAGAATTTAGTTGCGTGTGCAATGCAAGGCATACAGTTCAGTTCAATTAACTATTTGGGATGAGGATGCACAAAAGAAACGGGCAGCCAGATGAAGGCATCTGCGATATACAGCATACGGTTCACTGGGATGAACTGTGTGTGATTGGGCAACACAATTGAAATGGTTCCACTGAACAAGATGTGTGTGATACGCGGCAAATAGGTCCGTAATCTGAAATGTGCACGAAGACCAATAATAACACAGACGATTGCTGCTAATAAGTCGTGTGAATTGCTCTGTCTATAGTAGAATAACATGTATATATATAACTGAAATAAACATCCAATTACATAAGTGACTACACATATCATCCACACACACACACCTCAATAAACAATTGCATGCATTCCAAAGTAGGAGAAATGATCGTCTAGTCATCTACTTCTTGTGACGCTCCCACCACTTCTATGTGGATCGATCCCTCGTCTGGGTCAGGAAGAAGACAGTTCCTCATGTCAACGATCCTCCTGTATATCTCGTAGCTTGTGTACGCGTCCATGGCCACATACTTGACATGATGTCTACTACACAACCTTCTTCTTGTAGATGTTGTTGGGCCTCCAAGTGCAGAGGTTTGTAGGACAGTAGCAAATTTCCCTCAAGTGGATGACCTAAGGTTTATCAATCCGGGGGAGGCATAGGATGAAGATGGTCTCTCTCAAGCAACCCTGCAACCAAATAACAAAGAGTCTCTTGTGTCCCCAACACACCCAATACAATGGTAAATTGTATAGGTGCACTAGTTCGGCGAAGAGATGGTGATACAAGTGCAATATGGATAGTAGATAATAGTTTTTGTAATCTAAATATATAAAAACAACAAGGTAACTAATGATAAAAGTGAGCACAAACGGTATTGCAATGCGTTGAAACAAGGCCTAGGGTTCATACTTTCACTAGTGCAAGTTCTCTCAACAATAATAACATAATTGGATCATATAACTATCCCTCAACATGCAACGAAGAGTCACTCCAAAGTCACTAATAGCGGAGAACAAATGAAGAGATTATGGTAGGGTACGAAACCACCTCGAAGTTATCCTTTCTGATCGATCTATTCAAGAGTCCATAGTAAAATAACACGGAGCTATTCTTTCCGTTCAATCTATCATAGAGTTCGTACTAGAATAACACCTTAAGACACAAATCAACCAAAACCCTAATGTCACCTAGATACTCCAATGTCACCTCAATTATCCGTGGGTATGCTTATACGATATGCATCACACAATCTCAGATTCATCTATTCAACCAACACAAAGAACTTCAAGGAGTGCCCCAAAGTTTCTACCGGAGAGTCAAGACGAAAATGTGTGCCAACCCCTATGCATAAGTTCACGAGGTCAGGGAACTCGCAAGTTGATCACCAAAACATACATCAAGTGGATCACATGATATCCCATTGTCACCAGAGATAAGCACGTGCAAGACATACATCAAGTGTTCTCAAATCCTTAAAGACTCAATCCGATAAGATAACTTCAAAGGGAAAACTCAATCCATTACAAGAGAGTAGAGGGGGAGAAACATCATAAGATCCAACTATAATAGCAAAGCTCGCGATACATCAAGATCGTACCATCTCAAGAACACGAGAGAGATAGATCAAACACATAGCTACTGCTACGTACCCTCAGCCCCGAGGGTGAACTACTCCCTCCTCATCATGGAGAGCGCCAGGATGATGAAGATGCCCACCGGAGAGGGATTCCCCCCTCCGGTAGGGTGCCAAAACGAGTCTAGATTGGTTTTTGGTGGCTACGAAGGCTTCTTGCGGCGGAAGTCCCAATCTATTCTGCTCCCTGATGTTTTTAGGGTATATTGGTATATATAGGCGAAAGAAGTCGGTCAGGGGAGCCACGAGGGGCCCATGAGGGTGGGGGGCGCGCCCAGGGGGTAGGGCGTGCCTCCCTCAAAGCTTCCCTGGCGTCTAGTCCAAGTCTCCTGGATTGCTTCCGTTCCAAAAACAAGTTCCATGAAGTTTCAGGTCAATTGGACTCCGTTTGATTTTCCTTTTCCGCGATACTCTAAAACAAGGAAAAAATAGAAACTGGCAATAGGCTCTAGGTTAACAGGTTAGTCCCAAAAATCATATAAAATAGCATATAAATGCATATAAAACATCCAAGGTTGATAATATAATAGCATGGAACAATCAAAAATTATAGATACATTGGAGACGTATCATGCCACACATTGTGCGAGGCGTTCTTATCCTTATTGCTCTCTTGCTTCATCTTCGCGTAGTAGGGGTCAATGATGGCCGAGGCGAGGTCAACCAGGGAGTTCAGTTTGCTTTTGTCGCTGCCCCAGACCTTGGAGTGGTGCTGGATGTTGACAAGATTCGGGCATTTCAAGTCCGAAACCTTGAGCGCTTTTAGATCATTGGTGGTGTCCACCGTAGCGAAGCTGTAGTCGAAGCTGTTGATAAACCTGGAGAAACGATCGCAAGGCCTTGTGGCAAGGTGGAAGTGGTAGGCGAGGACGTCATGTCGCACGCACAACTGGGTGACGGCAACCTTCTGATCGTGCCTGGCACGGCCGATGGTGTACTCGAGGTCAAAGCCGACCACACGGTAGTTGTCCTCGGCAAGGAACTGCTCCATAGTTTGGATGGATCTCTCCACCAAGACTAGATCGTTCGTGTAGACCACCGAGAGGGCCTTCCCCCTCACGTGGGTGTCCACTATGTGATGCGTGGTGAACTGCCCACCGCTGTCGTCGTCGGCCGCTGGGAGCGCCATTGGAACCACAGGGAGCGCCATTGGAATCGTTGGATGTCCTCTCTTTATGTGTCGTCGTGGGTGTGCTTATTGTGTCGTGTGAGCCGAGAGATAAAGTTAAATGGCCGCAGGAATAAAAGGGGATCGGGCGGCGTGGATTCTCGGCGCGTCCGCATGGCAGTTTTTGCAACGGGTAACTGCATCGTCGCGCCGTGCCCGGTGCAACCGCTTACACACGAATGTGCGTGATCATGCACCGGCCCAAAACACTGGCAGCGCGTGTGGAGGGATGTGGGCAGAGCACCCAGAGGGACACGAGAGCAGAGTGCGCGCGGAGGGATGCGAGCAGAGTGCACCGCGGCCGCCTGAACTGCAAGAAACCACAAGCATAGAGTAGTTGAAGATGCGGGAAATGGTCGCCTACAAGCCTGCCGACAGTTGCATCGCTGCGTAGAGAGCGGCCGTGTGGTACCACCTCCGTCTAGTCTATAGTCTCCTTTATATTCCGTGGCATACTTTTCTCTCAAATTTAACCAACAAAATGTTAATGCATGTTCTAAAAATTATATAATTGGAAACTATGTTCAAATACGAACCCAACTATATAATCTTTGGCGACATGCATTCATATTTTATTAAATCGCAAACGTTTTTTTATTAACCGTATGTGTACGTGGCCTTTCGTCCTCCTCTTGCACGTCTTGTCACCCCGCTGCCGCAGAAGGCTTACAGCGCAAGCTTGAGCAGCGCGCGGGGGTGTTCTTTTTGCCACACGGTGGTGCCAATGAATTGTCGGTGAGCCTTGATAACCCACAAGTATAGGGGATCGCAACAATTTTCGAGGATAGAGTATTCAACCCAAATTTATTGATTCGACACAAGGGGAGCCAAAGACTATTCTCAAGTATTAGCAGCTGAGTTGTCAATTCAACCACACCTGGAAACTTAATATCTGTAGCAAAGTGTTTAGTAGAAAAGTAATATGATAGTAGTGGTAACGGTGGTAAAAGGTAACGGTAGCAAAAGTAACATTTTTGTTGTTTTGTAGTGATGATAACAATAGCAACGGAAAAGTAAATAAGCGAAGAACAATATATGGAAAGCTCGTAGGCAATGGATCGGTGATAGAGAATTATGCCGGATGCGGTTCATCATGTAACAGTCATAACCTAGGCTGACACAGAGCTAGCTCCAATTCATCAATGTAATTTAGGCATGTATTCTGAATATAGTCATACATGCTTATGGAAAAGAACTTCCATGACATCTTTTGTCCTACCCTCCCATGGCAGCGGGGTCCTGTTGGAAACTAAGGGATATTAAGGCCTCCTTTTAATAGAGTACCGGACCAAAGCATTAACTCATAGTGAATACATGAACTCCTCAAACTACGGTTATCATCGGGAGTGGTCCCGATTATTGTCACTTCGGGGTTGCCGGATCATAACACATAGTAGGTGACTATAGACTTGCAAGATAGGATCAAGAACTCTCATATATTGATGAAAACATAATAGGTTCAGATCTGAAATCATGGCACTCGGGCCCTAGTGACAAGCATTAAGCATAGCAAAGTCATAGCAACATCAATCTCAGAACATAGTGGATACTAGGGATCAAACCCTAACAAAACTAACTCAATTACATGATAAATCTCATCCAACCCATCACCGTCCAGCAAGCCTATGATGGAATTACTCATGCACGACAGTGAGCATCACGAAATTGGTGATGGAGGATGGTTGATGATGACGCTGGCGACGGATTCCACTCTGCGGAGCCCCGAACGGACTCCATACTAGCCCTCCCGAGAGAGTTTAGGGCTTGGCAACGGCTCCGTATCGTAAAACGCAATGAATCCTTCTCCCTGGTTTTTTCTCCACGAAAGTGAATATATGGAGTCAGGGTTGAGGTCGATGGAGTGTCAGGGGGGCCACAAGGCAGGGGGCGCGCCCAGGGGGGTAGGGCGTGCCCCCACCCTCGTGGACAGGTGGAGGCCCCCCTGACGTGGATCTTCCTTCCAGTATTTTTTTATAAATTCCAAAACAATTCTCCGTCGATTTTCAGGTCATTCTGAGAACTTTTATTTCTGCACAAAAATAACACCATGGCAATTCTGCTGAAAACAACATCAGTCCGGGTTAGTTCCATTCAAATCATGCAAGTTAGAGTCCAAAACAAGGGCAAAAGTGTTTGGAAAAGTAGATATGATGGAGACGTATCAAGCCTGTTCCCGCGCAACCTCGCAGGTTCTCGCGCAAGCTCCCTGCGCGACTCGGTGAAATCCCCCAAAATCCCAATGCTTACTGGCCTGCTATAAAAACCCTCAAGGCCGACGAGTCCTGCATCGCATTTTCCCCTCCATCCCTGTAGCTTATCTCATCTGCTTCTCCCACATTCGCCAATGGCACCGGTACGTCATCGTCGCTCAGCCACTCCGCCATCATCAGAGGACAGCTCCAGCTGGGAGGCTACACCACAGCGGCGGCACAGTCCCCGGCGTAGTGTAGTGCGCATGGCGTCCCTGTTGGGTGTGCACGGAACACCCACCACACGCTTCGCCGCCGATGCCCGTCGGCAGCTGTTGCCGGCCGCCGTTGCCGCCACACCACCGTCGAAAGCCAAGGCCATCGCCCACTCCGCCGCCGCGCCTCGAAGGCGGGAGATGATCGTCGTGGTAGCCACCCAGTCGCCGGCCGCCGTGGCCTCCAGCCCACCATCGACCGCCGGGGTCATCACCCACTCCGCCACTGCCGCCCGAAGGTGGGAGGCGGAGGTGGATGCCCGCACATGCAACAGCGACCTTGCGCGCTACATCGAGTTCCTGCGAGAGGAGGAGGAGCGCCTCGTCAAGCACGCAAAGAGCCTTACCGCCGCAGTGGCCGTGGCACATGCCGCCTCAGAGGAAAAGAATCAGGAGATCTATGAGGAGAACCATCGCTTCGAGAGGGGTCGTCTGGAGTGGCATAGGGCGTTCGAGGTGACCGTCACTGATGCTGCTGCTACCTCTTGAGCATGTGTTGGTTTTCCCTTAAAGAGGAAAGGGTGATGCAGCAAAGTAGCGTAAGTATTTCTCTTAGTTTTTGAGAACCAAGGTATCAATCCAGTAGGAGACAACACGCAAGTCCCTCATACCTGCACAAACAATCAAGAACCTTGCAACCAACGCGATAAAGGGGTTGTCAGTCCCTTCATGGCCACTTGCAAAAGTGAGATCTGGTAAAGATAATAAGATAAATATTTTTGGTATTTTTGTTGTATAGATTGAAAATTAAAGATTGCAAAATAAACGACGACAGAAATAACTAGTTGACGCGAAAATAATATAATGGAGAATAGACCCGGGGACCATAGGTTTCACTAGTGGATTCTCTCAAGATAGCATAATCTACGGTGGGTGAACAAATTACTGTCGAGCAATTGATAAAAAAGCGCATAGTTATGAGAATATCTAGGCATTATCATGTATATAGGCATCACGTCTGTGACATGTAGACCGAAGCGATTCTGCATCTACTACTATTACTCCACACATCGACCGCTATCCAGCATGCATCTAGAGTATTAAGTTCATAAGAACAGAGTAATGCATTAGGCAAGATGACATGATGTAGAGGGATAAACTCAAGCAATATGATATAAACCCCATCTTTTTATCCTCGATGGCAACAATACAATACATGCCTTGTTGCCCCTGCTATCAATGGGAAAGGACACCGCAAGATTGAACCCAAAGCTAAGCACTTCTCCCGTTGCAAGAAAGATCAATCTTGTAGGCCAAACCAAACTGATAATTCGAAGAAACTTGCAAAGATATTTAAATCATGCATAAAAGAATTCAATGAAGAACCAAATATTGTTCATAGATAATCTTGATAATAAACCCACAATTCATCAGATCTCGACAAACACACCGCAAAAAGAATTACATCGAATAGATCTCCAAGATAATCGAGGAGAATTTTGTATTGAGATCCAAAGAGAGAGAAGAAGACATCTAGCTAATAACTATGGACCCGACGGTCTGTAGTAAACTACTCACACATCATCTTAGAGGCTATGGTGTTGATGTAGAAGCCCTCCAGCGGAGCGCTGGAAAAGGCCCCTTGATGGGATCACACGGGTACAAAAGGTTGTGGCGGTGGAAATAGGGTTTCGTGGTGCTCCTAGATGTTTCCAGGGTATATGAGTATGTATAGGTGAAAGAAGTAGGTTGGTGGAGCTGCGAGGGGCCCACGAGGGTAGGGGGCGCTCCCACCCCCTGGGGCGCACCCTCCTGCCTCGTGGCTTCCTCGTTGCTTCCTTGACGTCCACTCCAAGTCTCCTGGATTGTGTTTGTTCCAAAAATGATCCTCGCGAAGGTTTCATTCCGTTTGATATTCCTTTACCACGAAACACTGAAATAGGCAAAAAACAGCAATTTGCACTGGGCCTTCGGCTAATAGGTTAGTCCCAAAAATAATATAAAAGTGCATAATAAAGCCCATTTAACATCCAAAATAGATAACATAATAGCATGGAACAATCAAAAATTATAGATACGTTGGAGACATATCAAGCATCCCCAAGCTTAATTCTTGCTCGTCCTCGAGTAGGTAAATGATAAAAACAGAATTTTTGTTGTGGAATGCTTCCTAACATAATTTGAAAAGTAATTATCTTTATTGTGGCATGAATGTTCAGATCCAAAAGATTCAATATAAAAGTTTAATATTGACATAAAAATAGTAGTACTTCAAGCATACTAACTAAGCAATTATGTCTTCTCAAAATAACATGGCCAAAGAAAGTTATCCCTACAAAATCATATAGTCTGGCTATGCTCTATCTTCATCACACAAAATATTTAAATCATGCACAACCCCGATGACAAGCCAAGCAATTGTTTCATACTTTTCATGTTCTGAAACTTTTTCAATCTTCACGCAATACATGAGCATGAGCCATGGATATAGCACTATAGGTGGAATAGAATGGTGGTGGTGGAGAAGACAAAAAGGAGAAGATAGTCTCACATCAATTAGACATATCAATGGGCTATGGAGATGCCCATCAACAGATATCAATGTGAGTGAGTAGGAATTGCCATGCAACGGATGCACTAGAGCTATAAGTGTATGAAAGCTCAAAAAGAACCTAAGTGGGTGTGCATCCAACTTGCTTGCTCACGAAGACCTAGGGCATTTTGAAGAAGCCCGTCATTGGAATATAAAAGCCAAGTTCTATAATGAAAAATTCCCACTAGTATATGAAAGTGACAAAATAAGAGACTCTCTATCATGAAGATCATGGTGCTACTTTGAATCACAAGTGTGGTAAAAGGATAGTAGCATTGCCCCTTCTCTCTTTTTCTCTCTCTTCATTTTTTTATTTGGGCCTTTTATCCTCTCTTTTTTATGGCCTCTTTTTTTCTCTCTCTTTTTTTCTTCGTCCAGAGTCTCATCCCGACTTGTGGGGAATCATAGTCTCCATCATCCTTTCCTCACTGGGACAATGCTCTAATAATGATGATCATCACACTTCTATTTACTTACAACTCGAGAATTACAACTCGATACTAGAACAAAAATATGACTCTATGTGAATGCCTCCGGCAGTGTACCGGGATATGCGATGAATCAAGAGTGACATGTATGAAAGAATTATGAACGGTGGCTTTGCCACAAATACGATGTCAACTACATGATCATGCAAAGCAATATGACAATGATGAAGCGTGTCATAATAAACGGAACGGTGGAAAGTTGCATGGCAATATATCTCGGAATGGCTATGGAAATGCCATAATAGGTAGGTATGGTGGCTGTTTTGAGGAATATATATGGTGGGTTTATGGTACCGACGAAAGTTGCACGGTACTAGAGAGGCTAGCAATGGTGGAAGGGTGACTGTGCGTATAATCCATGGACTCAACATTAGTCATAAAGAACTTAGATACTTATTGCAAAAATCTATTAGTTATTGAAACAAAGTACTACGTGCATGCTCCTAGGGGGATAGATTGGTAGGAAATGACAATTGCTCGTCCCCGACCGTCACTCATAAGGAAGACAATCAATATATAAATCATGCTCCGACTTCATCACATAACGGTTCACCATATGTGCATGCTACGGGAATCACAAACTTTAACACAAGTATCTTCCAAATTCACAACTACTCAACTAGCATGACTCTAATATTACCATCTTCATATCTCAAAACAATCTTCAAGTATCAAACTTCTCATAGTATTCAATGCACTTTATATGAATTTTTTTATTATACCCATCTTGGATGCCTATCATATTAGGACTAATTTTATAGCCAAAGCAAAGTACCATTCTGTTCTAAAAGAATCTCAAAATTATATAAGTGAAGCATGGGAGATCAATAATTTCTATAAAAGAAAAAACCACCACCGTGCTCTTAAAAAGATATAAGTGAAGCACTAGAGAAAAATTATCTAGCTCAAAAGATATAAGTGAAGCACATAGAGTATTCAAATAAATTCCGATTCATGTGTGTATCTCCAAAAGGTGTGTAAATCTAGGATGATTGTTGTAAATTAAAAAGAAAAGAATCAAATCATATAAGACGCTCCAAGCAAATCACATATCATGTGGTGAATAAAAATATAGCCTCAAGTAAAGTTACCGATGGACGAAGACGAAAGAGGGGATGCCTTCCGGGGCATCCCAAGCTTAGGCTTTTGGTTGTCCTTTAATTTTACCTTGGGCAGGCATCCCCAAGATTAGGCCCTTGCCACTCCTTATTCCAAAATCCATCAAATCTTTACCCAAAACTTGAAAACTTCACAACACAAAACTTAACAGAAAATCTCATGAGCTCCGTTAGTATAAGAAAACAAACCACCACTTCATGGTACTGTAATGAACTAATTCTTAATTTTTATTGTTGTTAAACCTACCATATTCCAAATTATTTATGGTTCATACCCCCCGATATTAGCCATAAATTCATCAAAATAAGAAAACAACACACGAAAAACAGAATCTGTCAAAAACAGAACAGTCTGTAGTAATATGTAGGTTTCGAATACTTCTGTAACTCCAAAACTTCTACCAGATTAGGAAGACCTAAATAATTTGTATATTGATCTACTACAATTTGAATCAATTTTTTATCGCTCGCTGGTTAAAAACGAAAATTATTCTCGGGAGTGCATACTTTCTGTTTTTTTTCCAGCAAGATCAAACAACAATCATCCAGGAAGATCATAGAGGCTTTACTTGGCAGAAACACTAATTAAAACATAAAAAACACAATCATAACAGAGGATAGATGATTTATTTATTACTAAACAGGAGCAAAAAACAAGAAACAAAAATAAAATTGGGCTGCCTCCCAACAAGCGCTATCGTTTAACGCCCCTAGCTAGGCATAAAAACAAGAGTAGATCTAGGTATTATCATCTTTGGTATGCAATCCATAAGTGGATCTCATAATAGATTCATAAGGTAATTTAATTTCTTCCTAGGAAAGTGTTCCATGCCCTTCCTTAATGGAAATTGGAATCTAATATTTCCTTCTTTAGTATCAATAATTGCACCAATCGTTCTAAGGGAAGGCCTACCAAGAATAATAGGACAAGTATGATTGCAATCTATATCGAGAACAATGAAGTCTACGGGCACATAATTCCTATTTGCAACAATAAGAACATCATTAATTCTTCCCATAGGTTTCCTAATGGTGGAATCCGCAAGGTGCAACTTTAAAGAACAATTATCAAATTCACGGAAACCTAGCACATCACACAAAGTTTTTGGAATCGTGGAAATACTAGCACCCAAATCACATAAAGAATAACACTCATGATCTTTAATCTTAATTTTAATAGTAGGTTCCCACTCATCATAAAGTTTTCTAGGGATAGAGACATCTAGTTCAAGTTTCTCTTCATAAGATTGCATTAAAGCATCAACGATATGTTTGGTAAAAGCTTTATTAATATAAGCATGAGGAGAATTTGACACGAATTGCGACAAGGAAATACAATCTATTAAAGAACAATTATCATAATTAAATTCCTTGCAACCCAAAATAGTGGGTTCATTGCTATGTAAAGTTTTGACCTCTTCAATCCCACTTTTACAAATTTTTGCATCAAGATCTAAAAACTCCGAATCATTGGGACACCTTTTAACTAGAGTTGACTCATCTACAGTACCATCTTTATCAAGATTCATTTTGGAAAACTAATATTTAATAGGGGTCACATCAATCACTTTTAGATCTTCAACTTTATTATCATCGAAACTAGAAGAACACACTTTTACAAAGCAATCCTTTTTAGCACGCATCCTAGCGGTTCTTTCTTTGCACTCATCAATGGAAATTATCATGGCTTTGAGAGACTCATTGATATCATGCTTAGGTGGAATAGATCTAAGTTTCAAAGAATCAACATCAAGAGAAATTCTATCCACGTTCCTAGCCAACTCATCAATCTTAGGCAATTTTTCTTCAAGCAAAGCATTGAAATTCTTTTGAGAAATCATAAATTCTTTAAAGCTAGTCTCAAAATCAGAGGGAATCTTATTAAAATTTCCATAAGAGTTGTTGTAGGAATTGCCATAATTATTAGAGGAATTACTAGGGAATGGCCTAGGATTAAAGTTCCTTCTATACGCGTTGTTACCAAAATTGTTCCTACCAACAAAATTCACATCCATAGATTCATTATTATTCTCAATCAAAGTGGACAAAGGCATATAATTAGGATTAGAAGAAACACTCTTATTAGCAAACAATTTCATAAGTTCATCCATCTTTCCACTCAAAACATTAATCTCTTCTATCGCATGAACTTTTTTACTAGTAGATCTTTCGGTCTGCCATTGAGAATAATTAAACATAATATTATCTAGGAGTTTAGTAGCTTCTCCTAAAGTGATTTCCATAAAAGTGCCTCATGCGGCCGAATCTAAAAGATTTCTAGAAGCAAAATTCAATCTAGCATAAATTTTTTGTATAATCATCCTTAAATTCAAACCATGTGTAGGGAAGTTACGTATCATTAATTTCATCCTCTCCTAGGCTTGTGCAACATGCTCATGATCAAGTTTCTTAAAATTCATAATATCGTTTCTAAGAGAGATGATCTTAGTGAGAGGAAAATACTTAGAGATAAAAGCATCTTTGCACTTATTCCATGAATCAATACTATTTTTAGGCAAAGAAGAGAACCAAGTTCTCGCATGATCTCTAAGCGAAAACGAAAATAGCTTCAATTTAACAATATCATTATCCACATATTTCTTCTTTTGCATATCACATAAATCAACAAAGCTGTTTAGATGGCTAGTGGCATCTTCACTAGGAAGGCCAGCAAATTGATCTTTCATGACAAGATTCAGCAAAGCAGTATTAATTTCACAAGATTCAGCAACGGTAAGAGGAGCAAACGGAGTGCTAATAAAATCATTATTGTTGGTATTGGAAAAGTCACACAATTTAGTATTGTCTTGAGCCATCATGACAAACAATCTATCCAACACACAAGCAAAAAAGAGGCAAGCGAAAAAAAGACGAACGAAAAAAGGGCGAATGGAAAAGAGGCGAATAAAATGGCAAGGGTGAAGTGGGGGGAGGAAAACGTGAGGCAAATGCCAAATAATGTAATGCGATGGAGAAGAGTTTGTGATGGGTACTTGGTATGTCTTGACTTGTGCGTAGATCTCCCCGGCAACGGCGCCAGAAATCCTTCTTGCTACCTCTGGAGCATGTGTTGGTTTTCCCTTGAAGAGGGAAGGGTGATGCAGCAACGTACGTAAGTATTGTCGGTGTTCTGGGAATGGGGGTCCCCAGACTTGCCTGCCTGCGGCGCACAGTGTGGCTTTGCTGGCAGGCCTGTACGGCCCATCTTCATCAACTAGGAATCAAGACCCTCGCGAGGGGCCAAGCCTCACGAGACGGACGACACAAGACCTCCTCAGGAGCGGCCTCACCAGACTGGCTCGTGAGGGGCAGAGAGTTCAAGGCCGCAAACCTCGCGAGGTTCTCATGACGTAAGCCATGACGATCAAGACCAGGTGGGCACCAGCGTGCGCAACGTCCTTGTTTCCTCTTTGGTGCTAAGGGGCAAGCGCAGGCGCGGGGTACCGAGGCATCAAGCAAAGGTTTCCATATTGGTGCAACGAGACCAAGACGAGAAGGACAGCAAGAGGGAGGTAACCGTGGAGCCCAAGACGACGTCACCACGAGAGCCTTTGGCAGGCAAAGACTACTTTTGTGAGGATAGCTTGTACTAGCTGTCCCCTAGCAAATTGGCCGTTGTTGGCTTCCTTCCCGCTCAATATTTGGGGAGAGGACCAAGGCCTCTAGAAATAGGACTAACCACCACCATAGGAGAGGGATGGGAGATTGGAGCCACCACACCCTTGGCGGCACACCCACCAAGCAGAAGAACACCTCAACCTCAGGATGCTGTTCTTCCCCCTGTATTGTTCATCCTCGGCCCAAGAGGCAATCCACCACCACCACACTGGAGTAGGGTATTACACCACAATGGTGGCCCGAACCAGTATAAATCTTGTGTCCTTTGTGTTGCGAGTTCGTCGAGTTAGTTCGTGAGATCTAGGCTAAGTTAGGACGTGGATCGGTAGGGGGGAGATCTTCACGCGCACCCTAGTGTTCGAAGCTT